>NC_056580.1:10735760-11086088 GCF_018340385.1 Cyprinus carpio | reverse complement strand
TTGCCGTGTCGCATCTTTGTCAACACAAAATGCATCTCTGAACGCATTCTAATCACGTGCGCCGACATGCGGTTGGATCATTCTTTTCTCTTTACTGTTATCATTGGCATATTGTGAAAGTGTCTAATTCTTTCGGACATTTGGTAATATTTCTATTCAAAATCTAGATTTCTAAAAAAATACAATTATGGTAAAACATTAAATTTGAATTAACTGATAAAATCGCCTAGCCCTAAGTTCATGCATCTTTTTTGCAAAGATATTTAACAAGTAATTTGTTTAACATAAACATCATGTTGACAACTTCATTTGTGGTGCACTTGGAATAGAAATTTCTTTAACTAGAGGGTTAGTAAAAAAAAGTTACTTGAAACATGGTGCAGTTACATTTTCAAGTTGACTAGGATAGTTAAAAATCGAGAATCGGTCAAACGTTCTGATAAAATCTAGATTTTATTTTTTTGCCATATCGCCCAGCCCTATATGGAAGTAATAACTGAAATGTGTATAAATGCAATGGACTCAAAAAAGGCCTGCCATCCGTATTCTGCTGCTGTGTGAATGTGGCTTAGGTTCATGTGTTATTTACTTGCTATTATTATTAGCATTAATAATTAACTCATTTAATTTATTTTTATTTTCACACAGTTAAAATAGTTTAAGTGTTCCTATAGTTTTTGTACCTTGCTATGGTACAGACACTGGTAAAGAGAACTGTGAAATTTTACTGCCAGCACTAAAATACCAATTAATACCAATTACTGAAATCCTGATACTGCAGAAACACTAACAGTATTAAGATCTGTAATTGCTACATGGTGACAGCGATGAAGCCACTTATACGAAGACACTTTAAGGTGCTTCTCACAGCTTTCCACCATGTCTATGGTTACACTAAAGGAATTTAAGTTCAGCTGTATATAAGATACTTAAGTTACCACTGACCCTGTTACTGCTAAACCATTAATAGTATTAATTTAAAGTGTGTTAATCCACATATATTCAATTAATGCCTAGTATTTAGCCAATGTTTGGTATCCAAACACAAACATGCAGTGGTTTAGATGAAGAGCGTGTTTGATAAGAGACAGAACGTGGCTGTGTTTATGTGATTCAGCTTTGGCCCTAGGGACCGTGAGGAAGCAAAATGTTCCAGCTAATCGAATTTCTTTAGAAAGTCTGTTTCCCAGACAGCAATCACCACAAACACAAACACACAAACATACACACACACACACTCAATGTCTCTCAATGACAAACCATATCACTAAATACAGAGTGGCAAATCTGTTTCCATTTTAATATTTTGAATTTAGGAGGCTAAGCTTCCCACCAGGATATGTGACATATATTTCGCCCCCAGACCGACTAATTTGATCCAGACACAAGGAACACCCTAAACTGCAATCACATTTGGCCATCAATTGCGAGGATGTGTGTAACTAAACCATGCAGTACAGTAAGACATAGTTGGGTTTCGAGTTTTAAAATTTGTTGTTCAAAAAACAAAACCCAAATGTTACATCCCCCAAACCTCAACTAGTAATTTTAAACATTAATTCTGAGCTAATTACAAACTCAAAATCATTAAAGAGTTAGTTCACCCAAAAATGAAAATTAGCCCATAATTTACTCACCCTCATGTCATCCTCGGTGTGTATGACTTTCTTCTTTCAGAAGAATCCAGTTGGAGTTATTTAAAAAATTGTCTCTGATCTTTCAAGCTGTTTAACGGCACTCAGCAGGTGTTGCAGTGGATCAATCCAAAAGAATTGAAATAAAAAGCACCCATTTTTGGGTGAACTAACCCTTTAAAGACAACAGTTTGGGTTGGCAGAGTTAAATGTTATCACGTAACCATAAACAAATTAAATTAAATTATGATAGCACTATCAGTGTTTCCCACAGCCTTACACTTTATTTGTGGCTGCACTCCCCCGCCCCCATATATACATATATGGGTCAGTGACGTTTTAGAATTTCAAAACAGTAAAAAAATAAAAATGAAAAGACAAATTAAATCTAGCATTTTTTGTGTAAATCTATGTGTATATTTTTTGTTTTTATAAGTGCCCTTTATAAAAAATAACAATATTTGACATTTTAATGTGTTTCTTTGTATACAGTCCTTGAAAATGTCATACGGTAAAACGAAGTGATTTTTAGAAATAAATTAATATTGATATTCATGACACGGTTAAATACTACCAAGAATGTAATAGTTGATCTGTAAGTATTCTATAACAAGTTGCAAAATATAAACACCTACACCACAAAAATACTACATATTTTGTTTTTTTTAACGACTACAGCATGTCATCTATGGACATTGTGTGTTTGTTCTTTTATTTTGCTAGAAATTAGTCAAAAATGCCTTGAAGTTAGGTATATATATATATATATCATACTAGCTCTCCTCCATTAGTTTTTTCATGAACCATGTAAACAAACAAAGTATTTATTTTATTTATTTTAAAATTCAATGTTTTACCATATGACATATTTTGTTTTACTGTATGACATAGTACAATTTCAATGTTTCATTGCATTTTTAATATAATAAATTGATGTAGGCCAATTCAGAATGAATGTTTCCTCTGCCGTTGGCTGCGTGTACACGTACATTTATTGATATTTATTCATAAATGTACATACAAACAGTGTTGGGGGTAACGCATTACAAGTAACGTGAGTTACGTAATCAGATTACTTTTCTAAAGTAACTAGTAAAGTAATGCATTACTTTTTAATTTAGAAGCAAATATCTGAGTTACTTTTTCAAATAAGTAACGCCAGTTACTTTGTTTCCCATGTATTGACTGACAGCTCTCGTGTTGCCATGTTGAGAAGAAATCGTGCAGAGCGTTTGTGTGTGAATATGAAGTTACTGTAGTTCTAGACTAAACATGAACATGCATTTACTCATCTCACCTGCACAAAAACAGATTCAGTATTCCTCAAAATGAATAAAAACAGTCCAAATGCAAACTCAGAATATTATACAAATCTGCAATAATTTAAATATGTTAAATAAGACAAATATAATTTATGTATTTAATCCCATTTTTATTAACCAATGTCCTTTGTTACTGACTTTCGATGATCCAATTCAACCATACTAATAAGAAAAAATGACACATTTGTGTTTAATTTTTGTCATTGCTGAATAGTGTTGAAGTTTCTTTTCCTGCGTCATATTTTTTCATGCAATTTGTTTGAGCGTCGCCCTCTACTGTACAGATGTGAATTTACATTTCCTTCAGCCTGAGGCGTATTAATTTCACTTTTGGTGTGAAAGGGCTTTTACATTTATAAAAGAAGAACTTTTTTATATTAAAAACAAACAAGCAAGCCCTGGCCAGATTTAAAAAGTAACTCAAAAGTAACGTAACACATTACTTACCATACAATGTAACTAAGTAACGTAATTAGTTACTTTTTTAAGGAGTAACGCAATATCGTAATGCATTACTTTTAAAAAGTAACTTTCCCCAACACTGCATACAAATACACAAACATACATTTATATATATGTATATTTACACACACACACACGCATACACACACACACACACACACACACACACATGAATAATATATCTATATATATGAAGCCACTTTCCAGAAACATTGTGATGCTGACTTCAAACTCAGTTCTATAGATAAGATACTGCCTATACTGACAAAACTGGCACATCCTGACATTACTGACATCATATACTCTCACAGTTATACCTTTCCCTCCTCTTAGCTAGGTTCTCCTCTCTAGCTGCAGGATCTGCCCTTTGCTTTTGCACTGAAACGTGCACCCCTCTCCTTACTAGAGAAAGAGGCATCTGTAATATGTGAAAAATGCTTGAAATAGGCAGAAATATATTATATATGTTAATATTAATTCATAGTATATGTTGTACAAACTATATATGTGATAAAAGATATATTAGTTAAGAAATAACTAAATAATTCAGTTAAATGCTCTGTGTCATATGGTATAACAACATGTCATACGGTAAAATCGTTTGTCCGTATGACATTTTTTGTTTGCCCTTATGACAGTTTCATGCTTTGTCATTTATAACAGGCAGTTGCTTTGGCCACCTCTTTCCACCATTACACTTTACCTTGACCTTTTTAACTTTATATTTCACCTGTAAATCAATATTTTTTCAAATTTTAAATGTATTAAATCCTTTTTTGACGTTTGACCCTATGACACCCAAATCTGTGACACATGGTAACACACTTGGAAAAGGTGAAATTACCTGAAATTTGGGAGCAAAATCTTAAACTTACCTTCAACTTGGCTGGTCTTCAGGGGTCCTCTGAGTGATGTCATCACATGTCACATGACTTAATTGTCTTCAGGGGTCCTCTGAGTGATGTCATCACAACTTTGTTTTTACCGTATGACATCAGGGAAAATGTGTCTTTGCGGAACAATTTGTTTTAGATACTAATGACATTTCTTAAAGGTCTATCTTACTGATACTTTAATATGCTTATCTTAAGACTTGAAAAAAATATGCCAAATTAAAAATTTTATCATTTTTAAATATTTTTAATCATTTTAAATGCAATTGTCTTAAATAACTTTAAGTGAATTCCGTTTGACCGTATGACATTTGACCACATTAATAGTCTAAAAGTTACCTAATTTTGAATTTTTCACAGAATTATGAACAGTGAGGAGGACAAATGATGTGAGATTAAAGCATATATAATTTTTTTAAACCTATTTTATATAAATATATAATATTTTTATTGCTCCTGGAAGTCCAAATCAGTGCGGCACGTCACTGACCCATATATGCAAATTCATTTTCTGCCAGCAGGAGGCGCTTTAAGAGCGGGAGAGATACAGGATTCTCCGGTAACGGCTGTAAAGCAGCGCAGAGCTCACAAACCCTGCCTTTATCAAGCATTACATGCAAGATGAAATGAAAATTAAATCGAAAATTTTCTAAATACAGTCGGTTTCCTTCTGAAATACAGTGATATAAAAACACCCGCATCCATTTTTAGATTTTGAAACGTGCAGTGCTCATGTTTATTCAATGAATTCAAAGCCTTTTGGAAAATCTTTTTGTGGCGGTCAGTTTTGATATTGTGGCGGCCCGCCACAAATAAATCAATGTGTGGGAAACCCTGACTATAGTTTAGGGACCAATTCTTACTATGTTGCCTATTAGCATGCATATTGTCTGTTTATTAGCACTTATAAAGCACATTTTAATGCCTTATTCTTCATGACCATATTTTAGATACCTTAATCCAACCCAATACCTAAGCTTAACAACTACCTTACTAACTAAAATTAGTAAAAAAAAAATAATAAAAAATAAATAAATAAGAAGTAAGAAATAAGAGGTTCACTGAGGCAAAAGTCATTGTTACTAGTTAGTTTATAATGAGAATTTTTAAGAGTGAACTAAATTATTATTAAAGAATGGCATGCAATTTGCATATTTTTCTTAAAGTATTGTTTCCTTTTTTCTTCTTGTTTGATTAATACTAACAACACAATAGACATAAGAAGGTCTGTTTGGTTGCATGTATACTGCAAGGCAGATTAAATGTAACACTTCTTTTTCCCAATTTGTTTACTTGAAGGACAAACTGACTACTGTGTTTACATAAAAACCTCCCTGACTAAGAAATTCATTTAATTTGAGTTGGCACACTATTCTACTGCAAATGGAACAATCGTAGTGCTGATACCTGTGACACCCCTAGTAATAACTTTTATTAATTAAGTCTACAGCTTAGCATAAGTAGAGTCTTATGGTTATGGTGTTATTCTTAATACATTCTGTACACTGAACATGCAATGCTAACTGAGGCAGACGATTTACCAGAACAGGAACATATGTATTTAGCTGAATGGTATTTTTACACAGCGCTTCTGAACATTTTCTGAAAATGATGTCATAAATTATTACACAACTTGTTTGCATGGACACTAATGTTAAGGCCCGAAATACACACGACGTGGTTTGTAGACAAACTTAGTTAAAGTGAATCAAACTGTCATGTCTATTGCAAAATGCCTGAAAAAACAACATCTGACAGTGCAAAAACACATTTAACTTGGTCAGTGGGACAGCACGCTTAATCTGTCCTGGCCAAGCATACTTGTGTAAAGTATGTTTCTGGCCTGAGGCTACAAAGTGGCCCATTGTTGAGTCTCTCTATGTATTGGCTGATGTTCTCTCTCAAAGAACAGGCATAGGCTCCCTACGCAAGGGCAGAGCAGCGCACCGTGGGCCGTGGTGATATGTGATGACCTCAGCAGAGGCTAGGGGTGGGGCAGCTGTGACAAAAAAGAGTCTGACCCACTCCGGACTTTTACATTTGTACTTGTAATCAAAAAGAAAGGAAAGATGGGTTGGATGATGGGTTGGTTAAATTTCCACTTCATCTTATAATAAAAAGTATAGTATTTTTATTTTATTTTCTTTTCTTTTTTTTTTATATGAAGGGTGTGCAATAAAATTAATCTAATCAAATCCTGGTGGATAAAGTCAAATCTGGCACTATTTTAGATGAATGAAATTTAAATGCATTGAGAGTAGCATCTGAGATTTTAGAACTTCTGAAAAGATTTTTGCTTTTATTGACTAACAAACAAAATTTCAGTCTGTTCCTTACAAACACACTATCAGTAATTAAAGTATTACTGTAGTGCTTTTATATATTTTTTCTTTCAGAAACTTCACTGATCAAGAATGATCAGTGTTGTGGAAAGTTACTTTTTAAAGTAATGCATTACAATATTGTGTTACACCATGCAAAAGTAAATAACTGTGTTACTTTTTTATGGAATGTAATGCATTACATTACTTTTGTGTTACTTTTTGTCACCTGGGCTGGGCTTGCTGACTTGTTTTTTTAAAGGGGTCATCGGATTCACATTTTCCACAAGTTGATGTGATTCTTTAGTGTCTTAATGAAAAGTCTATAACACACTTTGGTTAAAATTTCTCAATGGTAGTGTAAAAAACACCCTTTTTACCCTTTCAAAATCAGCTCTGTTTTCAGCACGCTGTTCTAGTCCATGTTGCTTTAAATGCTAATGAGCTCTGCTGACCCCGCTTCTCTCCTCCATGGAGTGTCGAGCCGTTCTAATGATACAGTTTACTTTAGCAGATAGCTGTATAAAAGCCTTGGAGAGCCGCTTCTGGGACGGTTCAGAAATGTGCTGGTATAATCCAAACACAAGCACTGAATAAAGTGGCCGCAATCAGCTCCGGTTCCCGTGTCTGAGCCATGACACCCCGCAGATTTGTGCAGAGCGGAGCGTGAGTGAACGCGATAATTCCTTTCTCTGTACTACTAGTTTTAACGCGAATAAACATGACTGAACATCTCATGCCTCATGTAATTGCTCAATCAGTGTTTCAAGCGCAGAAAGACATCAACAATACAGCGTGGAAATAAAATGTCACGTAGCATTTAATTTACCTCAGCAAGTCATAAGTGTCCATAGCTTGTTAGTTCACTAGAGAAATTAAGTCTAAAGAAGAGCATTTTGCAAAATATTACACCATATACTCATTATATTTTACTAAACCGGTTAGTCTTAATTATTTAATGTACCGTATGTATGTTTAAATTTATCTGTTATGAAACATGCTATGACACCCATTGTGTAATTTAATATATTTTAACAAATAGTTTTTATAAAAAAATAAAATTATTTATAAGAAATTATGTTAATATAAAAACTGCATTATGTGCAATTTATATGTTTGCATACATTTTTTTTTTTTAAGTTGAGTGTTGACCATCTATTTAAAAATAAATAGTAATTCAATTTAAGTTTGGGTTGAGTCGTTAGGCCTAATTGTAACCTTGTAATGTAAAAGGGCTCCCTATAGTTTTAAGCGTAAGCTGAGGTAGTTTTTTTTATCACTAAGAAAATCTAAACTATGAATGTAATACTACATTTATTTAAAGAAAGAGCAACTTGTTCAGTAAACCATTTTTTAAAAAATAAAAGTAAAAAAAAAAAGAAAAAAAAAAAGAAAAAGTTTTGTTTTTCCCCCGCTGTATCGAAATTATATGCAACCGTGACGTTAAAACCGAGGTACGTACTGAACCATCATATTTGAGTACTGTTACACACTTTCATAACAAAAGTGAAATTAATCAGCCTCAGGTTGAAGGAAGTGGTTCTGCACTTATTCCCCATTTCTCTCGACATGGGGACAGAAGAGATGTCAGTTTATGCATGGGAAAACAAAGTAACTTGTGTTACTTATTTAAAAAAGTAACTCAGAAATGTAAAAGTAAAAGTAATGTTACTTTACTAGTTACTTGAAAAAAATTAATCTGATTATGTAACACACATTACTTATGCATTACTCCCAATACTTCTCGAGCACTATGAACACAGAGCTTTGTGAAGAATCATTCAAATTTGAAAAAGTAATACCCATCTGGAATGACATGAGGGTCAGTAAATAATTACATCATTTTCATTTCTGGGGAAAGATATTGCTTTACTCACTGGTGAACAGGTTTACTGTTTGCAGGTCTGTTCATAATTGGTAGACTCTCTAATTATGCACTTTACTTATATTTTGATGTTAAAATACCTTTTCCTATCACAAAGTAATACGCAAGTACAGCTAAAACAAGCAATTCATAGGATGATTCCCCTAAAATGTGTTAATACTGCAACATTGGCTCAACGAATGGCGTGAATTTGGGATGAATTTGTTTGTCTGCCTAATGAAGCACAGGTGGAGTCATTATTTTTGCTATTCAGGGCTGTGTTCCCCAAAATCTTCATAAGCCAGCTATAGTTGCAAGATCCATTGTTACCAACATAGCTCAGCGATACTGTTTCCTGAAATCATAGTTCTATTGAAATTACACAAACCACACTGCAAAGTTGAGTGGGTGGAACTTCAGCTCTCTAACTGTGGTTGGAAGCAGTTTCAGTTTCTTGTTAGTATAATATGTGGACTTTTAGTTTAAGAGAATTAAATTATCGTTTTTGAGTGTGCATCTGCAAATAGTGCTCTAGTAACTTGGACAATGAAAGAGGGATCCCTCAATTGAATTAAACGTGTAAAAGCAAAACAACGGAACAAAAATACTGAAGTAGTTTTGAGGTCATGTTCTTTTTTTACAGCAATAATCTGAATCTTGAACCAATTAATTAGAAAAATTAGGTTTAGGTTTATATGCCTCTAAAGCTAACACACAAAATGTTGCCTTTGTTCTGCTCTGTTCCTCAACATGTGAAATTTTACCTGCAGTATTAAGACAAACTATCTGACATTTACCTTACACAGTGTAAGATACATACTCAACCATTAGGCCACGACTTGGTGGGGAAGTCATGGCCTAATGGTTAAAGAGTTTAACTCCTAATCTAGTGGCTATTAGTAGATGTGCTGGAAGTGATTGCACATGACAATAACAGCTGCGCCACAGGAAAACTGTTCCTGAAGTCGCGATGCAGTGTTGGGGTTAATTATTAATAAGTGTGTGCGTCCATTTGAGAAAAGTGAGTCTCTACTTTTTCATCATTTGTTTAAGATTTATTATATATGTGAATATCTAGAAATAATCGAGTATTTGGGTAATACATCCACTCGATAGAATTGATGAGTCATGCCATGTTGTTAGTATAGGATGAACGTCATTGTAAACTGTTCACGCACGTTGTTTGTTAGAGATTGAAGTGTTGCTCTTGGATTATTGAAACACATACCTTATCATTTGTTATGTACAAATTAATAAGTGAAGAAATTGTGACTTATAAGTTATGATTCAGCCTGGTTAAGCTGTTGTATTGTGCTAGACATGATGCTTAGCTAATCAATATCAATAATTATGCTTTAAGTAATATTGATTACTGTTTTGTTTATTTGCAGCCACACACACAACCAACATGCTTATGATTATGATTTAAATCTACCATCTCCATAAACCTAAGCTGAGTGCCAACGGCTGTATCCAACTTTGTACCTACATTGTAAAGTGTGGCAACGTTGCTGTCTAATGGATGTCTGTGCTGCTGAAGAAAGTTCAGTAAACTGTTCAAAACTGATTCCTGCCTCCTGTCCTGCGTTCTGACAGACGCTCCAAGGCGAGAACTATAACCTACTAAGCACCTGTGGTCCTTTTCTCTCAAACAAATTTGGTCCTTCGAGCCGGATACCAGTGCTTACCTTGGTTAAAGATGGCTACTTCTAAAGACAAGAGTGAAGCCCTTCCAGAATCTGTGCGGCCGAGACGTCAAGTCCGACTGCCAGCCTATTTGTCAGACTACCAAGTAAATGTAACCAGCCACAGAGAACTGGCTTCCTCTTATACAGCAGATACTGCAGCACAGACTACATTTAGACGAGAAGAGGAGTGCAGTGCAGAGAGTGATGGAACTGCTAGGAAGATGTCTTCAGCTGGTTCAGCATCGGTCAGACCTGGAAGTCAGTATTCGACAAGAGATGAGTGGGGAACCTTTTATGCTGAATTAGAGGACATTCAAGCTCAGCTTGGCCAGGACACCCAGCTCATACGGAGTTTACGAGATAGAGTGCGCCAGCATGTATTAACCAAATGCTGTGGGGGGGAAATCCCACATGCAGATACACGCCCATTACTGAGAGATGACAGAGTTTCTTCGCCTGCAACCAGGCAGCCCCTGGCTCACTTATCCTCACCAGCCTCCTTCTCAGCCTCATCCCAAGTCTCATCACTCCAGTCCCAAGTATCAGCTGTGTCCTCAGGCGAGTCCCATTCAGTTACCCACCTAACACCACAGAGACTCAGAACAACATTGGAAGTAAATCCACCTCCTCAGGAGGACGAGTCATGGCCTGAACCACCACCTTCTGTATGTGATGATGCACCATACAGAGCTAGGGAAGAGCGTGAATTCCCAGTCAGTTATGCTACTTTTATCAGTTACTCAAATCCAGTGGAATTAGCTGTGGAGAGAGCAGTAGCACAGCCCTACTATGCACATTATGTTCCAGCCTGTGTAAACTCATTCCAGAATCCGTCACTCAGACCTGACCGAGGGGATATAAGAACTAACCCCATTTCACAAGATACACAGTGTCAGAGCAGTTCATTGTATCCTTCCCTCGCACGCCCTCCAACTCAAGCTGCTCCACCAGCTCAGCAACAATTTATGTATGCTCCACGATCAGTGCAACAGACTGAACCATGGCTTAAACACTCAGAAATGCCATACAGCCAGCCACAGCCATCGCCTTATGAAACCTTTCCCACATCACTGCTAGTACAGGAGAAAGTCTATCTAGGCCCTAAGCCACGAATCCCCATGCTGGTTCATCGAGATCCTGCAGAATTCGCCAGGTTGAAGATGTCATTGGAGAATCTACTGCCAGCTGATACCACCGAGCTCTTTAAGTACCAGATATTGGTTGACCATCTCAAATTAGAGGAAGCCTCCCTTATTGCTGACTCTTATCTGAACTCTGCCACCCCATACTCTGACACAATGACAGCCTTAAACGAGAGGTTTGGTCAACCGCATCAGTTAGCCCTCAAAAGAATTGCCCAAGTCATGGATGCTCCCGACATTAAGCGAGGGGATCATGAGGCATTTCAGAGGTTTGCACTCCAGATCAGAGCTCTTGTGGGGATGTTGGAAACCCTTGGTGTAGAGGGAGAAGTGGAGTTGAAATGTGGTTCCCATGTTGCCAGACTGCTTGGCAAACTACCTCCAGAGTTGCGTGCAGACTTCCGCCGACACCTGTGTTATCAGTCCGATTCAGTTTATACATTACCTGAATTCTCTAAGTGGCTCCAGTACGAAGCATGGTGTCAGGGCCATACCGAACCATTCACCAAAGGAAATCCTGAGTGCCGAACCAAACCAGCCCGCCTAACCAGACCAGCCACGGTCCTCCATGGTGCCAAAGCTGCCTCACAGATAAAGGGCCCAGATCCAGGAACTAAAATATCCACCTCAAGTAGGAAAAGAGGTAAAGTGCTACCTTATTGTCCATATTGTGAAAGCTCTGAACATTTCTTAAGTCAGTGCGCTACTTTCCAGACTTTCACTCCTGAGCAGATCCGTACCTGGATTACTGATAACAAGAGGTGCATAAAATGTGGTAGATCTCATGCTGTTACAGATTGCACTCTTAAGAAACCATGCAGCATTTGTCAAAACAAACACCTTCAGATACTGCATGAAGTCAATTCCAAGGCAGGTAAAGAGGGCATATGCATGTTGAGCTCTGCAGTTGGCACTGCTTACTTGAATCGTCCAACAGACTGCAGCCGGGTATTACTGAAAGTGGTGAAAGTACGTCTGCAGTATCGTGAACGAGCTCTGGAGACTTATGCTGTCCTCGACGATGGCTCTGAGAGGACTATTCTTCTATGTGAAGCAGCAGATAAGCTCGGCTTGCGTGGAATCCCTGAGGAACTGGCATTGAGAACAATCAGGCAAGAAACCCAAGTACTTCAAGGAGCCTCTGTCTCTTTCAGTGTTTCCTCTGCCTCACAGCCTAAACGGAATTACCACATTAGTGGTGCATTCACTGCTCAGAATCTGGGACTGGCTGATCATTCCTACCCACTAGCCACCTTACAGAAAAGGTACCGGCACCTCAGAGGCTTGCCACTTGAGCCATTCGATAGAGTATCTCCTCTCCTTCTCATTGGAGCCGATCAACCTCATCTGATAACGCCAACAGAACCAGTGCGTCTGGGACCACCAGGAGGACCTGTTGCTATACGGACCAGATTAGGGTGGACACTACAAGGCCCAGCCAGAGGTCTACCACACCATCCTAGATCTCAGAACTGTTACCTGACCTCAGTAAACCCTGAAACAGCTGAACTTCTAAGAAATGTGGAGAAGTTGTGGCAGGTGGACACGCTACCATTCAAATCAGAGAAACAGGTAACTCGATCACGAGAGGATCAAGAGGCACTCTCACTGCTGGAAAGTAAAACCATCCGTGTTGAGCATAACAAGGTCCAGCACTATGCAACCCCTTTGCTACGGAAGAGAAATACTTTCCCTTTTCACGCGACTAGAGATGCTGTCATGCCAAGTCTCAGAGGTACAGAGAAACGACTCGCTAAAGATGAAGACAAAGCCTCAGCATACATAACAGAAATTAGTAAACTTGAACTGGCAGGCTCAGTACGCAAGCTGACCGAGGAAGAGGTTGCACAGAGTGAGGAATCATGGTTCATTCCTCATCATTTAGTACATCATAATGGGAAGAACCGCCTAGTATTCAATTGTTCTTACCAATTCCAGGGCCGCAACCTCAACGAATCTCTTCTTCCTGGGCCAACCCTTGGTCCGTCACTCCTGGGGGTGCTGCTTCGGTTTCGCGAGCATGCCATCGCAATAAGTGGAGACATAAAGGCCATGTTCCACCAGGTCTGCCTCCTGCCTGAGGACAAGTCCCTTCTTCGGTTTGTGTGGCGAAACCTCTGCCGTGATGTGCCTCCTGTGGTGTATGAGTGGCAGGTCCTGCCATTTGGCACCACATGTTCTCCTTGTTGTGCCACCTTTGCCCTCCAAAAACATGTGCACGATCACAGCAATGAGGAAGATGATGTCAGGAATTCAGTAGATAGGTGTTTCTATGTAGACAACTGTCTACAGAGTCTACCGTCAAAAGCTGAAGCCAAAGAATTACTTGACAAATTGCGAGTCCTGTTGGCATCAGGGGGCTTTGAGATCCGCCAGTGGGCTAGTAATGCCCCCGAAATTATCAGCCATCTTCCTCAAGAAGCTCGCTCAGATAATGCTGAACTGTGGCTCACCCAAAACTCTGCTGATATTCAAGAGTCTACATTAGGACTAAGGTGGCACTGCCCTACAGATACCATCGGCTATAAGCATAGACTGGATGACTACGGCCCAACAACAATGCGTACTGTGTACCGTACTTTGGCCAAACAGTATGACCCTTTGGGGCTAATATTGCCATATACAACTCGAGCCAAGGTGATTGTACAGCGACTCTGGGATAAACAAAGGGAGTGGGATGACCCATTACTACCTGAGGAGCTGCTGCAAGCCTGGAATGCATGGGTATCAGAACTGCCCGAATTATCTCGTATTACCTTACCTCGCTGCTATGTTCCCACAACAATGGACCAGCCAGAGGTGACAAGAGAGGTCCATGTGTTCTGTGATGCATCTGACAGAGCATATGGATCAGTGGCCTACCTACGCTCTGAAGATGCCTATGGTGGAGTTCACCTGGCTTTCCTGCTGGCCAGATCTCGAGTTGCACCAAAAAGACAACAATCCATGCCAAGACTGGAGCTATGTGCAGCAGTCACTGGAGCTCAACTTGCAAAGCTGATAGTCAGTGAGCTCACCTTACCCATCAAGAGTACAATCCTGTGGTCCGACTCGACCACCGTCCTGACATGGCTCCGGTCAGACTCGTGTCGATTCAAGGTCTTTGTGGGAACCAGGATTGCTGAAATCCAAGAGCTCACAGATCAGCAGTCATGGAGGTATGTGAGCTCCACCCTTAACCCAGCAGATGACCTGACCAGGGGCAAATCCTTGGTGGAACTAGCACAACCAAATAGGTGGTGTCAAGGCCCATCCTTTCTCTTGCAACCACCTCATGAGTGGCCTGAAGCTCCAGCTTGGACATATGAAGAAGACCCTACAGAGTTGCGACGGTCCTTGTTCTGTCATTTCATCTCAACCAGCTCGGATAAGTCTGTCCCTGATTCAAGTCAGTATGCTACATGGAGTGAACTAGTGGAGGCCACAGCACGCACACTTCAGCAGGATAAAGCAGGGCAAGACGTTTCACTTCCTTCCAGGGCTTATCAGCAGGTAGTCCTTTTCCTCATTAAACAGTCTCAGCTCGAAAGTTTCCCGGAGGAATACCACCTTCTCAAGGCCAACAAATCAGTCCCTTCCAGTAGTCGCCTTCTTGTTCTGGCTCCTGAATTTGATGCAACAGATGAGATCATCCGAGTTGGCGGCCGCCTTCGTAGAGCAGAGGATTTGGATCCAAACTTCAAACACCCTATTGTGCTAGATCCAAGCCACTACATCACCAAATTGTTAATCCAGGATTGTGACCAGAGATTATGCCACCCTGGACCAGAGCGTGTCTTCGCTGAACTTCGGCGGTCTTATTGGATATTGAGAGGGCGCGAGGCTGTCCGGAAGCATCAGTATGCCTGTCTGGAGTGCCGAAAGTTGAGATATAAACCTGTTGTACCAAAGATGGCTGACTTGCCTCCTGCTCGACTCCGTTTGTTCAAGCCAGCATTTTATTCCACTGGGATGGACTGCTTTGGGCCATTCCAGGTGAAGATTGGCAGGCGTACAGAAAAACGGTGGGGTATTATATTTAAATGCCTTACCACTCGAGCAGTGCATCTGGACGTACTCACCTCCATTGATACAGATGCCTTCTTGATGGCTGTACGGAGGTTTACAGCACGCCGTGGTACCCCTGCTGAGCTTTACTCAGACCAAGGGACAAATTTCAGAGGAGGAGAGAAAGAGTTGAGAGAGGCTTTCTCTGTTATGAGTACTGACCTGCAAGGTTTGCTGGCGAAACATCAGATCAACTTTCACTTCAATCCTCCAACAGCTCCACACTTTGGAGGAGTGTGGGAGCGAGAGATTCGCTCTGTGAAAGCAGCACTTAGCACCACAATTGGAGCACAGAGCGTTCCCGAGGAAGTACTCAGAACAGTTTTAATTGAGGTGGAAGCGATCTTGAATTCTAAACCGTTGGGGTATGTGTCATCCAACATCTCAGATGTTGACCCAATAAAACCAAATCATCTTCTGATGGGGCGGCCCAGTGGTTCATTTCCGCAAGTTGTCTACCAAGATTCTGAACGCCTAAGCCGCAGACGGTGGAGACAAAGTCAGATACTGGTGGATCACTTCTGGGCCAAGTTTATAAGTTACTACTTACCTGGTCTGCAGCTGAGGCAGAAATGGCAAGGAACTACTGCGGATCTTACAGAGGGGTCTGTTGTGATGATGGTTGATCCCCAATTGCCAAGGGCTCTATGGTTAGTTGGCAAAGTGGTGAGGGTGTTTCCTAGTGCTGATGGACATGTAAGAGCAGCTGAGGTGAAAGTCGATAACAAGAGTTTTACCAGACCTGTGGTAAGGTTAATTAAGCTGCCTGAACTGCCTAATGATGATTAAAATTCAATTGGAACACATTTACACTGCAAATGTGGGGGCGGCTGTTACAAAGGTAGCGCAAAAGCGCCATCTAGTGGCTATTAGTAGATGTGCTGGAAGTGATTGCACATGACAATAACAGCTGCGCCACAGGAAAACTGTTCCTGAAGTCGCGATGCAGTGTTGGGGTTAATTAATAAGTGTGTGCGTCCATTTGAGAAAGTGAGTCTCTACTTTTTCATCATTTGTTTAAGATTTATTATATATGTGAATATCTAGAAGTATTTGGGGTAATACATCCACTCGATAAATTGATGAGTCATGCCATGTTGTTAGTATAGGTGAACGTCATTGTAAAGCTGTTCACGCACGTTGTTGTTAGAGATTGAAGTGTGCTCTTGGATTATTGAAACACATACCTTATCATTTGTTATGTACAAATTAATAAGTGAAAACTGTGACTTATAAGTTATGATTCAGCCTGGGTTAAGCTGTTGTATGGTGCTAGACATGATGCTTAGCTAATCTATATCAATAATTATGCTTTAAGTAATATTGATTACCATTTGCACACACACACACAACCAACATGCTTATGATTATGATTTAAATCTACCATCTCCATAAACCTAAGCTGAGTGCCAACGGCTGTATCCAACTTTGTACCTACATTGTAAAGTGTGGCAACGTTGCTGTCTAATGGATGTCTGTGCTGCTGAAGAAAGTTCAGTAAACTGTTCAAACTGATTCCTGCCTCCTGTCCTGCGTTCTGACAGACGCTCCAAGGTATGATGAACAGTAATCATTTAAAAAAAGTGAGAAAAGTTGTTGTTTGGATATTTTGAATTTGTTTTTATGCATGCCAATTTGTTGAGTCCATGTTGCTGTCGGGTTATTTTTTTTTTTTCAGGGATACAGTGTGCTTGCTAATAGCTTATAGCTGTCTGTGTATATTAAGCTGAGACAAGGAAGTATTTTACCATCAAAAAAAGTTGCACACTTCAGCTTAAAATTCTCTTTCATTACATTTTTTTCATTATTGGTTTTGGTTTCATTATAGGTTTGGATTATCAAGCTTGATATATATGACATATATACCTTTTCTTTTGAGAAATATTACGATGTGATGAAAAAAACTAAGTCTGGGTGTGTGCCTTTGGGGTTTCACTGTACATGCAAACAATTCAATAATTCAATCCTCATATACATCAGCTCACTAAACAACAGTTGTGGTTACATACTATGATCAATGGATTGTTCATGCTCTTTAGAAAAATGTATTATTGTATTTAATTATGTATTATATACTGTATATAAAAAAACATGTTAATTGTAAAGATCATGTAGTTGCATATATATATATATATATATATATATATATATATATATATATATATATATTTTTTTTTTTTACAAAGGCATTTTGCAAAACCAAACCACAAAAACTCACTATCCATCTATATATACTAATGCCATCTACTTGCAGTTCTTTCACTGCTGATATTGGACCTAATTTACAACCGTCCATCCAAGTTCTTATTGAACACCCTCCACAGACTCTTAATATCTTTTCTTGTCACTCCCCCCAAAAACATTAAATGCGTGTCTTACAGATGTTATCATTATACTGTCAGCTTGTCATGAAATGGTGGCCACGACTCATCTTTTTTGAACTTTGATGTGCTATGCTGGCATTTAAATGATTTCTTAATGGAAGGTCTATAGCACCAAAAAAAACAAACAAAAAAAAAAAACCTCTTTGTACTTATATTGAGTCACCAGCCTCTTAGGTACAACAAAAGAGTTTTAAAACAGAATAGTGATACAACCTTGAGAGAAAAACAGGAGTGGCTACTGCACGAAAACACAGACAATCATATTGTTGTGATTATTACATTAATCTAGGGAAAAAAGTCTGTATTTATTTGTTGTAAAAGGCTATTTCAAGGCTAAAATCCTATATATAATCAAAAACATTTATTTATTTTTTTCACACAGAGGAACATAAATGTAAAGTTTGTTTTGATGCAAGAAATAATGTACATATAAAGGCAGCTAGCGGGGAAATAGTGATATGGTATAATTTTTTTTTTAATATATAGGAAAATAATTTAAAGTAAGATTTAAATACACATTCATTCAGTATCCAACCAATTTTTAGTTATTTCATAAATACATTATTCGGTTTAGTAAATGCACAGTGTACATAATCTTAACCAATTGTATTTCACAAATGAATCTCCATTGTGAGTAGAAGAGTCAATTAAATTTTAAATCAAATGACCTTAAGTGTGAGATTCAGGTCATTGTCTCTTCTGTGCATTGCCCTCACTGAACAGCCACATTTCTGTACTTCATTTGGAATAGAGCATGGAAAGACTTTTCCAAGAATGAGGGAACAGTAAGTATCCACTTAATCTCAGCATCCACTCCATAACAGCATGCTCATATTCGCCACCTCCCTTCCATTTTTGAGAGCTCTTTTTGGCTAAGGCAGTAATTAGGGCTCCCTGCTGCGTATCTCTGTGGCCTTGCAGCTCTGTGTCGCTGCTCAACCGAGCGCGGCCGTGAGAAAGCGTGGGAGGAAAGACGTAACGCAGCCCCTCATATCTGAATCACTTGCGTCTAATTTTCTCTCTGCCCAGAGATTCTTTGAGTCAAGAGCCCTCACTGCCATCAGACAAATGTGTCTGATGAGCAGCCTACAGTTTGTCAAAATTGGTTTCATAAAGCAAGAAAAAATTTATGTGATGGATGGATGGATGGATGGATGAATAAATAGATCAAGACTGTAGGGATTATAAATAGACATGATGACAGATAGACAAACAAATTCTACATTCTACAGGGAGGATATCTGCATATCATACTTTTATGATATCACACTTTTTTGTATGTACACAGAACAACATCATTAGTAAACACAACATGGCTGTCTAGGGAAAGAAAGGCCTTGTTTGGTTGGGGAAAAAACATCATGTGGGAATGAAACTGTTTTTTTAATCAACATTTAAATTGTATATTCAAATAAATTATAAATCAGTAGAACTGATGAGTTTATGAAACCATTTTTTTGCTGAGATGAAACTACCATCATTAAAATAAATGCCGGGCCACATGCATTATTCTGATCCTGTCCGACCAGGATGTGAATATATGTTTTTTATGAGCCAGCCTGGGGCAACAACCTGGTTCGCACGGCATCGTGTATAATGGGATATTTAATAACGGTGATCCCCCCACAGGCCACCAATCACACTCATCATTTGATTTTAAAATGTTTGCAATAACCTGCGGCCCGCAGGTGTAAACATGTTTGCAGGGGAGTGTGGATGCGCAGACCCTGGGTCATTTTCTTAATGGAATTCCTCAGAGGTGCAAAGGGGGAAGCCTACAAAAATAAACAGCCCAGAGCCACATATATGACAGGGAGGGGGGATATGAAAGAATATAATCCAAATACCTGTTAGAACCAATAAGGGTTTGAGGATGGGAGGATGGGTGGCGCAGACAGCAGTGCATAAAGTTTACCTACAGCCATGGTGTGGTTTTGTTGTGAAGATTGCTGGACCAGAACAGCACGGTGATGTTAGAGAAGAAGAAGATGAGAAAGGCAGTCATTCTGTTTTATCAGACAGGAATCCCTTATTACCCTCACAAACACTTAATGGAGTTTACAAGTCTGAGTCCCCTGGGTATGACAGATGTGCAGAACACACCAGCCGCTCCTGCTGCCTAAATCACTAACCAAATCCTGTAATAGTAATATTTAGCAGCCACATGGCGCTCAGCTTGAACATGCTCAGATGGAAAGACCATCAGTCACGTCGATACAAAAAGACTGCCCCCCCCAACATTCCCAACATGTTACTACAGCCATTACTAAGTTTATGTGTTTGCATTTATGTGAGTGTTAAGCTAATGGAGTGACAGGCCTTTTAATCAGCCCACAGAGAGCGTGTTCTCATTACCAGCTCCCCTGATAGCACCGCTTACACTTCTACTGGGACATTGATATCCTTCTGCTGTGGTCCTGAATGGAATCTCTTCTTCCTCGCCTTCCACACTTAACGGAACTTACATGCTGATCACAAGTCCGGCTCCTTCTAGGGATTAGCATACACCACAGGAGAGACACAGACTCGCACACGCACACAGAGCCATTAGTGTATTATGTCTGGCTCGTTCGTGCATAGCAGTTGCCAATTACTTTCAGTGGGAACAGAATCCTCTTTAGGTGTCTGTGCGTCTACATCAGGCAATCAGAGGGAACTTGATGGACTGGAATTCTAATGCAGCAACAGAGGTAGCAGGTGAAATACCACTGCAACTGCTGAAATAAGCACACAGACTCACACCAGTACAAAGGTGAATAATTTATTTAAATGGAAATTGATAGGTAAAGATCATCAATGCAAAAAATACTATTAAAATGCTTCATAACAAATATTGGATGATTTTCATTATGTCCAGATGTGCAGTTGCAATGAAATGGAAATAGTGTCAGATTTTTTCTTCTGTGAAACGGATTATCAAAAAAGAAAAAATGTAGGGCGGGGACTTGATTCTATTCATTGGTTACTGATTGGATTTTGAAATGTAAGCAGTCCATTCAAAAATTAATGCAAGCTTGCCGGTGACTGTAAAAAAAAAAAAAAAAAAAAAAAGAAGTAGGTTTAAGTGGATTAAATCATTGAAGAAGTCCTGTATACAGTATGTCACCAGAGAGAAGTCTGAAGATTGAGTTAACATTTTGATTAAATATTTTAAGGTCAAAATATAATTTAATTATTTAAAAAAATAACCCTATAAATGAATGAATTGTTCACAATACGATTTTTGACAAGTATTTGAAAAATAATGTATTTTATAATGTAGTTAATAATGTTTTTTATGCAGACTTTAGAGGAATATGCACTGTTAGAGAGTTTTTAATATTAGAACTTTTGATTATGGATTTTTTAATGCATTTTTAATTGTAAGTAATTTTTATAATTTATGAACAAAAACATTTTATAACATGATATTGATGTACCATTTTCGTGGTAATGCAATGTCTGATTTTAAAATGGGTTTTAAAGGATGAATTTTGAGATTTTTAAGTTTTCAGTTGATATATCATTTCTGATTATTTCTAAAGTGTGATTGAGAAAAAGGCAACGAAGAAGACTTTTTTTTGACAAGGTAAGAACTCCTGTTATGATGTAGGTTTTTGAGGGTGCACTCTTGTCATAAATTAATCTATTACTTTTCCTACATAATTTCTAACAAAAAACATTGGTAAAATATCTATTTAGGAGTCATAGACCTTTCCAACGATATATAGTTTGTCATGATTAGATAAGGATTTAGTGAAGTAAACGTAGGCGTCCCGTATACGGGACGGGGTGACAGTTAACAGGTTAAGATCTGCCAACAGCAGTATCCGATTCTGACAAAGCAAAACTAAAATGTCTCAACAGTTATGCATTGACAATGGATGTTTTTATTCCAAAGTAAAAAAAAAAAATATTAAAATCCACAAGAAAGTATAGCTTTAACATCATGTTTATACGAGACTAGTGTGATTAGTGTGACTAGTGTGACTAGTGTGATAATTACTTCGACTCTTGTCATGACCTTTTACAGCAATTTAACCCAGTAACATACACATAATTTGCACAAGGGTACCAGAAAAAAATATCCTTATCTAACCAAATCCTGATTCAAGAAATCTCAATCCACTCATACTAGTAGTGCACTAGTATGCTTACATGAAAACCGCATGTAAAGGTCACATAGACTACATTACAGATAGGCAGTACCTGTGAGTGTACATCTGTGTGTTTTTATGAATGAGTGTGTGTGGATGTGCCTGCCAGCTCTTTGGCTATGATGATCTAATGGAGCCCTGCCAAGACAAAATAGTCACCCTCATCCTCCACACGGATGCCACCTCATCGCCCATCACCCGGCTCACGCACCGCAATCCCGCTGCTGTCTGTAGCAGTGGGTTTGAGAGGGCAGGAGAGGAGGAGTGCTGCCACAGCGTCTCCCTTTCTGCTTGCTGAGCATATTCAGCTAGACAGGCGTCCCTGGAGTGGGCCAAGAAGCAGATGGCTGGGGACTCGAACTCCCATCAGCGTGAAAACAGGAGCGCCGCGGCCCATCCTCCAGAGCTTCATCAGCCACCCTGTCACACATACACTTCTCTTCCTCCACCTCTTTTAATTTGTTGTTTTAAAGATCTGCTTGAGGATATTCGGTGGCTTACTGATGTTCCTCCTCCCTGCGGCGCTACAGCAGAGCTGTTAACAGGTGTTTCAGAGACACCCCTCTGTTACAGCTCTACTCACTTGATCGGATGCGCAAAACAATTTCCACAATGTGTCTTATCCCACACCCATACCTTTCAACATGTGTTGTGGCACCAGTGTGAAAGAACAAAGGTACAATGACAAGAAACAAAAGACACCAAAGAGTTTTCTTATTTTGTTTCTGGTTCCATGTGCAAAGTGTTAAAATGTTGCTTGGGAAACCATATGCATTAAACACAAATCCTGGCACTGGATTTTATATGGATTAATATGATTGTGACCTCGAAAACAATAAACCTGCCACAATGGGAAAATAGCACGGTATGCATATGTCTGATTAATGTACTTTAAATATGGCTGCACAAAAGTCTCAAATCCAAAGAGAGTATGTAAGTATGAGTTAAGAGTAAGTACTGTAAGTATGTTTTGTTATTAAAGTATTTGCTATTGACTGTTCAAATGCCGAGTTTTGCGCGTTGTGTATGTGTGTGTGTGTGTGTGTGTGTGTGTGCATGAGAGCGAGAGAGAGAGAGAGAGAGAGAGAGAGAGAGAGAGAGAGAGAGAGAGAGAAAGGGTCACACACAGGAATCAGTCTTAATCGTCCATGGCTTGTGTACTGCAAACACATAGGAGCTTCATCAATGTGTCTGTCACGCGACTCTGTACGCCTTTCGGGCTGGAACTGATGGTAAAACTAAGGACATTATCAACTGTCTTTCCATTTATTTTGAAAGATGAATCTCACGATTATAGAAAGGGAATGGCTTTATTGTACTGATAAATGTGGAGTGTATTATTGTAGCACGATAGCACATTAATACAATGCGCGCGCGCAAATCTCTCTGCTCGCACGCGGATTTCCTTTGCTCTAGCACAAAACTGGACGCGCGCACTCTGATACACGCTGCTCTTGCCCGCAGAGAGTGCACGCAATTAAAACTTATCTCTTCTCTCACTCAAACTGTGTCCTGTGCACTCTCAAATCTCTCTGTGCTCATGCGCTATAGATATTAATTATTTTCGCACCTGAATTAAACATCCTTAATTTCTTTAATTTCTTTTGAATAATATTTAGCAATCTTAATGAAATGTAGCCTATAGAAATTGTACTTGGATGATTTGTGCATAACCTCTGTCTAACTGGTTGGTCTCTGAGCAATTTATCTAAAAACAACATATTATAGCCCATGGCCCTAAAGACTTTATATAGAACATCAATGTTAGGCCATATGTCATAATATGTCAGATAGATACCTCAAAATCATTGCAATAAATTCTCTGTTGGAATGATGTCAATAATAAGTATCAACTCCTCAAATCATCATCAAATGTAAAAATAGATGTAAATGATGCAAGATATAACAATAAATGCTCTAATAGCATCGCTGTTTGGACGTTTACTGGGAGTTGTTTATTTTAAACATTATTTGTATTAAGGTATTTATATTATTAAATATATTCACTTAATATTAGCTATACATTCAATGGCACTATTCTCTAAAACAGTGAATATGCAGTTATATGACAGGAACATTTAATTGCATTGTCTGCAAATGCATTAAACCCATAAAATATAATGAAGTAATTTTATGGCAAATATGAAAAATTCATTATAGTGTTATATTTGGTCTCCAAATCTTAAGTATAGGTTTAGGGAATATAGTGCATCTGACCCATATCTAAATAGTTCTGTCTTAAATCAGATGATATATATATATAATAACTTTTTAATTATTGCCCTGATGGTGGAAATGAGGATTTTTCAATGCTTTAGCTATTTTCTTACAACCACTTTCTATTTTGTGAAGGTCAACAATCTTGTTCTGCACATCAGAACAATATTCTTTGTTTTACTCCTTGTGATGGATGATTAAGGGAATTTGCCCTTTGTGTTCCTCATATTTATAATACTGTGGAACAGAAAGTCATGCCAGGACAGTTTCATCTTCCTAGTCTAAAAAATGTAAATATGAATGGGAATATACATGCATTGGAGAAAAGCATTTATTTCATAATGTGTGTCCCCCCACCCACACTTTCAATTGTTTTATTTAAATGAAGGTTAGAATTTTGTGAATTTTTAGAATTAAAGAACAAAAAGATAAATTATATATACATACAGCATACACACATGGAGTATACAGTATACACACATCTGATAGTGAGCAACTTGCTGGCAGAGATAAATATTGTTTGTTTGTGTAGATGCGATTTATGTCAAGGTTGTGTTGTTAAACACTTGCCAGTGGACGACATGTACTCTCTCCACCCTCTCACGATATCAGTGTGCCAAACTGATTCATAATACATTTGTTTTGTTCCAGATGCAAAAATAAGCCTTCTGTTCATCATATCTGAAGAAACTAAATGTGCCAAGCAATATTTAATTCAGCACAGCTTCAAAAAAACAACCTAAGCTTTGTTACATTAATCTGACTTCCAAAATAACCACAAAAATGAGAATATTACACTGCATACCAACCACCGAGGAGCAGAGGATGTTTTCACATCAAAATCATCCTTTTTCCACCAAAGTCACGTTTCCTCCATTATTCATGCACACACTCATTCAATTGGTTGGCCAGAGTCGTGCGCTGACAAGAAGATTCAACCATGCAGCCATCAGCCTTTATTGTCCATCCACGCTGGAACATTCTGTCAGTCATAGCATATGCTCTGATTGCACATGATGCTATTTATTTGTGCGATTCCACAAGTCCTTCCCAGAACTCCTCTAAACAAGACTGGCTTGTCCTAGTTCAGTCAAACATCATCTTTCAGTGGGAATACATTTAAATAAAAAAAAAAGTAAGACATGCTTCTCTTCTGCTAGAGGATTAAACTTCACAATTCTTGTTTGAGTTGGCACCCAAAGTTTTCATCATTTAACATCAGGGCTACAGAAATGCTGATAAAGCGCATGCAGCCTGGCTCAACAAATTAACCTTTAGCTGCTGGTGTGAGATTTGGGGAAGATGTGCAATTACATTACCGGAGCAACTCTGAGATAACACTAACTGACTTTTTATAATTGTTAAGCCCTGGACAATTTCGAGTTAGGAGAAATACAGGCTGAAAAGTTGTTACAGTACAATGTGTTCTTGGATCTATCACAAATCCCAACCTTAAACAAAGAATTAACTACTGAATGTAGTTAGTTTAAGTGTAAACCATTTTTTTTAAACCTTTTAAAGGCAAAAACGGGCAAAAAGGGACCCCTATATATGTTGTATAAAATTAATACTTTATTGATGTAAATACATACTTTATGATACTTACACTGCAAAGCGATTAAAATAATGAATTATTTCAGTAATATACTAGAACAGTTAACACACTTGAAACATTTACTTCAACTTTAGATTCTTAGAGCTCTATCTTAAATTTAGTTTTGGTTTATGTAACTTATTAATCTGTTTTTGAGTAATGCAGTTAATATGTCCACAATAATAATAATACTAATAATACTAATAATATTTAAACTCAAACTCCATGTCTGATGGGTTTAGATAAATGTTGTTCCAGGACCAACAAGATCAGGCAAAGCACACATGCTACTGTACTTCAAAAAACGAATGCATGTATTTGGTTGTAACATTATCAGCACAGCAAATTTTCTATTTGCAATTCATGGGTTACCAACATGACCTTTTAGTATATTCATGATTAATGATGTAAATCATTATAGCTCAGTTGAAAAGAATCAATAAATTCCTAGGCCTTTGCACAAGCACTGTCTTTAAATCTGTCACAATAAGGCTTTGCAGACTAATCCTGCTCCCTTCACCACATGAACCATGTGATCCCAAATAGAATCAGCTAATTATCAAGATTGAAAAGTATGGCATTTTTGTCGACAGATAATCTCTAAAGAGCCTGCAAAATACTGTCTATAAACTGCACATTTATATTAATGAATGCCCAGGTCAAGAAGCCAAATTTAGCCAAATTGAGATTTCATATACAGATTTATGTAAGCAAATGCATCCAAGTGGTTTTCAAAGAGATTCTCTGAGAATTGTAAAATGTAAAAATGCATCTTTTAAAAGCAAACATAGGATATAATATACTGTGTCACACAGAAGAAGGAAAGTCAAACAGGTTTGGAATGACATATGGGTGAGTAATGGGTGATAGAGTTTTCTTTTTTTGGGTGAACTATTGTTTTAAAACTGTAATCTGTACGACTGAAATATATCTGTGGCAAATGGTTTTGATGCACTGACAGCATAAAGGTGATAAAAATATGGGCTATGATGCCACAGGATATGCCACCACAATCTACGGCTTCTGTTTTTAATAAACAGTAAATAAATAACAAATCATAATAAATGAAATAGTTAAAGCACATCTTCGCCACTTCACAATGAAAACCATGCAGCTTTTGTATTCTTTGTATTGGTCAATCGATGATGTTTAAATCAAACATCTGTCCAAAGATCACCAACTTAAATTTTGCAAGTTCTTCATGTACTTTCATTTCTGCTCTCATTCTCATACCTGAGTGCAAGTCTCCACCATATTTATTCTGACAGAACATGTACTTGTCAATGATAATATTCTACCTTTTATACTGCACCCTGTTCTCTGTCCATAAGTATCAGATATTCTGTAAGGACGGTTACATATAGCATGGCCTGAGATTTGGTTTATAGATGACAGTGATCAAGCATGAGAATAGTTTGACAGCATGGGGACTGGGACGAGGCGGAGAATCTTGTGTTCTCCTAATTAAAGTTTGTTTCTTTCAGTGTTGTAATCAGACCCTTTAATCTCTGTTTGAATCGCCTCTGACAGTGGCTGGCGGGCACACGTCAGCTGCATTGGTTTAAGGCCTCTGATTTATCAAACAGACCACTAGTGGCACTTCCGCAATTTCCCCCGAGGCAATCCTTCAGAGAAGCTGTCAGCTTCAATATTGCGGCTCTCTCCATGACACCTTACCGGTTTCAGCTTTCCTTGGATTCTACAAACGCTTCTGTAAATATGGAATGTTTTACCCACAATCATTATGTACAGCTATCACATGCCGTTCCAACCACAACACTGACAAGAGCGCAGCCATCAGACTCTCTTAGGAAGAAGTCGTAAACTACACAAATGCCAGAGGTTTATTAGCGGATATACATAGTACTTGTTGCAGCTATTTTTGTGCTTCTTGCAAGTAGCCTAGCAACAACAGAAACTAAAGAAATTATAGCAGTCAAGACAATTCAAATGATCAGCAGCCGTCAGTGTTTGATGCAGTTTTTTTTTGTGCTATCCTTCATACGAGTGAATTTTATTTCATTACGCATGAGTTGAGATTCAAATGTAAAGTGAATTACAGCCTGAGGAAGTGGCTCTGTGACATCATCTTCTTTAATATACACTGAGTCGAAATGTCCACATGGAGGGAAGATCAGAAATCCAAATAGCGCTGAGAAAAATGAAAAGAGTTCTACTGAATTAACATTGAGTTGAAACACACAAACTATACAATCGATATTTTGTGGATTTTATTTGAAAGAAATTTTTTTCTGCAAGGATGCATTAATCTAAAGTGAGTAAATGAGTAAACAATAAACATTATTTCAAATAAATGCTTTATATTCGTCAAAGAATCCTGAAAAAAATGAAAAAAACATTTGAAAAGAAAACATTTTAAATTGTAGAAATATTTGACTATATTACCACTTTTTAAACTAATTTTGGTTTAAAATTTTGATTAAAAAAATGTAGCCTTGCATAAGATTCAAAATCTTAAAAACATACTTATGTGTCATACTTATTTGTATTTTGAACTCTATATACTTTTTAAGAAAGTTCTACCAAAAATGAACACACAAATGCACTGATACTTATGTTGTTCCAAACCTGTATGACTTCCATGAAAAACACAAAATGAAAAGTTCATTAGAATATCAGAGCTTCTCTTTTACATAAAATGAACATGGATGGGAACCAGGGGCTGTGACCAAAAAAAAAAAAAAAAAAAAGAAGTATATAAAAGTAAATAAAACCATATGATCCATGCACTACATGCAGGGGTTTTAAGCCATATTTTTGTGAATTTTCAGTTTTGAGTTAACTGTTCTTTTAAGTAATGTAATAAAGACCAGTGCTGGGATAATAAGTATATACTGTATATAAAAATACAGATCTGTCAATTGGAGAGCTTGAGAAGGATGTTAAATGATTTATAAGCAGTGGAAAGCCTGCTGCTAAAGGTGTTTCTGAGGTTAAAAATAAAGATTTTCTGCTGACAGAAACCAGGTGAACATTTTTAGCTGCATTGGAGCTTAGTAGCATGAATTAAAGAGTGACTCAAGTCCAGCAGGAAGGATTATTTATGTATGCCAAAATTTTTGTTGATTTGGGACATTCTGGGGTAAAGAAAAGAGATCTGCATAATATAAAAAAGCGAGATGTCGCTGGAGAGGCCAGACCTGTCTAATTAAAGAGGCTGTGTGATTTTAAATGTCACACGTTCCTGGGAAAAGCAAGAGAAATCAAACTGACTCTGTGAGTGAAATGTAATCAATTGTCAGACGGAAATTCTTGGACATATTTAATGTGAGCAGATCAATGAAACGCTCTAATGCCGTGGCATGCTATGCCTGGTGGAGTTCCTCTACGACGAGCTCATAAATTAACAAGCTCAAAGTACTGACAGTTTCTGAGACACCTTCAATTTCATAGCGCTTTTCAAAACCTCTAAATGCAAACTACAGACACTGCCGAGCCCTGTAGAAAGACATTTGTAGCCCACACAGCTGTCAGCAACAGTGCCTCTTTACAGGAAAATTAGACCTCTTATGATTTATTTAATTCATAATGCCATAAAAAAAACCTGCATAGGCCTTGGCAAAAACTAAAACTGGAATCTTAGGAAAGTTTCTAAAATTGCACAGCTTTACTGCTGCCTCTGTGTCAAACGCTTTCAAACTTTATAGACTCAATTTGTGGATTGAATAAATGGGGTCTGATAGTTAATATTTGATTATTCCTGTCAGTGAATAACAAGATTTATGTCTCCATAAACAAGAGATGAGAAAAAGCATTATAAAACCCTGGCATGGCATTTCATAAACAGCTATATAAAGATTTTACCCATGAGAAGCAATCTGAGCCATAAAGCATGAGCATGAAAGCAATCTTTTTTGTTTTTAAAATAGCCCAAATAAAGCTGATGAATAAACTTCCTTTACATTATACAATATACATTTCACTACAATCCTGAGGTTCCTTTACGGTTAAAATGTGGCAATTTATTAATTCGTATGAAAATAACCAGAGCAAAGTAGCCTTTGGTTGTAATGGAGTTGGGCAAATCCCATCATTAGACACCATACAGATGACAATTTAGACTTCAAACGCAACCATTAGGAGGTTTTTTTTTTTTCACACAAATTGAACTAGACAGCATGTTTCTGCTTCTTTTTTCTTCTTCGATTTCATGTTAAGGAAACTCTCAGTGTAAGAAAAGAGCAGCTTTCGGTAATGGCCCTTCCATCACACTTGATTCCTCTACTCTGATCTCTGTCAGGCATTGTGTTTGATGATAAAATGCATTCATGCGCATCTCACAATACTGGATCCAGAGAAATGACTACAAAATTTATATGAAACTCTCTGCCATGCTCAAACCACTCAGATAGACCTCTTCACTCCCCGGGCTTTCAGACGCTTTCCTGTGTTGTCATTCTGTTGCTTTCTATTGAAATCTCTAAATTGACGTCACTCACTTGAGCGGAATCTCATCGGACATCAGGAATGCTTGGACAGAATTGCCAAGAAAAGCAGAGTTGTCTTCAATTTATGAGACACGGATGTGTTATGAATCTATAACATCAGCAAAGAGGAAAGTCATAAGATCTAAAATACGAAACATGCCTCAGTAGGGTTTCCAAAGGAGATAACACCCATATTAAATCTCCAATCTCCCTCTCAGGCCCTGTTAACCACATAGGCAGTTTATTGATGAAGAACTTATGTCGCAAACCATAGGCCTGTCTGCCTATGATAATTTAACTGGTTCTGTTTTCATCACCCACCTCCTAGCAATTACTGTAACCTCTTTTAAGAGCTCTCTGTGCTGTGGGCTAATTGCTTGCATAGGACAGAGGAAACACTTTCAAATGAACCATCTTCTAGTTCCACATCAATTTAACTAAGGCTCTGTATACACCTGGTATTAAGATTAAGTGATTTGATCACAAGTGGTCAGTCGAGACTTATCGCTGTTTACTCCTGCATTGAGACATGACTATTTATGATAGGTCTCTGATATACATGCATTACTTACTATGCCAGTATGTTAGTGCAAGTACAGAAAAAGCTCAAAGAAGTCAAAAAAGAAAAAGAAAGTTAAAAGCCATCAACCTTCTGCTGTTTTTTTTTTTTTTTTTTTTTTTTTTTTGCATATTCGGATGGCAAAATGTTTTAGACCTCATTTAGCTCTTTCCACTTATGATCAAATTGTCTGAAACAAATCTTAAAATAAGGTGCACTGTACAGGGGGTCGCTGTGGTTAAATGACAGGTTAAATGCTCTATTAAACTTACTAAAATATAAATAGGCTACACATTTTCATGTATAAAAACCCATATACACTACTGTTCATAATTTTGGTGTCTGAAGATTTTTTTTTAAATGATTTTGAAAGCAGCCTGCTCACCATAGCTGCATTTATTTGATAAAAAATATCAAGATATTGAAATATTATCACAATTTACAATAACTGTTTTTTATTTGAATATATTTTAAAATGTAATTTATTCCTTTGATGGCAAAGCTGAATTTTCAAAGCCATTACTTCAGTCACATGGTTCTTCAGAAATCATTCTAATATGCTGATTTAGTGTAAAAGAAACATTTCTTGTTATTAGTGTTTAGAACAGTTGTGCTGCCTAATAATTTTGTGGAAACTTTGATAAAAAAAAATTCCAGATAGTTTTTATATATATTATATATATTCTTTGATGACTAGAAAGTTCGAAAGAGCAGAATTTATTTGAAATAGACTTATTTTGAACATTACAAATGTCTTTACTGTCACTTTTGCATTTTGTTAAACATATTTCATCAATACCTTAAGTGAACATTAACTTAGACAGCCCTAAAAAAATATTCTCAAAAATTACTTTTTGCAAACCCTTAGTGGATCCCAGTTTTAAAAAACCCTGCTCCAGCACACACCAAGATGTTAACGTGCATATATGCAGATTGTAATTTTCTCTCCTGTCGTCTTCTCAATGTTTGTTTTTCCATCAGTTTATCAGCATGGGACAAACACTCATGTGACTATAATTATATATTGTGTGCTAATGAAGGGGCTTTGGCAATTAAAGGGCTTAAATGAAAAGCATACACACATTCATAAACTTGTTACGTGTCAAACAGATGCATTTTTCTGCAATGTATTTGTCCAGTACCATAATACAAGGGTTAAATGTTTTGCTCAAATAAAGGGTGACTGTAGCAAGTGGAACCCATGTAACAATTATTAATTCTCTGCTGGTCAAGGGCTTACAGCGTCAAAATCTGCTGAGAGAGACATTCTGGGATGCAGTGGTTGGTTTTCAATTATGTGGTGCTGTGTTACGCACATCATGAGTGACAGCAGGGGAGAGCAAAATTGAAATGAGACTCAACTCGCAACTTAATAGGACGGGCCATGAAAGCAACTCAAAGCTAAATTTCATTAATTAGATTTCTAATGGCCCACAGTGGGATTTGTCCTTGATTCGCTCCATTCTGAAACATTTCTGGCACATTTTTACAAGGCAATATATGTCCAAAAGTGCTTGACATTCATGCGATCAAAACAAACATACTGCCACTTAACCTCAGTCCAGAATGGAAGTTCATTATTCTCAAGCACATAAGAAAGTCGATAAGTCTGCCACACACAGCAGAGGAAATCATATTTCTTTTTTTATCCATACCTAGAGTGCTTGAACCGAATGAAAACCTGTGATGAAATATCACAGGTGAATGGATCATGGGAAAGGACTGCAGGTCAATGCTCTCACAGACACTTATTCAGGCAAAATACTATTTGCTAAAACTCTTTTACTAAAGCTTTTTATTTTGTGTCCCTGACCACAGATTGCACCAACCTTCATGATAATTAACAAGGAAATAAATGCACGCTGCTTATCTGGAGCACACAAAAGTAAGTTTCAAAAGTAAGGCATCTCACAAATCATGTTTCAGAAGGGAAATTATTTTATGTATCAAAGCTGGACTTGTTTTTACTGGAAGAAGGAGGAATTGCTTGTAAACTGCCCACTGTTTCTCCCTCATACATGAGTCATAACATGAGAGCACCAGAAATACTATTAGTTTCAATGTGATAGTGAAAACAGACCAGGTCTAGGATGTCATAATTTGGTTTTGTGGCATAAAAAGAAAAACATTTCTTCTCCAATCTGCATCCAGGCATGTTGCAAAAATGCAAGGACCTGTCAACAGAGGGCACTGTAATCTATGGTACAAGGCCACTGTTACCAGCACAGCTACAGCCCCCTCTGAGTTACACATCCTTTCCTCCCAACTGTGTCATCTCTTTGAGAATTGGAATATGGCATACAGGGATTGCATGAACAATTAAGCTTCAGATGTGAAAATTGAGCTGCCGATAAAACTCAACAGAAAGCGAAATGAGTTAAATAAAGAGCTGACTCTCATTTGATTGCTCCATGCTCTGGGAAAACACGACCCAAATAAAGATGCATGTGTCTCCAAAACTGAGAAAAAAATGCATCTATTCTTAGAAACGTTGTGAAAATGTATCACTTGTCTTGCAGATAACAGAATTTGCTTGCATTGCTCATGACATCCTTGTTTTGAATGCATGTTGTTGACTTGTTTCAAGACTGGGAATGATATATCCCAGGTACGATGGGAACAAAGGTTGTGGTAACTAAAATGTTTCTGTTATTTACCAGATCTTGACGGATAATTCCAAATGCTGCCTGTCATTCTGACAGTTATAAAGAAAACCATGCAAACATAGTATGTCAAGATACACACAAGAATCAGTGAAGATCCAGCTATATCCAAACAAATACATGATCCAAAAGGGCAGAAGGACAGATTTTCAGTGAATTTTCAGTGAATAATGCCTTTGATCCTCTAAGCTATCGAATGGCTTCAAAAGATTTTACATCTTGTACACGAGTCATATGAGCACTTTGTCCTTTTTGGGAAAAGACTCTTTTGTTGTATGACAAAACAAAGGCTTGTAAAAAAAATGTAAATACAAATTAAACAGCTCGATAATGATTGTTTGCATCACAATCTCTAGATAGGAAGGATCATGTCGAGATAGAGTCCTATCTGTTTATCCTCCATTAGAGGTCAAGATTTAGTATGTGTGTGCGGGCAGAGATTTGAGAGATTGGGGAGAAATGGTTGTTGTTGACCAGTAATCTCCCAGCACCTGATCAATTTAGGAAACCTCGGCTGATGTCCCCTGACAGCTGTGGCACCAAAGCGGCTTGGAAACTCTCTGAACGCAAAGCCTGTTACATTGGAGCTGTATATCAGACACTGCAGATGGAGGAAAATTCTTATCTTCAGAAACGGCTCAGGTTTGCACCTTCAACAACACACTAAGTTTCTCACAGTCTGCAACTGCTGATAGAATTACCCATTGACTCAAACGCACCGAGTCTTATTATACTGCAAAGGACTTAAATCATCAAACAACATGACCCACATTAAAAATCAAACATGAATACGTCCGCTGAGCCCAGCAATGTTAGAAATAGTTATTCAAACTCCCCACTGCTGTTAACAGCAAAACTTTGGTGAAATACGGTGGACAAAAGATTCTCTGCTAAAGCCCTGAAAATGGGGACATGCATTGATAAATGGGAATTGTTCTACAATATGTTCTTGAAACAAATGTGCCTTGACCTGTTTTATCCCCAAGTGTCAGAATTCAAATAAGTATTCCTGGGCTCCAGGACAGTTTTTTGACATCTGCACTGGATTCCTGTCACCAGCTACCATGTTCATGGAGACAAACGAAGGAGAATCAGCATGTGTTGAAGGAAAATTGTCTCAAAAAAGACAATTATTTCATTATTTACTCACCTTCATGTTGTTTCTAACCCGTAAAGGACAAAAAAAAAAAAAAAAAAAAAAAAAAAACACAAAAGACCATTAATGTGGCTCAAGCACTACAAATACATGTCTTTTGTAGCTACAAACTACACATTGAAATTTAAGTCATTTTTCACTGAAAATCACACTGTATGGAAAAGGTCAGGTTAGAAAATCTGTGATTAAAACTCTTTTTGAATTCCACAGAAGAAAGTCATACAGCTTTGGAACATCATGAGCGAGAGAAAAAAAAAACAATATAAATGATGGCAGATTTGTCATTTTTGTGAACTATCCCTTTAAGGGACAGGCATGTGCTTCTGTTGTAGGATGAAATATGGGGAGGCCTTTGTGTGGTAAACATTTCAACAGCAATAAAAACCATAACGTCTCCAGCAGTCACTCTACCACTAGCACAGAGTGGGCGGGGTGTTAACAGCACATGTCACTTCCTGTGAGACCCATCCCTCTTCACAGTGTACTCTTGTAATCCCTGTGTCGAGTCCAGACGGTCATGCCATGCCACAACACTGCTAGCACAGACTGAGCCAAAACACAAAGCACGCTCCCCATACTTCCTGCCATTTGGCCGTTTATGTTATGCAACTCCATATTCAGGGTGCAAGTGTGGATGCATCACTGTTAAAAACAATAATCAGTCTGTATGAAATCCATAAGCCAAACATTGATAAGCACTAATAGGTAGGACGCAAATTTGAGCACCAGTGTTCAATAAATAATAAAATGTATCAATGAATCCTTCATGACATCATGTCATGTGACCTGATAAAGGCACAAGAATTCATATTCCGTGTTAACCAATTAACCATTTATATAAAATGACACAAAGTAGTATCAGTAAAATGACATTTGAATTCCTAATTCATTTAATTTTATGTTTAAATGGATTGTTGATTGTTATTATTGTGTTGAGCATTGTACATCATGAAATGTACCACAATGCATTACTGTTCCCAAGCAACTTAACAATTTAAGATCTTTCTGTAAATAAAGGTTTGACACATTAACATAAAATTTAATGGATGCACAGTCACATGTGTTCATACATTGTCTATTTTGTATAGGATAAGCCACATTCAAAGCCAATCAGAGAGGGGGAGAGCTATCCACTCTTGTTTAAGACAACTTTAAAATTCTATTCAAGTATGTGTGAGCAAGTGTGTGTGTGTTTGTCAGTTACGACAAGTTCAAGCGTTCTGCATCAATTTGTCTGCGCTATAATTTCTAATGACATGCTTGGCGCTGCACACCTCTGTGGCTTATGGCTGGAACGCATGGGACAGCAATGGCGGCCACATTATTCTGCAGCATGACGAAGTGGTTCTGCCATGCTGGCTAATGTGTCTGTGCTTTCCTGTGAAGTGCTGATGACGGGGCAGCTCCCGTTCCTCTGTCCCCAGCCAAAATTGTGCCGGTCAGTCATGCTTTTTCTCTTTCACTCTTTCTGCTGCTGTTGCATTAATAAAGCATACAGTGAAGGTTTTCAAAGCTTCCACTTCTGCAAGTGAATGCATGATTTTCAAGCTTTTTTTTTCTTTGCTACTGGCCTGAGAGGGAAGTTCAGGTCAGTCTTTCAGATGCAGCCCACAGATCCAGAAACAGCACGCAGAGCTCGTGACGAGGGTTGCATGAATTTAAGTGATATGGCCAGAAATATGATATAACTTCAAAGTATATTTAAAGTGTGGAGGTGTTAAAGTGGTCCACATGCCAAAACCAAACACAAAGCAAGATTTCCTTAATATCTCAACCCTTTCACCTAAACAGCAACTAGATGGAAAACTGATGGAGATAGAAAAGACTTGCGTCTCCTATATTGTTTCAGCAGATTTCAACAATGTCTCACACTGTCCCCAGATTTGGCTGTTTAGACACCAAAAGTGATTTCTCTGAGATCACACATTTATGAACAAATGTTCTTCCAGTAACATTAACAGAATGTTCATTTAAAGTTATCTGGTCTTTGTTCTCAAAATGTAGCATAAAATCTTATTTATACATTTTTTATGGAACTTTTTTTCTGAAATGTTTTGGTTGGATGTTCGTCGAACAGTTTTTAAATGTTACTATTTGTGTCAGAATGTTCAGAAACCATTCAAAAGTATTGCTCCATAATGTTTGCAAAATTATTAATGGAACATTCAATTAACGTTTGTATAACTTTGTCGGTCAGTGCGGTCAGAGAACATATAACATGTTCATAACTTAATGTGAAAACTAGCAAAACATTCAATTGTTAGAACATATTTTTGCTAGCTGGAAAGTTGATACTTCTGTGAAATATAACTGAGAATCTCACTGAGACTCTAGAGCTATATGAATGAACAGCTTCACAGCAATAAAATTCTCCTCTGTGCCCAGAGAGCTTTACTGTAGATTGTATTTTTAATCTCTTTTTCTCCAAATCTGGGACAGTGGGCTTTTCACCATCTGGGACAAAAGAGTCGCCATTGTGGCTGTGACTGAATGACCGGTTTATGATTGTCACACTGAAGTAATTAACAGCACTCCATGTGGATTATTAAGTGGTACATAGTGGAGGTTAATTAATTGCACTGTTCTAATTACAGTGTAGATTAAAACTCCAAGAAACAACGAGCATTTCCCTGAGAGTATAATCAGTCAAAAACCATACACAGCAAGATAAAAGTATTATAAGGGATACATGCAGTGTACCGAAATAACCTTATTCGCATCAAATAATTCACTGTTGCCCTGATTTACAGAGATACCAAATAAATGTTACTAATTTGTTTGTGCAGTCTAAAAAACTGTGTGTGCACTCTGTGAACGCATTGCAGTTAATTAATTGTAACTGTGCATACAGTAGCCCAATTAGCAAATAGTTTGACACACCCATATTTAAAGCAGGCTTTTAGTTTCATGAACTTGGAAGACAACAATGTATGTTCGTTTAGGATTTCATTTTCTAGAACAAATCTTACATAAAACAACTGTTTACAGAAAGTTTATGCAAAATAATTCCATTTTTAATTGTTAAATCACATTGCATGCCATTAGTCTCTGTTCTCCGCTTACAATGACAGCAGCCATAGTGCTCCACATGATTCAGATTTAATACCTGCCTTTTGGTCTTATTAATTTGCACACGCATTCATGAAATGACTTTCAGGGTTGATAAATCGATTTGCAGTTGCAATTTAATCTTGCACTTACACCACCCTTTATTTCACACTTTTATAGAAGCAGACCCTAAATTACATATTCATTAAGAGAAGCCAACATAAAACTGACAAAGACAAGCTACTTTGCTCAACTGAAAGGCCAAAATTTTAGATTAGCTTGGACATGTTTAGTGCAGGTTACTAAATTGGCTATCGAAATGAAAACAAAAATGTATGATGGTAATAACACAATCTCAAAAATAAAGGTTCCATTGGCATCTGTGGTTCCATGAAGATCCTTTAACATCCATGGAATATTTTCATTGCTCAGAAAGGTTCTTTAGATTATTAAAATATTCTTCACACAACCACACACACACACACACACACCTTTATTTTTAAGAGTGTAGTTAAACATTTTATCAACAGCTTGCATTATTTTTAAACATTGCAAACCTTTTGTGAGTCAGGCCCATAATGTGAGCCATTTGAAATGGACATTTTTGAGGATCTGTCTGAAGGGCCAGACAGAAACTCAAACTAAACAGGGAGATTTTCAGTGTCTCAGTTGTCTTTATCTTGTTGCATCGTGGGTATTTCACACTTGCACTCTCTGTTGAGAACATTCCTCTCTATGTGCCCCCAGACCTCTGAGTTACAGTCTCCTCCTGTTTACTGCTCCCTCGTGGGCACCTTATGGACTTGCTGGGGCTTTAACCATTTAAGACATAAAGGACACAGCTAGTGATGATGGAGCACTAAATCTCGTCATTCTCAGTCTTTTTAGATCTGGCACTTCAGATGGGTTCATCTATCATCTCGCCAGACTCTGGCTGTCCCTCCTGAAACACAGTTTCAGACAGCAGACTATGGCAGTATGGAAGAGGTTAATCAGAGCAGTGAAGCCAGGCGTCACCTGTGATTCCCATGCTGTACTTTGCTGTGCCTGGAAATTTGGGGGCTGTCATCAGCGCTATTCATGCAAGCTGGCTTGCCATGGAAAGAGCCATTTATGAGGGTCTGATCAAGGCTTGGCAGAGGGAGTGGGTGCATACTTAGCCCCCTTCTGTGTCTCTGTCTGTCTGTGCCTCTCTTTTTCTCTCTTGAGCTCTTTGAGGAACATTCAAAGCTCTAATGCAGTGGTAAGGCCACATGGGTCAATTTGGCTCTAGTTTACCCAGACTAATGACCCATCCACCCAATCAAAGCTGTTGGAAGATAGTAATTATTACACAAAGAAATAGCTCACATTGCTCAAGCACATACAGTACACGCATATAATTAAATCTGCTGATCTGTCAAAAGTTCGGGGTCAGTGAGATTTTTTAATGTTTTTGAAAGAAGATCAAAAATACATTAAAAACAGTTCTACTTTTAAATATGATTACACTTTTAAAACAAATGTTTAAAAAACAAATTCTATTTGAAAGTATTTTATTGATATTTATAAAAGCTGAATTTTCTGTATCATTGCTCCAGTTTTCAGTGTCAAATTATGTGGAAATTATTTTAATATGCTGATTTGATGCTTAAGAAGCATTTCTTATTATCATCTTTTTCATGTCATATTTTTATGTAAACAGATATTTTTTTAGGATTCTTTGATGAACAGAAAGTTTAACAAAAAACAGCATTTATGTGAAATGGAAATCTTTTGTAACATTATAAAAAGTTTTTTTTGTTGTCTTTTTTTATTTTTTGTGTGTTTTTTTTGTGTATAAGTGTTTTTTTTTTTTTAAAATTTTTGTGTTTTATAATTTTTTGAAATATTTTTTTTTTGTCAAAGGAATATTTAATTCAAATAACACATGTTTGGTGAAGAAAGAAGTACCTAAATTAGAGCAGACAAACTAGGTGTGCACCCATTTTCTATCATCACTCATCTCATCTCATCACTGCTTAACAAAACCTTTGTGTCTTGGACATTATGACTCCACTCATTTAATTACCCAGCATGCTTTGTCTCTCACTGTGTCCCAGTGTGCTCCGTTCAGGTTAGGGCATGATCCAAATGAGGATACGATGGACCGGCATCCATCATCATGAATCTGTGTAAATTTCCCATTAGCAATAAATGAGCTAGGTTTTATTGACTCATTATGGTCATTTATCAACCTGCTTATTTAAACAAGGGCTTACTAACACAACCCTTATTTATAATATATAAGTTCTCTCTCATAATCTACGTGCCAGAAAAGTATTATTTTTAGGACAATACACTGAAAAGGATGTAGGATTTACTTTCAAACTATTTTCACTCAGGAATTGCTAGTAAATTTCATGCATAATTACATATAAATGGCAAATAACAATGAATTAAATGTGATTATTTAAGTAGAAAGTATTTTCATACTCCAATAATGTTCATTTACACTGTAAAGCACATCTCACTATTATCTCTCTCCTATCATTCAGCTGTCTCCCAAACTGTGTGTTGTGTTAGGATGCACTAACTCTAAAGTAACACAGCAGGATGATTACGATGCACCTCCTGTCGCACAAATAATCAAGCCTCTGACCTGTTCATTTTATTCTAATTTGTTTGGCCCCTAACTCTCTCTCCCTCCGTCCCCTCCAATCTCCACCAAGACCACAGATGTCACACCATTGCCCACCACGTCTGACCTCTATGGGATGTTTCAGTAACTCTCTCTACCTGCCTGTCCCCTCTGCCTTTGTCTCTGGGCGCAGAACTGCGGGACGTGTGTCTGCCGGGGCCTGTTGTCAGGAGAGAGCTGTCTTTGTCCAGCAGATCTGCCCACCTGGTGGGACTGTGGCCTCAGAGCTGACACGGCTTTTTAATATTTCACCACACGCAGCGTGCACCATATGTCCCTACCCCCCCATCTATCTCAACCCTCATGAATAATGAATCTGTAATGCACTTCTAATATTTGGAGGAGAACAAAATACGCCTATAGCTCTGCTTTTGGACTTTGTATTTTTAGAAGCTACGACATTTCTCTTTTTTTCCAGTTCAACCTCAATCACATGGCAATAGCTGTGCAGGGGACAAAAGAGAGTGCTGGAGAGTGTTTCTCTCTCTCTCTCTCTCTCTCTCTCTCTCTGTGTTTTCTGGATCTGACAGGGTATATAAGCACTTGCCAGCGAACACCATGACCAGTTTTGCAGGAACAAGAGACTTCACATTTTCTTAACACATCTGACCGATCACCAGACTCAAGTGTTACCCTGTGTCACCGGAAGAATAAACACACAAATTTTCCTGAACAGGTTTGCAGCGGCAGCAAAGCATTTCTGCTAGCTGTGTCAGATTTTCTTGTCACACTGATAGGAAATCCATTTCACCAGAGCCTTCGGTAATACATCTGTTTTTCCTCACAAAAATACCCAAATGCAGTCGTTCGCTTCATGCATGTCCTGTTTCAAGGTTCCTGCTATTGGGGTTGTCAGATGCTTACACAAAAACACGGCAATGAATTTGCTTCTCAGTGCTTTTCTGCCTGTGACACCCTCCTTTTGTTGAGAATTCTCCCTTAAGCCCTCTGACGGACTGTGAGATTAGAAGTTCAACCTATTGAATTGCAGTTAATAATTCATGACATAATTTTGCTTTATCTCAGGGACTTGATACATGAGTCAGAGGCTCCCATTTATCAGGCTGCCATAACCTTTTATAAGCATAATGAATTGCATGCAGTTGATTTGTTGATATTGAAAGGTTGAACTGGGCCGCACTGCTTGAGAGAAAAATGCCTGCACAAATAATTACACTTTTCTTTTAGCGGGCAAATTAATATTGAGGCTTTGGGTTAATGTTGGCATTTACTGCTGATTCCTCAAACATTCAACATCACCTGTCTCACCGTGCACGTGTGTGTTCAACAGTGTGGCATGCTTTCTTTCACTCAGAGGGACTTACTATGCAATGAGGTGTCTCAGATCTGGTGCTATTTAGCAAACAACTGAGGATTGTGCCCTTTACTATAGCTGATAGGAGTAGATCAGTGGGCGTGTGGTGAACTTCTGAAATGTAAATTCATTTAAAAGTGCTACTTGACTTTTACATGCATTCACCTTGCAATAGCAATGGGAAAACAGTACTATAGTATTTATTTTTAAAAAGATTTATATTTGTATTTTTGCCACATTCAAGCCATTCTCCAGATTTGGAGAAGTTTAGAATAACGTCTCTTGCTCACCAAAGGATCCTCAAATAGCTGATAAAAACATCATAATAATCCACAACCATCCCCTGTATTCTTCTCACATCAAAATCCACCAACATATTTGTTTGGACCGTTTGGCCTCAACAATAAACGATATGTCTGGTGGAAATCCAATTCAGCTCACTATCCAACAGCATTCCTACAGTAAAGCATGGAGGTTCTAATATCCTGTTATGGGGGTGTTTCTCTGCAGCAGGGAGCACTTGTCAGGATAGAAGGAAAAAAAATTACCGGGGCAAAATACCGTCAAATTCTTGAGGAAAACCTACTGCCCTCTGCCAGAAAGTTGTCATTGGGAAGAAGGTTTACCTTTCAACACAACAATGACCCAAAGCACACAGCAAAACTGACCACACAGTGGTTGAAGCAGAAAAAGGCAAATGTCCTTGCATGGCCTAGTCAGAGCCCAGACTTAAACCCCACTGAAAATCTGTGGAATGACGGCAGTCCACAAACAGTCACCATCAAATTGAACTGAACTTGAGCAGTTCTGCAAAGAAGAGTAGGCAAATATTTCAAAGTCCAGATGTGCAAAGTTAGTGGACAACAGACTAAAGGCTGTAATTAAAGCAAAAGGTGGTTCAACAAAATACTGATACAAGGGGGTGATCCTTTTTCCAACTCAGTGATTCTGTTTTTTTTTTCTTTTTTTTTCTGACATGTTGATGCTATATTTTTTCATTTGGATGCTATAAATTGCACTGATAAATACAGCTGGATAAAACTGTGTCCGTCTTCATTTCAGGCTGCAGAGTAACATGTGATTATTTTAAAGGGGGTGATTCTTTTCTATACCTACTGTACCTTTAATTTACTCATCTGGGTGCTCACTAAATAAACAACTCACTCACATATCATGATTTCTAGTAATTTCAAGTTCATTTGAAACTGGATGAGACCAAAGGTCATGCTCTTTGAGTGGATGAGTTGTTTACTTTGTAATTAGTCAGTACACTTCCATACAATCAGATTGACCCATTTGGGCCAATTTGTGCACATGCTGCGAAATTGATATGGCATTGACGGAGCAATCACAGTGATGTTGGAGCACTGCTTGTCACCTGCATTTCACCATGAGCCCCCTCACATTCACACCATGATTTAGAGCTCAATGCGAACTTAATGAGCTCAAAAGAAGGCAAAAGTGTCACTGCCTTGCTCTAAAACTTGGTGTCACTGTTGCACAGTTACTAAAGAAAAATACTTTGCACAGTATTTGGTTTCAAAATCTTAATATATTTATTTTTGCACTGATGATTATTTTTGCATCGGAAATTTTCATTGGTGCCCCTGCCCCCTGCCTAGAGACACCCCTGGAGTAGATGCTTAGTTTTGCACTAACTGTATGACATGCTATGTTGCCCAGGGAGTAAATGAAAGCCGGTAGATGGTGTGTGTCATGTGGAGCTGTGTCCTGATACATTCCCTCATCCTGCTGCTTTTGCACTGTGCTGAGAAATGAGCCAAGGCCGTGCATGCGTGTGCGTGTGTTAGTGAACTGGCCTGTTATCTTCCATGATTCAAAGCTTTGTGTTATATTCACAAGTCTGCTTACCAGGAACACAGTGTTGCCTGCTGCAATGCCCTGAGTCTGTCCAGACTATAGATAACACGCACATACACCGACACGCACACACAAACAAACATGATGAACACAGTCATGTACACCAAGCATTTGGCAGCAGGGCAGTATGACAGCCAGCGAGTGAATGTGTCAAACACAAGCCCTCGTTAATATTTCACCATCTTGAAACTAATCCCTTTGGCAAGCAGTGGCAGGCCACGGCGGTGTGGTTCGTTCCATCTGAATTGTTGATTATGTTATGTTTGAAATCAGTTCAGAGAGTTTTAATGAGGAAATCAGAGACGAGAAATTAAGTTTCCAATTAACCACAAAAAAAGGAATGTTTTGTAATGATTGTTGTGTACTTATCACTTACAAGCAAAAGCTGCTCTATCTGCGGTGTTTTTATTTTATTTTATTTTATTTATTTATTTATTTATTTTTTATTTTTTTTGTTTATTTATTTATTTTTTATTTTGATATAATGACTTAAATATCAGCCTGTTTCTCACAAAAAGCTATCATAATGGTTTTAGAAACACAAACATTGTATTGGCTACTATTATGATTCTTTAACGGAGATTTTTGATCCTTTATGAAGCTTGCGTGGAAAAGATCGACTAATAAATTATTCATATTCCACAAAAATCTCTTTTTGTAAAAGTCAGCTTTAGAACATCATTATGTTTAGTAAATGATGACAGAAATGGTATTTAGGTTGAACTATTTCTTTAAAATACTGTAAATGGATATAGTCTGTTACGATAGTCATTATTCCCTCTGAATCTATTGCTATAGATGTTGTAATGCATGCAGACTAGAGAAGATAATGATGTAAACTGATTTTGAGGCTGACCTGAAGAAAAACAAATGTTTGCTGGGCAGGGCTTGTTTGTTTGACCAGAATTATAATTTTTGTGTTTTTGGTTGGTGTTTTTATCTGATATAAAAAAATCTCCGAAACCGGTTTGGGTGGAAGAAACACCGGTTAATAGCCTAACGATTATTTTTTTTTTAAACAATTTTCTTTGCCTATAATTTTCCTAATAATAATAATAATAATAATAATAATAATATTATTTTTTTTTTTTCTTTAATAAAAAAAAAAAAAAAAGGACAAAAGAGAAATATGGTTTAGCCAATAACCCGCTGCGCTTAGTCACAGCCAATACAGCATCAACTTTTCTAGATTTTGGCCAAAAAAAAAAAAAGGAAAAAAGAGAAATATGTTACCACTTTAAACACATCAAAGTATTTTTAAGATATTTTAAAATGTTTGCTGCATTGTTAAAAAAACACAAGTCGCGGCTCATGTCGCATTTTATTAGCCCTAATACTTTCCGAAATAATAAGGGCTAAAATGCCTGTAGGCTAAACCAAAATGTTTACAAACATTATAAAAACAGTTATTAGTTTCTCTCCAAAACAAATCCTCTTAAGTTTAGGGTATAAAAACGTCAATCCAAAAACAAATTAATTTAAGGTGAAGCTGATGCCTACCTCTCTCATTCGGCAAGAATTCAAATGTTTCCATGTTCCCGACGTATCTGGATACTAAAATATTATTTATTAGCTATATAGTGTTCGTACTTTCATCGACATAAAACATCATCCTTCACATCGGCTTTATCAGCACAGTGAGGCGCGGTCACGCTGAACGCAACAAATTTTGTAAAACAGAGCAGTGTAACTTTTTATTTGTTTCTTTAACTGTATTTTATTTTGATATGAACAGGCTTCAACAAGCAAAATTATGTTGTGTGTGCGTGTAATGCATCGGCGCGATGGTCATACCAATGTAAAACAGAGCAGTGTAACGTCCAATCAACGTCTTTTCAACGTCTTTGTCGGACGTTTAAATGACGTCCCCTGAAGCGCCAGAATGAAAGTTTTATGACGTCTTTTGGACGCTTTGTTGTCGGACGTTGAAATGACGTCCCCTGAAGCGCCGGAATTAAAGTTTTTATGACGACTTTTTTCGACGTCTTTTGGACGTCCAATATCCAGCCGTCTACAGGGACGTCCTCTCTAGAAGGTTAAAAATTGCGTTCAGATGTGGTCATTTCTGGACGTATTTTCAACGTCTTATAAAGTCTCATTTAGGCGTCATCTATACTGTTTCTGAACAAAATAAACACTCTTAGGCTGCATTCAATTAAATATCATGTTTATTTCAATGCAATTTCTTTTTGTACTTGTAAAATAAACTTAAAGAAACAGTGTGTTCACACAAAAACCATGAAATAAAAGAAATGTCACTCATTATACAGTGGATAACAATTAACAACAAACAATTTAGTTTAGTTGGGTGCACACATTATGTTCACCTGTTGGAGCTTAACTTTTTAAGCTTTTTCATTTTTTATTTCAACTGCAATTAGCATAAAAATTCTAAAGATGGTATTCTTTATTCATGCAATAGTCAAGTGTTCATGTGCCCAAATATTATCTGCATGCACAATAATAATAATAAAAATGTGCCCTCAATCTGGGGGTCAGGGACCAAAAGCAAAGGGGTCAACAAATAATTTATACCATATTTTCCAGACTGGTCTTTTTTTTAATCTTCTGAGATGTGCTGAATATTCTAAGCAAAACGTAAACACATAAAAGCGCGGGGTACTTACAGGTTTCTATAAGTATAGTTCTCATGTCTGTGTGACAAGCCTGTCTGTACACAGTGGTATTGTCTGTACCAGTGTTTTCTACATTTCAGAATGAGGTTCACAGAAACTGAGATAGCAAGTGCATTTTAATTAACAAAAAGATATACTGCTTGTAAATAATGGCACTAGAATTTTTTTTTATTTTATACATAGGCCTAAATATTTTTATTTTTATTCTGTTTTGAATAGTATTCAATTTAAATGATTTGAAGTGAGGGAAAATAAAATCTTTACAGTGTTCATAGTTTTTAAGTTTTCTTAACGTTTGTTTTTATTTATCAGTATTTAAATTATTTTCTGAAATTAATAGTAAAATGTGTCTATACACTGATGCAGCTTATGTGTTTTTTCCTGACCTGGTGCAAACTTAGCCCTATATTGCGCTGTATTATTAAACAAATGTATTATTAAAAAATGGGAACTATTTAAAAATAAATAATAATAATAATAAAATAAATCAATCATATTATGTTCATTATACTCCCACCCACAATAATTTTAAGCCTTAAAATCTGTTGTAATTCTGAGGGTGTCTTTGAAAAATCTTCTCTGCAAGGGATCCCTGGCGCCAAAATGTTGTAAATGGTCCAGTGCTAGTGGTCAGGCATCTATATACAGCAAAGTCTGGCGTGGTAGGAGGAAACTGTCCTGGTCGGCACAACATTCTCTGTCTTCACCAACTGCCCTGAAAACACAAATTAAATATAAATGATTACTATAAATAAAAATATAGCTTCACAACGCTCATTTGACCTCTGTGGTGAACATATGATCAGAAAATACTGCCAGACTGATTTTTAGTCTTTAGGGAATCATTTCAAAGCGTAAATTTAAATATTTATTTTTTTAAATTTAAAGTGCCTAATTTCACAGACTCGCGTGAGCATCCAGGATACACGACAAAAGGCTGTTTTAATACAAGAACACTTCACACAAGATAAAGTTTTGAAAATCTTACAGTATTTGCAGTACTAAAACTAACCACTAGGTGTCAGTAGTGTTACACTCACCAGTAGAGTGTGTAGATTACGAATCACAAGTTAAAACTCTTGTTGCTGTTCCCGTCCTGAAAAGTAGAAAAAAATATAAGTTCTAAAAAATCGTTTCTTTATTTGATCAAGAAAAATTACAGTTACCTGTTTTTAGTGACCAATTTTAATAACTTAGTTAAAAAGGATCATCATAATTTTACCTCAGACTGTAACTTGGACCACCTCAAAAATTAACCAACAGGGATAACGTTATGTACAATTACAAAAAGAGGAATTTGAAAATATATAATCTTTATAAACCCAAATAAATAATTTGAAATATTAAACTGAAGTGAAATTTAACATTTAGATTGATAAAACGATGAATAAAAGCACATTTATTCTTACCTTTGGCTCAGCGCAGTTGTCAGATGACCGTTTACTGTTTGAATTCCAAGTAACCGTTAACGTTAATTAGCTCCGTCCCGTTGTGAAGGTCGTTCGTTGGTCCGGTATCTCTGTAGGTTTATAAAGTGTCCTCAACGTAGAAATAAATAAATTAAAGGATGGCGGCAGTTATATCTTCAGTCTTTTGTAATAAACAGAATTATTCTTCCGTCTTCGTGGTTATTTGCGCCATCACGTTACGTTTACGTTTTTTTTATTCTTCCTTTTTTTTTTTTTTTTTTTTTTGCCATCACGTTTACGTCACTCACGTAACGTCACATAACGCCCCTCGTGGCCAGCGCACGTTTAAATACACTATTCATTTATTTAAATCTATGTGTTAAATATTTATTATTAATTATTTAATAGGATATATATTATTTCAATCTAATTATCTATTTAAATATATTCAACTTTAATATATTTTAATGTATTTAACTTTATTTAATTATCTATATTTAACTTTATAGATCTAATACAGATATATAAACTGCTGTTTCTGTCAATGCTCCAGTGAAAAATACCACTCAAATAAAAAAAATAAATCCACGTAAGGTTTTATATGGTCACATTATGGTACTTTAATTAGGCCTATGTTTTTAAAAATTTATATATTACATTATTTTGACACCTAAATGTTTCAGAAGAGTAGGCTACATGTGCTATTTAAATCAGAAATCAAAGGATTGCTTTGTTGTGTTTATATGTGTATATATATATATATATGTTTGTTTTGTTGATATATATATATATATATATATATATAAAGTTATGTCGATTTCCTGAACCTGTTCTGCACATGAACAGACGTCCAAGAAAATCCTTAGCCGGACGGTCAAATTTGAACCTCCTATCGACGTCCAAGGGACGTCGTAGATCAATGTCCAGATATGAACCGGATTTGCACGTCGAGAAGACGTCCAGATACGGTCCAGACCGACCGACGCAATTTAGACTTGATCTGCACGTCGTATAGACGTCTCATGTTTGTTGGGATATGAAGAGATTTCAATATAGCAAAATTATGTTGTGTGTGCGTGTAATGCATCGGCGCGATGGTCATACCACTTTTACAAAATAAAGAAAACTACTCTCTGCTGTTTCGTTTTCCTTTCCGAAAACTTTGGAATGTGTCACGATGAACCGTACTTTAGCACATTTTTTCTTTCGTTTCGTTAATCTGTCAATATGATTTAAGTGAAATATATTTAGTGTATATGCCTATATTCCTTTTTATGTAAGCCTATAGTTTTTCTGTTTTCTTCATTCACAGAAGCTCTGCAGGTGCGTGTGATCTGTTGAATTCATCTTACACTATCCTCAGATAAACTCTAAGGGCGGTGCATTGCCATTGCGATTTACCTATGATGCGTTCACTGCTGAGCCGACATTTCACTCGCTGGCTTCAGCGTCACATTTGCATAGACAGTACTACTGGAATTCGTGATTGGTTGACAGCAAATTTCAAATATTAAAATAGACCGATAAAATAACGTTATTAAGTGGTTAATGGCCATTTCAAATTTTCGATTCTGTTCGGAACTATAAAATTTGATTTCGTTTCTGTTTCTGTTCCTGTCAAAATTTCGTTCGTTTCCGGTTTTCGTTTTCGTTCCTTGAACCGGTTCAGAGCCCTGGTGCTGGGTTTCAAAAGGAATGTATACTAGCGAAGCAGGAATAGCCGGCCTTTCCTAGAAACCCGGAACAAATGTTTGTTTCTTTTTGGCAGAAATAATGATGATGTCTGGAATCACAGAAGCGTTTCTTCTCGGCATTTAATAACCTGCCCAGGGTGCAATTGATTTACTCTACAGATGTATGGGCCCTTTCCGAAATAAATCCAAAAATCTAACGGAACTGCTGAAAGTGTTGACTTAGTAAACCACATGCTCATTTTTGAAGCATTACGGTTGAGTTTACTTTGACACCAACGCAGATCAATATTATTTCCTCCAAGAGAACAAAGTGCAGGGCCTTGACTTCCACTGAAACCGCAATGTCAGAGCAAGCTGGATATAGCTGGATTTACATTTCCCAGACCTTGCTTTTAGATGAAAAGTGTTTTTTCAAAGTGTTAGTTGCATTAATATAACTATAATACAACCAGAGGTTTCAGAGTACAACAGGATCAGCATAGTACCTTTGGTTGTGTGTTACACATCGCCACTATAGAGATCCACTCATATAGAGCTGGAACAATGTAATCCCGAAACCTGGAAGAGCATTAGTTCTTTGAGTTCCTTTTGGGACTGTATCTGTTTTAGAATGGCTAAATAATATGTGAGTGATCTGTAACAGTTTGTTAGTAGCAACTGCGGCTTCAAAATTCCTGTTTGAGGTATGACTGTATCAAGTAATGTCAACCGCAGATATGGTGGTGTTTAGTTAGCTTATGTTTTGCAAGCTAACCTCTCAGCTATCTTATATGTTACTGTTATATACAGTAACATAGAATAGCTTATCCTATACCCTGTGCCAGCTACTTTCACTCCACTTAATCACAACAAGACTCTGCAATAATGACTTTTGATCAGGCATTACAAACAGCTTCTGGGGTCCTAGAAAGACCCAAATCAACAGAGTGGACAGAATTGTGCATGACACCAAATTGTTTGCCCACAAATTGACCAGCTTTATTCCTACAGCTATTAGTAATCAGGGAAATGTATTAGAACATTGGAAATCTAACTTAATATTCAAAGATGACCCACATTTTGAAAGCAATTTGGGAAATTTAGATATCATATATGCTATAATATCATATATATAATAAAATAACTAGTTGCTGTCATTCAGATTACAGAAACAATAAAGATTTTTCTCATCTTGTTTCCTGTTTATACATTTGTAGAAAGCATTTTATGCAAATTTTTCGATGTTAACCTTCCGTCAATCCACATGACCTCCTCTCATGTTAATTAACTGTTTAATAACTGATGAGAGGACATATCAAATGATATAACACTTGATATACATACACAAATAGTGGGTCATTTGGACAAATTAAACCTGTTTACTTGACAGTTTTTCCTAAATTAGTCTAATTTTGATGGATTGTGGGAGTCTGGAGACAAATCACCTTAAGAGTAATTAATAATTCTCAACATGCTTTCGCTTTTTTTTTTCTTTAATGAAGTTCATCAAAATTGACCCTCATGTTCCACTTTCACTAAGCCTTCAGACAGCCTGATAAATGACTTCTTAGTGGGTGGAAAAGCTACATTTTACACTTCAGATCAGGCATAATGTCAGGGCACGTTTCCTCACTAACACTTGTTCTGCGTGAGGAAGTTCAGAGCTAATGAAAAGTGACCACGGTCTCACCTCAGAGGGAGCAAAAAAGGCAGGAGTGGAACCAACTCTGTCCAAATGTAATCTAAAAACAATTTCCCTATTTCCCAGGTGCTCCCTCTACTCACTAAGTCTGCTTGATGGGAGCAGACAGTGGTTAAGAAAAATATTATTTTGGCCCGAGAGCAGATCTACTCAGGGAATACTGTTGATTGCGGTTCTGAAAATATTAGCACTTTTTTTTTACTTTGTAGTAGCACTTCTTTCTCTGCACCTTTGTTTATTCTGAATCATTGAAGTTCTAATTTCAGACACAATATCAAGCTTAATCAAAATTCTGATTGCAAAGTCCAAATTAGACACTGAACTGATTCTAATTCTGCACAGCAAGGATTCCAGGGGTATAATTTACAATAATCGCAGGCTGCCAAAGTGCTGGATCAGTAGCTCTCAAAGACATCTCATCTTCCTGATGACAAGCTCTCTTTGTTTGTTTGTCCTGCATTATGTATGCCATGATTTATTCACATGAGGTACCCATCCATTTTAGCTCGACACACCTGATAGAACAATCCAAATAAAAATGGCAGCTAAATGAATCATACTACAGCTCAGATAATTAATAAGCCGACTTGAAGTTATTATAGCAATCTGTGAGAAGTAAATTCAACCAAATTTGCACATTATTATCACAGATATAATCTAGTCAACTTGATTGCATTGAAGCATTGCTTGGGGTGGGGGGATAACCCCCTGAATAATTAGGTTGATAATTAAACATTAATACAAATGATTATCAATGTAATGTTTTGTCTCTTGGGCTTCCTTCTTTTTCATGCATATAAATTAAAAGCTTTGGGAAAGAAGGATACAACAGGCACACAAACTGCTGTAAAAAAGAGACAGCAAGCAAGAAATCCATTTCCTCCGAGCACAGGTAACGAGAAACATTCAGTTTCATTCACCATTGATGTATTTAAATCCAACAAACTCAGATAAGAGAAACTCTCAGCACTTCTTCTCTGTTTAAGTTTTTATATTAATTCAGGGTTGCTGATTAAACAGCAGAGCTATAGGAAAATTTATATGCATTGTATATGGAACATATGGCTCAAAGTTGCGAGCATGACAAAATGAGGGGGTGTGATGAAAGGTTTCTTTTATCAGTGGACAAAGGTTCTTGCTGGGACCTGTGCAGACAAGGTACTTATTCAAAAGAAGCACCGATTCAGAGAGTATGCAATTTTGGACATAGCCAAGATGTACAGGTTTGTATTTGTTTCAGCACTGCAATAAGCACTGTGAAATCACACAACCAGTGAAATCTTTAGAATCAGCAGGGTGGGGTTTGTAATAAAAACAAAAAAACAAAACAAAAAAAAACACATACACACTGCAAAATAGCTCCATATACACTGGAAAATTACAAGCTTAAAAATTGTTATGTAAGTAACACTTATACACCATTCGGTGTAGTTAGCCAGCTAAAAACATTCATATAGTCATATAAAGTAATTGTACATTACATTTTACTTTTAATGTGAGAAGGACAATGAAACATTTAGCTTCTTCGATAGCTTTGATTAATACTGTATTTGACCATATTTCAGATCAAACAACAACAGCAATACTAGACCATTAAAAAGAAGTCTAAATTTGCTTACTACCCACCACTGTGTCATCAACAGCTTTCACTGCCAACTGCAATGACATTTTGACACGCACCCTACCTTTCAACCTGCCCACTATGACCTGCAGAGATCCCTGTCCCCGACTCAGAGAAATGTATGATTCACACAACAGGTCGCTGATGACACCACAGGAGTCAGGGGGGGTGTTTGGCCCTGATAAGGCATGATTTAGACTGTACAATGGTGACCCCGCTGAAGACAGAGAGAGAATTATTTTGCTTGGGAAAACCGAGCAGCGTTAATCTCTTTGAATTGTATTCCCCTTCGTGCATGCATTTGTGTCTTCACAGTGCCATCCAAAAAAAAAACATTTGTAATAATTTCTTTATTTCTCATAATTGCGCTGCTCCGGGTATCCAGGGAGACAGAAATGAACTGTGAAATGGATTAGTCGGTGTGCTTCAGTTGTTCAAGTCAATTGGATTGAGGGCATTTCTTTCTGTCTGCGTCTGATTACGTTTGAAAGGAATGAGCTTTATTGCCCCCACACAGGTAGTTCCCTTCCATAAAGACATTGCATTTATGGCCAGAGGAAAGGCAGGGTTTGGCAGTTGTCCATGGACAGAAGCGTACCTCTTGTGTTAAGAACCTGAGAGAGAGAACGAGAGGCAGCATTGGCAGGGTTTGCTCGGTTAGGCTTCCCCCCTGTATCCATCAATCTCCCTCAGCTCGCAGACGCTCGGCGGAATTAGATTCCTGGGGCAGAAAGGGCCAGCGCTGAAATATGGCCGCAGCCACGCCAGTGATTAACAGCGGCTGTGAATATGGATGCTGTTCATATTGCCTTAGCACTCTGGGGTAGACCCATTAGTGCTCAAGCGTGTACAACGCCCACTCTGACATGGCTCCAAGTGTCAAACTCACTGCAATGCTAAATGCCGTTTCTCATGCTTGAATGGCATCTCTTGCTGTGCCAAAGTGTATTTACTGTTCAAGTTTTCTCACAACCTAAACACTCAAAACTACAGAGGTTGGGGTTAGGAACAGGTCATGAGGGTCATAGTTGGTTGTTGAATGTGTCAAAGTTTTGTCACAGCAGTTTACTAGAAAGAGACCCAGATTCAGAATGATCAAGGGAGTGAGGTTTATTGATAAGACAAAGAACGACTGGGATGATGTGATTCCAAACAGTAGGAAAAGGCAGTCTGCAGGAGAACAGGAGGATGTCCGAGGTCAGACTTGGACAAAGATAGGCTGGAGAACAAGGAAGATAGAGCGGCACCAGACAATGAGAACACCTGAGATCAGGAGCTTGAGAAACCAGGGTTTGATACTTTGAGCTGTGGTGAAACCAGTCCAGTCAGATAGCCAGGTCTTGAGAACAGCAGCCAGGGGGAATCAGGACACAGAACAGGAACAAACACAAGACATAACACGACACAAGACAAGTCCACAAGAGAGAACAACAAGCAGCAAAATAAGACACTGACTACGCACTATGAGTAGAAAGTAGGAATGCTTGATAAATATCAGTAAAACCGGTTCTGTAATCGGGTAAATCTCTACACGTGCATGCTTTAATGTGGAGCAGCATTTACTACACAGAGCTGTTGTTCACTGACAAGCTCTGCAAATCCACGATCATATTTTGCACATGTTTTGCGCAGCTTGTGACGAGATGCTCATTAATATTGTGTTGAAATTTATCGTGCATCCCTACTAGAAAGAAAAGAACAAAGACAAACAAATTCAAACTGCAGAGAGCAAATAAAACAAAAGAATGAACCAAAAGGCAAATTCTAGGAATCGATAACTAGAATAAAAACTGGGCAAAGACAAAATCAAAAAGAAAGAAACCAAACTAGAGGCTCGCAAAAACTAGAGCAAAAATAAAGACAGAAACTAGACTAGAGCAAAAATAACAAAAGCAAAGAAAACCTAATAAACTTCAAAAGAACTAAATGTAGTGATGTTACATTCTGTGCCGAGGCTTCTGAGCGTGTCTCGAGAAATCCTGGCAGTTTTCAGTGAAGCGTGTAGAGGATTGTATCACTTTAGAGCAATGACATCATTGATGACGTCTGAAGCCTTGCTTGGCCTGACTGGTTCAGGAAGCGGTTCGAATCATGCAAATTCACAGTCCTCTGCCTTGTTAAACTCAGCCACTTTCCAGTTTTAGACTAATAATATTGTCCCTCCTGACTATTATGAGCAAAGACTTGATTTATAGCCCCATTCATTTCAACCAATTCGTTTATTACACAGTTATGCTATATTATGTTATACAATCATTATATAGGCCTACCACTAGAAAATACACATATATTAATGTAAATAGATTAGGCTATGTGGAATTTTTTTATTTTTATTTTTTTATATACCGTTATTTCTAAGCCTTAACTGGCGCAAAACAGTGTATCATATCAGGTCAACTGTAATGTATCTGCTTGTTTTACACTCTTTGGCCACCAGGTGGTATTGTGAGCAAATGAAGCCTCGAGAAATTAACCCTTTTTTTTGAACCACTTGGATGAAAAGCTTGAATGCTTCATAAGGCTTCATCTCGCCATCACTAACTAAATGTAAAGCTAGACTGACAAGGAGGGTAAAATATAACACTACTAATTTGACTATTTGACTGACGAAGAAATCTCTTACACACAAGGAACTAACACAACAAATCAGCAGTGACATTAGGGAGAGGCTCACAGCATAAAGGAGCAGAGCACATGAGGATCAGGTGGACACAATCAAGTAAACCAGGACTAGACTAGGACTAAACAAGGGGGCAGGGTAAGAGGAGCACATGGCCAACAAAAACAAAGACAAAGCCATTTTTCCCAGGGACAAAGGCCCCTGACAGAATCTTGTTTACAACTTTATCTGGGGGTTTTTCATATTTTATTGATATTTAATTCTATGCTTTAACTATTAGGCAGCTTGCACTGTAAAAACTTCTTGTAAAAGTTGCATCTTTAAATTAATCTCTAGTAAGACATTGCCACTACACCCAAACATTTTCAGACAAGCATGTTTGTCCCAATTGTTTTGATGTAGTCAGTATAAGTAAATTAATGAATATGATACACAAATAATACAATTTAAATATTCATCAAAATTACAATAGTCTTTTGATGAAAATATCCTTTAAATTTAATAAATATAATGCTATGTTATACTCATTATTTTTTAGTCAGTTGAATCACAAATCACAATATTTAACCAAATATTTAAAAATGGTATATATTAATTCAAGATTGTATAAATATTACATATTATGTGAAATCATGTGTTCTTGTTGTGAAAACTCTATCTGCCTGAAATAACATTATGAGTACACTACAGTAATACATTTGTTGTACAATGGTATTAGTAATAGTAAATGCATGCTTAAGTTAATCATTTTCTGTATTTTATACAGTGTTGGGGAAAGTTACTTTTTATGTTTAAGTTACTAATTATGTTACTTAGTTATCTTTTATGGAAAGTACGTCACTTTTGCGTTACTGGGCAGGGCTTGCTTGTTTGTTTTTAATATAAAAAGTTCTATTTTTGGGCAAATGTAAAAGCACTTTCACACCAAAAGTGAAATGAATAAGCACAAGGCTGAAGGAAATGTAAGTTCATGTCTGAACAGGAGCAAAAGTTACAATGTTACAAACACAAATTATATTTTTATCTAAAGCCATCTTTGCTTATTAGTATGGTTATACTGGATCTTCAAAGGTTATCAGCAAAGACACTGGTTAATCAAATGGGATTACATGGCCAACATAAAGGATATTTGTGTTATTTAACATTTAATTATTGCAATTTGTGTCATACTCTGAATTTGTATTCCACTGTTTTTATTCATTTTGAGGAACACTAATTCTGTTTTTCTGCAAGTGAGATGAGTTAATGCATGTTCACATTTAGTCTAGAACTGCAGTAAGCATCATGTTTATACAGCACACACAACGCCTCTGCACTTACTCCCCGATTTCTCTCAACGTGGGGGCATGGGGAAAGCTGTCAGTAAATAAATGGGAAAACAAAGTAACTGGCACTACTTATTTGCAAAAAGTAACTCAAATTTTCTTGTAAATTAAAAAAAGTAATGTGTTACTTTACTAGTTTCTTAAAAAGTAAGCTGTTTTAGTTGTTGTATTCACAGCATGACTGACACAAAATTACTAATTATATCTCATCTTCAAAATGTTTCTTTTTCAGTGATGATGATACATCTTGTCTCATCTTCATTATAATAGATGAAATTAACAAAGAGGTGTTTTTTTTTATGAACATTTTGGTCAGTAATTTTGCAGCCAAGATGAACACTGCTTTTGATTGTTTGTCAATCACACTATGTTTTGAGCATCTGTGAGCATTGCATTTTAAAGACACTTTGTCAGCGTGTGATAATGAATCTCAAGCATCTCTATTTTTATTTGACATTTACGTTATCTTGCATTGATAACAAGCCTCCACAAGCTTTCATGTTTGTGGTTGCCAGATATCAAGAGTGCAAATCCCCTAATCATCCCCCATCAGAGATATTTTGCTCAAACGTATGTGTAATTCAGACAGTCTGTTTACCTTCATGCAGCCATTTGCAGCAACTAAATGTGCAAGCAAACCTCAGTGATGAACTGTAATGAATTTCACACGACATAAATCTCATTTATATTGTTTGCAATTGTGGTTGCTAAATAAATACACACAATCTCTATGTCATAATACAAAGTCATTGTTGTTTTAATTAAAAAAAAAATATATTAACATAGTTTGACATTTTTGGAGTAAAAAAAAGGAATTTCAATGGTTTAGATTCTGAGAAAAACCTCTTGTTGTACCTTGTTTTGTGACGTATGCTGGACTTCTCTATACTTTAGTTGATTAAACCCACCTCTTTCTTGCAATAGACTGCAAGCTATAGCGTTCAGATCTGCCTCCATCCAATCAGCAACCAATAGATAGAAAAAAGTCCCGCCCTAATTTTATTTTATTTTATTCATTTCACTTGGATGTACGTCACAATACGGAAGAAACGATCTGTCAGTACTCCAGTTACACCATGACTTTAAGACTTAGTCAGTTTCAAAATGGTTTTTACTTCCCTGTTCAACTTTGAACTGAATCAGATGTGTGAAACATGCATATGCTCACAGATGCAAAAGCTTCCTGAATGTCATCCCCTCTTTTGACTTGCAACATTGTTCAAGTTCAAGTTCAGTTTATTTATATGGCACTTATAAAACAGCCACACGACTGACCAGAGTGCTGTACAAAGGTTTAGAAAAAGGAAGTAAAGTAAAAGATATACAGTCTTGCGTCGTTTTATCAGCTATCAGTTCATGTTTGACGATCTGTGCCTGCTCCCTGCTCTTGCGATGATTAAGAACAGGCAATGTTTGCAGCCTCTAGGATAACAATTTCATTAACGGAGGCAGCCATGTAAACAATCTTACTGGTGGCCAATCCATTTTCCTAATTGCTAAAGCCTTCATTAGGACATTTTATCTGGTCCAGTTGCAATTCTGAAAATGTTAATGGAAGTTATTATGCTATTATGGTAATGGGCATTACTCTTACACAAAAAATACACTTTGACATTACAACGTTTTCCACATTCAACTCGGCAACAAACAAGGAGGAGACAAATTGTGGCTGGCAGCGAATGAGACGCTGGCATTATTCAGCCACTGAAACTGTGGATAATTAACAGGTAGGTATGATTTGTTGCTGTCATAGCAGTAATGCGCTCATCTGCGTAATCAAGATCTTCACTTCGGTCTTTGTGGTTTTGTTGTAAAAGTGGTGTGACATCATAGTGCTCTCTCTTGCTCCAAACCCTCTCTGCCCTCTTCAAAGGAGTGAGCAGTAGCCCTATTGCGGATCCGTGCCCATGGTGCACCATGTCTAACCTGATTATCACTTGAGCTCAATTATCAGGTCACCCGCCGAGTGTGTTTCTGCTGGATTATGGTTTAATGAGCTTACCTATAGGAGTTCACACAAAAAGCGTCACCCCAATTACATACAATCTTACATTCTGATGTGCCGTCTCAGATGGGAGAGATAGGGATTAAAAGACAGCCTTTTTCCAGTGCTAGAAACATAACCTACCATACCCATGATCCTCCACTCCTCAGCCCATCTCAACCCTCCCCCACTGTCACACACACTCCCGACACCTAAAGAATAACACTCCATCTTGATTGCATTCTTATGTGAGACAATCAACAGGAATAGACAGCGCGTTTTCTTTCTGTTTCTTATTCCCGCCACATTTTTCTCACCTCACCCTGATCACAGCGGCTAATGAACAATCTCACCAAGTGACTAACAAGCCAGTTTCAGCAGCTGGTCTGAAAAGTGCTTTCACTCAGCCAATGAACAATGGCTAAAAGAAAATCAGCAACCAGCCACTTTACCTCATATCAGCATTTTTAATAAAGTATTGTACTATAATGGACTTTGACAAGAACATTCTAACATTCATGGTCAAAGTCATGCCGATAAAAGAAAAAGCCGCCTGACTCCATCGCAGTATTGATACCAAATTGCCCCCTGGGGGTGAGTGTAAGAGGGATCTAGAGATGGATGGTGGCGTCTTGTAGCTGATGGGCTTCCAGTAAATATGACATTAGAGCACAGAGCGTGTATTAGTACCAGTAAAAGCTGATACATTAAAGGACTGAAGATGCATTAATTGAGACAGTCACAGTTAAAACCATCAGACATGAACTGCATTAGGACTGAGAAATGTTAAAGAGCTATAACTCGGAGAGACGCTATGCTTCTGTGAATACAAGCCCCACACATTTCCAATATTTATTTCACATTGAGTTATTAGAGGAATCATGGAGATGTATCATGACCTCATAAAACTACTAGAGAAACCAACAGAACAATAAAATTCTTTGGTTCATTTTGGAATATCTTGCACTGTTTTTGCCAATAAAACAAAAGGTTGAATGGAAAGGTACAGAATGTCTCTACAAAGGGCTTAATAAATGTAACAGTGTGGGCAGTGCACTTAGATGGCCTAATAAAAGCCATAGTGGGAACAGTATGCTTGCATAACCCAGCAAATGATTTTTGGTTTCATTTCAAGAAAGTTTAGTAGAAGCCAAACAGCTATTAGAGAATAGCAGAAACCTTCCTTAAGCTTTCTGAATTAAATATATATATATATATTATTATATATATATATATATATATAAAATTTATATTTAAAAAAAGTGATTTTTAAAAGTTCAAAAACTTTTAACTAATAGTATGTATATATATATATATACACACACACACACACAACACACACACACATATATATATATATATATATATATATATATATATATATATATATATATATATATATATTATATATATTATATTATATTATATTATATAGAATGTTGCTAGAATGTATAAGCAATCAGATTACCAATAAAACGGGCATATAAAATTTGTTTCCATAAAAACATCAAAGAGCCTGTTTGGACAGATAAATAATAATAGAGTTCAAGCCTTGAAAGCATGATAAAGTGAATAAAAGAAAACAATTATATTATATAGAATGTCGTAATTGTGACTTAATTAAAAATTAATTATCAAAGATAAGAATAATATATTTTTGAGGTTGTGTTAAAATTAAATTTTACTCAAAAATCGTACATCCATTAATGGCTATATGGCTATGAGGCTTTTGGTTCTAGGAATAATATTTTACTCTTTAGTGCTCTTCTCTGTCTTATTCTTGCAGTGCCAACCTGCATAGCAACCTACCAACTATGAGAAAGTCAGAGGATACACGACTCATGGCACCTGCTCCCATCTGCCATGTATTTGCATTGCAAAAAAGCTCATACTGCAGCATGAGAATGCTATCAAATGCAAAAATGTTATCAAATGTAATTGGCTCACTTTCATACAAATGTGAACAGAAATCAGTGTATAATGATTTAAAACGTGTCTTGATGTTCATTTTAGTTTCAAATATAATATATAAATAAAGATATTATACTGTCAATAATAGAACCCCAGAAATCTTTGCAGCCATTTGATTGTTTTAAAAGACATTTAGCTGTCTTTCAGCAGTTGATGGATGGTTTGTCTTTTGCAAATGAAAAGGTTGCCCAAATCATACCGACAGCTTTTGTCAGTATGGTTTGAGAACAGAGGGAGACAGTGCAGTATTCATCTCTGTCACTTGTGAACTGTTGACTGACATCCCGTGGTCTGGCTTAAGACTAACAGGTACTAACTGTGACAGGTGAACTGAAGTTGCTCCTTGTAGAAAAGGCACAGAGGACCTGAGGACACAAGATATAGTTGACAGCTTTCTTTTCAAAAAATACTTTTCTGAAAATATGTCATTGCTCATATCACTCATTTTTTTCGATATCATTGCAACAATTGCAAACTGTAGATCAATTTGTCACCCACCATTATATCAAATTTAATTAATTTCCAGTCAAACTTGAAATTAGTTTTCACTACTTTGCAAGTGATTTAAAAAAAAAAAAAAAAAAAAAGTCTAGAGTATGTTTTATTTCTTAGTTGTAAATAAGAACCTCATTTTTGACACTGCTAATTTCTATATGCCACTATCCAAATACCTATAATCTATGCACTGATGAACTCAGTGACTCTCAGGTTGCAGGGATGATTATTCACATATTTTGCTCAAGATGTTTCTCAACCATTGGCATGGTTTATGAAGCTAGCAGCTACACAATTAGCAACAGATGGTGGACATAATACTTCTAATTGTCAGTTCTACATTATGTGCAGTGCTCAGAAAATTGTTTTGATGCAGCCAGCATCTTTTTCAAGAAGCTGAAATCATTTTATATTGACAGAATCTGTGTGCCAAAGCAAAAGGCAAGAAAGTGATTTAGACCTCTGGCAACAAAATTGTCCAAAACATATTTGCAATGTTATTTTCATCCTCATAAACTTTAATATCTTTATTATATTTATCAAAGTAGTAAATGCTGTGGTGACAATAATATGTGATTAAGACAGGAATAAAATGTCATTTCAAAATCTGAATACCGCAACCTCACTTGTTGTCACATGGGCAAGATAGGCTATACCTCACTCAGCAAATGAGTAAAAACTTCCTATTTATCAAAGAATCCTGAAAAAAAATCTATCCTCAAAAATTTTAAGCAGCGCAAATGTTTTCTAGAGGACATTGTTAATAAGATGTTTCTTGAGTGGCATAATGATTTCTGCAGGATCATGTGACACTGAAGACTGGAGTAATGGCAGCTGAAAATTCAGCTTTACCATCGCAGGAATAAATTACAGTTTTAAATATCTGAAAATAAAAATAATATTTCACAATATTACTGTTTGTACTGTATGTTTGTGATGTATTTTTGTTAAGATAAATTTTTTTTTTTAAAGAATTTTTTTTTATTAGTGTATATCACAATACTTGTTGGGCAAATCAATGATTTTTACACAATATATTGTAAATTCTTTTCATTTATTTTTTTTATGATTGTGTTTCTTTTATTATTACATCAACACACCATTGAGTTGTTTTCAATTAACCTGAAACTTTTTTTTCTAGAAAAGATGGTGGAAATGTATATATATATATACCCACCATTGAGTTGTTTTCAATTAACTGAAACTTTTTTTTCTAGAAAAGATGGTGGAAATGTATATTTGCTAGAAAAGATGGTGGAAATGTATATATATATGTGCCTACACAGAAACTGACTTACACAGAAAATAAACCCACACTGAGAGGTATTCACTGGAATAAAAAGTGTGACAACTCGCCCCGTTATGCCAGCAGATGTTTTAGAAAAGATTCTAGCTGAACAGCAGAGAAATGAAAGGCACAGAAATAACACTTACTGAACACATGCTCATTTTATTGTAGCCTTAATGGTATCTCCTCTTGGATGGCGAACCTCCTATGAACATTTTAATTAACATAGTTATCTGCATGTGTGGCCTTCCAACTCATGTGCTGTGTCTGTTCTCATGAAGTGACAACCTGAGAACAAGAAAGAACCACTGCGCGTCTTCTAAAGAAGGTGTTGGATTAAAATGAAAAGATGTTGTGGTTCCTTCTTCTTTTCAGAGAATAATCATTACACAGCCATCCAGCAGATTGTATTGCAGGGGAACTGTATATTATTTATAGCTTACGCATGTGATTAGTGCTGTGTGATTAAGCTGAATTCTGAAATTAAGTTACAATGCTAAAGCCAAATCTGAATGTAGAAATAATAATAAGGACTGGAGGATAACAGAATGCTAGCTGAAACACATTTGACTATTCTATAAAACTTCCACAATGCAGTTTTTATGTGCTACAAAAAATAAAAATAATTTTTTTCTTATTATTTCAATGTCAAATATTTCAGAATGTGATAAACATTGTAGAGAATCCAACTGCAGTGAACAGTAAAGTTACTGTCAGATTTAAAATGATGGAAAAGCATGCAGGACAAGACTCAAGATGTTTTCCCTCAACATTACCAGCTGTCCTGCCAGCACTCTCCTCCTGTTCCTCATGGGCCATTTGTTTGGCTGGATGAAGCCATGTTTCCAGTGGAGGAGCCAATCAAAGAGCACAGAGGCTCTGGGCCAGTGATGAGTTTTTCTGGCTGGCCCTGTCTGACAGCTGTCCTATCAAACCCACTTTGTGTTTCCTAATTTGAAGTTGGTGCAGAGCCCAAAAGCAGATGTGGATGGAGGACATAACTGGGAATACTATTTCAGTGCTCACCGCAGGACAAAAACAACAGTTACATGGGCACATTTTATAAGATTAATATTTATATCTAATACATTTCCAGGAAAATGTCTGTATATAATCTTTATATTGATTTTAAAGATTACACATAATGTGTTTTTTAAAGAAACTTTGTTAGACATCTGCTGCTGAATGACTAGAATGAGGTAGTCATAAATCCTTTAGATAGCAAACCAAGAGTGAACCACAAAGTCGTTCATACCCATCTCTTGAAACACTTCCGCTTCTGAGAACCCCAGAAATGTGAAAAGGGTCTATTGGACAATAATTTTGCCATCACTCCCTTAGCCGTTGTATTATAAACACTTAAGCAACACCATTACCTGTAGTGTATAGTATAGTATAGTTTTATAAATGTACACAGGTAAAAAAAACACAGTAAAAGACAGTATAAAAAACTTTTCTAGATTTACAGTAACAGTGGAAACAATCTGTGAAAAGGTCCATGACAGACTTTTTATGAGAAAGTCTTTCTTAGCATCTTCACAGAGTCAGGGTTGAGTTGGGATTTAGGGACGATTTTTAGGCCTGAAGCAAGGCAGCTAATCGGAGAGGGACTCATTAGAAGTAGAAAGGTGTGTGTCAGCGTGGAGCTCAGGGGCTGTGCGGGGGAAAAGGGCCACTGAGCACTGGGACGCGGTGGCCGCAGGCGGGGGTATTAATTGAGAGAGATTAAGTTGTTCTTGCCCTCACCTTGACAACATCATCAATAAGGGCTCTCGAAGTTGTCCCCAGACTGATGTTCTCACTGTTTCACATAGAACTGTGCAACAGGGAGAGCAGCTGGCAGAGGACCTGTCCACGGGAACGCGGGGCTGGCTAAATTGAATATGGAACAAGGCCACCTGGGCCACCCGCTTCCTCGAAGCACTGTCGCGATCGCATCAGTCTGAAGGAAAGTGGATGCGCTTGATGCTTAGATTACTTTGCAAGGATTCGCGTAGACAGGTGAGGCCAAGAGAATATTGACATGGAAGACAATATTGAGAAATATGGAGTGACAAAAGGGTATCAAATATCAGGAGAACTGAGGTACAGTTATGAGATTTTTAGATTTTTAGACTGTGTTTTGCTAAAAAAAAACCCAACAAACTCTTTTACTGATTGGTGATGCAAATTACTATGACTGACATACTTATGCTGACAATAAAGATCATTAGTTTGAAAAACATGTTTATGATGTATCTCAGTCAGGGACCACTTATTTTGTATGCATTATACAAATCTGAGGCAGAAATGTGTTAAACTAATGTACAGACAAACAGAAAAGAACTCAAATGATGTCCCTTTGGCTTATGTCCCATTTCTTCAATTAAAGCACACAATATTGGGATGGACTTGTGAAGTTGGACTGGGTAGTCTTTGGTAGGCCTATATGTTTGTTGTTCATAGTCTGTGTTTTTTGCATCTGAAGTAACTGAACTTGAGTGAAACTTTGCTGTTTGGACTAATGTTTAATGATGTGTGCTGGAGAAATGCTAGATAAGAGAGTCAATAATTCATATCAAAGCAGAATAATTTATAGGGGGAAAAAATAAATCTCATGATGGCAGACTGCCTCAGGGCTGGCAATGTCTCTGATAATAAAGACATTAAAAATAATTTGAACTGACGAAAACAGCATTTACAATTGTTCGACTATTTAAGACGATGATAAAATGATTTCTTATTCAGATGAAACGGTTGTATTTGAGACTAGCATGGTGGTGGGTGTGCTGTGGCCCTTTTTATGCCTATAATTACAGCTCAAATCCATTTAATTTTTTCTTTTGTTTGCATGCCAATTTATCAAAATTGCTACAAATACAAAGTGTTGTACCAGTAAATTAGTTAGACTGTATCTGAATGATGACTACTGACTAAGAATATCCTCTTTTTAATTACTCTATTCTAAAGATCTCCAACATTAACAACACACTCGAGAAGGCATTGTTTATTGTTCATCTCCATTTTTCATGTTTCTTCTTTTTTAAGTTGCCATTTTTCTCTCCATTGCATACCATCTGAAGAAACAGCACATACTGCAAAAATGGGGAAGGTTTTCAATTATTCCTTGAGCTGATTTGTAAGTATAACAGCTGTGGTTACCAGATATAGTCATCAAATATTCAATCTGTCATATTGCACAGACTAGTGGGTTGATCTGAATTATTATATATAAATTTCCTTCCTCATTCAATTGGCAAATAATTTTATTAATAAGCATGAGAGATGAACATGTCTCAGAAAGAATGTATCCTCAAATACACTGACCTGCACATGAACCTGAATGTGAAACGAATTTATAAGAAACTGACAAATAAATCAATGTTAAGTAAAAAGACAAATATTATGCATCTCATTTCCCATCTATAACAGCCACCTGTCATCTCATTCAAACCACCATTAGCACTCAACATCTTCATAAGTTCTTGATCAAATCTTCATAGCCACAATGATAAAAAAAATGTAAATGTAAAAAAAAAAAAAAAAAAAAAAAAAAAAAAAAACTACAAAAACATCTAACAATAGTATTCACCTTGGGAATGTTGTCACTATGATCTCAAACTGCAAAACTGTATAAAACTATTTTCTTTTTTTACTCCAAACTGTCAAGTCAGTAATCCCCAGGATTGCTGTCCTCATTTCTGTATCATAGTTTCTTCAAGGGAAGAGTTCCTAGCAAATATATATATTCTATGTTTTATGGGGACATTCCATTGGTGTAATGGTTTTTATACTCTACAAACTGTATTTCCTATTACCCTTCCCCAACCCTACACCTAAACCTTCCCCTCACAGGAAACCTTCTGCATTTTTAGATTTTCAAAACACTTCATTCTGTTTGAAATATATATATATATTTGTTCAAACAATGAAATTCAAGAGGGTCCAAAACACTGAACACTCAAATTGACATATTTTTTGTTGTTTTTTTTTTGTGGTGTTGAACAGAGGAAAGTAAAAAATGGATTAAAGATGGAATGTGGATTGTAAGTGAGTTTTCATTTAGTATTTTTTTTGTGTTTTTTGTGTTGTTATTCACATGGTAATTCTAATATGCAGATTTGGTGCTCAAGAGTAAGTTCTTATTACTATCAATGTTAAAATAGTTGTGCTTCTTAATTTTTTGGAAACAGCATTTATTTGAAAGAGAAAGCTTTTACATAATTAACATCATTAATGTCTTTACTGTCTTTTTTTTTTTTTTTTTTTTTTATAATTTTTAGTGTGTTTTTTGTGTATAAGTGTTATTTTTTTATTGTAGTAAAAATTATTTGATGCCCAGATTTGTGGACGGTACGTAAAACTGTTCATACATAAATGGTTCATTTCACTTGAATGCAACAATTTATGTACAAATGGATTTATGAAAGATTTACATAAAAAAATTTTTTTTTGCTGAATGAATAAAGCCTATCGACTTTCAGCAAGTAGATTCATGTAGAAAAGTGTTATAAATTTAAATAAAAATGTATTCCTGAGACATTTGAGATTATATGTTGAGGCATCTATCAAACAATAAACAAGCTGCCTCAGGTAAGCTCTAAATGATTCCTTAGCTAAAAGTTTACAAGAGCCTTTCTAGTTGTATGCACTTTCTGTAAAATTTCTCAGCATGTTGTAGCATACAGAAATGTTCCACATGACAGCCTTTCCTCTGCCCTCTGTGCCCACCTGACAGCATCTGGGGGTGGGCACTGCTTCTGAAGAAGTCTGCTGATTATGTTTGTGATGTGAGCTGTCATTGCGGCCGTTCCCCACCTGTGGAGCCCAGGTGCAGCACTATATTCACAACACACTGAGAATTAGTCTAACAGCTCTAGCCAGGAGAGGACAGACTCCACAAGCCACCGGCAGGGCAGACTGGAGTGAAATAAATTACCATTTTCACATAGAAGAATTGAGACGGAAGAGAGGAGTCAGTCCTCTGCACATGCCTCCTCAAATTAGGTGCCACCTGTAATTCAGTTACCTACAAATCTTCCACCAGAACCCTTGCCTTTGAGGCTGGCATGGTATTAGTTATTAGCCACAGAAGCGCACTGAGGACAGTGCTGGAGACAGGAAGAGGCATATGTCAACACCCAGGGGAATAGGTGCTCATCTCTGGGTTTTAGTTGAGTCTGACTTGCTGGAGAAGATGCATCTGACTCTGAGTTATGATGACAGGGATGCAATGCTAGAGCTATAGGTCTTCTGTTGACCATGACACACATGTGACGAGAGTACCACGGGGCAACAGTGAAGCAGAGCTGAAAAGATTGAGATAATAATACGCTTTACCTAAACTAAAAACAAGCCCCTGAAATGGAGAAAAGACTGACATGAACATGACAACAAACTGAGCAGCTGATTGGATTGACAAGACACTTAATTCAGAGTCTAAGTCTCAGTCACTTTATCATCATTTCTCTGCTGTGTGGTAGGAGAAGATATGAAACACAATGTCTCCTGGAACCATGGTGCAGACCATGTAGTTGATATTTACAAGACAACCACTTTCACAAATTACCATAAACAAACGGACACAGTTATCGGCTATACATGGAAAAGTGCTGCATTAAAGAAGATATTGTAGTGCAATGAACACTGCATTAAAAATCCTCTTTCTGTTCATGCATCAACTCCATGACAGACAGGAAAGGTAAATGTCTTTTTTTTTTCTGCTCATTGACTCAAAAAAAAAAAAATAAAAAAAAAATAAATAAATAAATAATAATAATAATAAAATAATAATAATAAAAAAAAATGTACTGGTAATTTTCTACCAGGAATTTAGTAATTTTAGTAAAAATTTAGTAGTTTAATGAACATTTATGATAACTATGCAACCCACAATGCAATGAATAGCAATACAGGTAAAACATTATAAATAATTCCTGCATATTAGTACATTATGCCCTATTTATTTTTACAGATTTTTTTTACAGTGTACATAAGTGTTATAATTTAAAAGAAGATTTAACAATTTATTATATCTATTAAAATACAAAATAAATAAATAAATAAATAAATAAATAAAAATAAAATAAAATAAAATAAAATAGATTCCATTGAGATCCAGGGGAAAACAGCTTAATTTGATTGGTTTCATCCTTGACATCCTCCAGTATCAACCCAGATTAAACAGTCCCTCATTCTGTGTGGTCCACTGGGATTTGGCTTTTCCTGTTGCTCGAGGCTCACCTGGGGCCTAAACACCTTGACTAAGCTCTAACTGGGGCATGAGCTGCACTCATGCACACTACTGTGTTTTCAGATCATACTCATCAATGTGCAGGCTAGTAGAACACGGTCCCATTTGTGGAAAAATATGTTTACATTAGCTGTTAGCTTAGACATACAAAAGCGTTGGCTTTTCTAAATTGCCACTTCATTCATTTTTTTTATTTATTTTTTTATTTTTTTAGTCCAACTCTAAACCTCTAGTGAACCGGAGTGCATTGTGCCAAGCACTGGTGTGAACTAAAGATCATCAAGTAGTCAAAAGCACACAAGAGAAAATGTAATGTCAGCATCTAATAAAGCTCAGCACTCCAAAACTTGTGACAACAAGAAACAATATGAGATATAAAACAAGAGGAGCATTAAGTGGGCTTGAGGGAGCTAGAGGATTCTCCATTTGATTTCAAGCACTAAAAATACTGAATGAACACATAGTGCAAATGACTCAACATGGCAATCAAAAAAAAAAGAAAAAGAAACACTAAATGAATCATTACTGTTTTGTTTCTAGGCTTCTCTGGAGAGGCTATACCAGCAAAAAAAAATAAAGCAGTTCTTCCTGTCCAAGTCTATATCTGGTTCCTTCCTTTCCTCGTCAGTATGCTAGCAATGTCCATTTGACCCAAGGGTTGGTGACTAAAAGCATCTCCTGCATCGAGCACTGCAGCAAGAGACTGGAGTTGAGCAAAATGACATCCAATGGAGCCGGCGTGATTCTGTCACAAGGACTAGCATGCTCCATACATCAATCTTTCCCTCAGTCAATTGCCTTAATGAAGAATGTGCTGGAATTAAATCTAAACCTCTAATAACACTAATGGTGGCTCTTTTTTCCACAGTCGGAGGCCAAGTGGCTGCACCCACAGGGGAAATACCCTCCTCTCTAACCATTTTTAATCAATGATTAGCCACTGATCAGTGATTAGCCAGGCCAACTTTAGACTCGATCACTGCAGAGGAGCCCGCAACCTTAACAGTCAGACATGAACTCAAATTTCTGGTTTAATTTCTGGTTCTTTTGAAAGTTAGGTAATACCTTCCTCTTGTCGGAAATGGAGAACCAGCAGAACGGCAGACAGTGGTGGTTCTACATTGAATTACACCCTGGGCAAACAACCCCCCCAACACAAAATTCTGCACAAACAGTTATATTTTATTATAACAACACAAGTGAAAGAGAAAATTATATTTCTCAATTGCGCAATCCTTCATTAGAACATTTGAAAAACACACTTAAGAGAATCCAGTTAACTACTGCAATTACAACATGAAACACACTTTTTAAGGTGCACAGTCTCAACATTCAACATTGCCAAAAGACAATGAACACAATTCTGTAGAAAATATGACAGTATAAGTTATCATAACTTAAATAAATATACACTATATACATAAATGTGACAAAAATATATTCAATCAGATATATAAAAAATGTAACAAGAACAGAGAGCAACAATAATATAAAATATTAAGAATGACAAACAAATAAACTATATAATAAATATTCTAAATAGCACAACTCCTTCATCACACAAATGTGAAAACACACTAAAGAGAATCTAATTATTAGACTATTGCACTAAGAACAGAAAACACAAACTAAAACTAAAACCTGACCTTTCTAGCCTTCCTTGATACAAAATCATCAATGATGTCATCATATGAAATCTGCTCCCCCTATTGAGTGACTGATACAGAGGTAAACTGTCCCCCACGCCGCGCCCCGCTCCCCTTTCCCCTTCTCACACAGCTTCTGTGCACGGCACCATGTCAGCAAGCAGGGGCGCCAATTTGCCAATTCCCCACTCAGTGAAATGATAGATAATAGAAATCCACTTTGTAGCGGCGGCGCGGAGAATTTTTAAAAAAAAAATATTTTTAACTGCTCATGCCGCCCCCCATGTATCATGAAAAAATGCCGCCCCGGGCGTCTGCCCGGTTCGCCCGTGCCAAAAACTACTGACGGCAGAAAAACCTGGCACACTCCGTACAGCCAGTCTAAGTGGTAATGTAATTTTTCCCCCTCAAAGCTAATGGACTTGAATATAGCGTTTTGCTTTGACAGAGCAAGACGAGAAGCCAAAGCGGCCACTAAGAATAACCCTGATGGCATAGGAGGAGGTGGTATCAGTCAGTGAGCAGAAAAGAAAAAGAGAGACATTTACCTTTCCTCTCTGTCATGGAGTTGATGCATGGACGGAAAGAAGATGTCTTTTAGTTTCTTCCCATTCATTAGGAGAGTCTTGTTCATGCAGAACCCCAGATAGGGTATCCATTTCTCCTAACATCTATATCTTCAACCCATTAATGCGACAGAAGAACAAGCTCAGATGTTGCTCAGAACATAAATTATGACTTAAAAATAAGTGCTGCTAAAAGACTAAAATAACATTTTATGACTCAGAGCATCCTGTCTTACATAAATAACTTTTAAATTTCCATTGAGGAAAGAAAATAGAATGCGTAAATTGTTCTAAAATATGAAGTACAAATTTCATCACCAAACTTAAAATGTTTTCTGCATAAAAAAAAAAAAACACAAGAGAAATGCAAACACAAAACTTAATACAAGTTTAATTACCAACATTTTATGAAAAAAAAAATTTGCCACAAAGTGAATAATTGTAATAAATGATTACATACAATACAAGCTCCAAATAGTTAATCATGCAATGGTAAGGCATGGGTTTGATTCCCAAGTAATTCATGCAAGAAGAAAAAAATGCATTTCATGAATGAAGTGTAAGTCTATTTGGATAAAACTGTCTGTAAAAATAATAAAATAAAATATTGATGAAGGGGTATTTGAGCCTTACTGATGGGAGAAGGGTATTCCTGCACAACCGGAGGCTGCAGTTTCAGGACCGCGGTTCTAGGACCGCAGTTCTAGGACCCTAGTTTTTTTGTGACAAGCGCCACCTACCGTACTGGATCAACACTAATTAAAGATGGACGACGTGGACAGCAATCAGACAGTGAGTACCGACCGATATTTAATTAAGTTTTATTTTATAACGTTTTAAAACGGTGCAAGTTTACATAGTGAGAACTGCTAACTATGAATTAATAATTAATTCCCACCAAATTAAGAATTCGTGAGCTAGTTTTATTAATTACTATGACGTTAATTCGTGGCCATGATTTCATAAATCCTTGAGTTTTAATGACGAAGTATTATAAGTGAATCTAGCAGCACATTAATTAAAACTTATCAGGTGACAAGAGCATGGTTGATGTAAGGTTTGTAAGATTTACCTGCAGCTTAATGTATTATTGTGAATACTGGGCTTAATACCGTTGTTTTACCATATGTAAGTATAAAATATCTTTCATAATTAAACTGCACTGACTGCCAGTTGTGTGTTAGCCCTGTTGTTTTGGCATTGTATTGCAATGATGAATGAGGCGTTTGGCAGTTTTAATAGCTTGTTACAATTTGGCCTAATCTGCAGGCCTACTCCTAACATACAGTCCATTGTTATCATGTGTTAGTTTCTGTCATGTTCTGCATGGCCAATATGAAGTGATTTTTATGGATTTGGTTTAGGCTCATTGTAGGACAGATGATTTAAAAAAAGGCACTAGGGATATTTTCATGATCTCAAAATATTCTAACAAGTCGTTCCTTTCTGGTCCAGATTATCATTTCAGGTCAGAGTACAATATGAATTATTTTTGCATAATGCCTAGTGCACCATTTTGCTACTGTTATCACAAAAGTGATTGTTCTCTGATAACTATTTCAGTGAAGTGGAAGAATTTAATAGAAAGATTGACAAACAATTGAGGAAAGAAGGGAGATCATTCAATTGGTGGTTATTGCTCTTATGTACTTTCACATTTGAAGCTTGTAATTAGATGTCAGTAACATGAATATTCTGTTTGGGTCTCTCTCTAAAACTCCAACAGTGCATAAGTGTTAAAAATCATATATATATATATATATATATATATATATATATATGAATTTCAGTTGAATATGTAAAACAAATGTTTCTTATTTATTTCTCTCTCTCTCTGTCTCTCACTCTCTCTTTCTCTAGAGATGGAGCCTACAGCCATTCTATCCATGCAGCAACTGATGGAAAAGGGTTTCGCTTTGGTGCTGTTGTCGCAAAAATGACATATATATATACTACCGTTCAAAAGTTTGGAATCAGTAAGACTTGTAATGTTTTTAAAGAAGTCTCTTCTGCTATAAATAATAAATCATCATATTAGAATGATTTCTGAAGGATCATGTGACACTTTATACTGGAGTCATGATGCTGGAAATTCAGCTTTTCATCACAGAAATAAATTATATTTTAAAGGATATTTAAATAGAAACCATTATTTTATATTATAATAAAATTTTGCAAGATTACCGTTTTTTTTTCTGTATCTTTGATCAAATAAATGCAGCCTTGATGAGCAGAAGAGACTTCTTAAAAAAAAAACATTAAATTACATTATCAAGTCTTACTGATCCCAAACTTTTGAACGGTAGTATATACAGTACAGACCAAAAGTTTGGAAACATTACTATTTTTAATGTTTTTGAAAGAAGTTTCTTCTGCTCATCAAGCCTGCATTTATTGATCAAAAAATACAGAAAAAACAGTAATATTGTGAAATATTATTACAACTTAAAATTTATAGTTTTCTATTTGAATATACTTTAAAAAAAATAATTTATTCCTGTGATGCAAAGCTGAATTTTCAGCATCATTACTCCAGCCTTCAGTGTCACATGTAACATCACATGATCACATGATCATTTAGAAATCATTCTAATATTCTGATTTATTATGAGTGTTGGAAACAGTTCTGCTGTCTAATATATTTGATGAATAAAAGGTTAAAAAGAACTGCATTTATTCAACAACAAAAAAAAAATTCTAATAATATATATTCTAATAATATTTTTCTTTACTATCACTTTTTATCAATTTAACACATCCTTGCTGAATAAAAGTATTGATTTTATTTAAAAAAAGAAGAAAAAAAAAATTACTGACCCCAAATCACTGACCAGTAGTGTATATTGTTATTACAAAATATTTATATTTTAAAAACATAGTTCTTTTTTTTTTTTTTTTTACTTTTTATTCATCAAAGTATCCTTAAAAAGTATCACATGTTCATAAAAAATATTAAGCAGCAGAACTGTTTCCAACTTTGATAATGAATCATCATATTAGAATGATTTCTAAAGGATCATGTGATAATGATCCTAAAAATTCAGCTTTGCATCACAGAAATAAATGATAATTTAAAGTAGAATAAATTTAAAAACAATTATTTTAAATTGTAATAATATATCACAATATTACATTTTTTTTCTGTATTTTTTTTGTCAAATAAATGCAGGCTTGATGAGCAGAAGAAACTTCTTTCAAAAACATTAAAAATAGTAATGCTTCCAAACTTTTGGTCTGTACTTTTTATATATATATATATATATATATATACATAATTTATATATACATATATATACATAATTTATATATAAATAAACATTCTTGAATCATTCTTGTGTCTTGTCTTGCCTCTTAACAACCTTTAAAATATCGGCTGTAATTTAGTGACTGCATACGCTGATTCCAAATTTAACTTACCTGATAATGAGCTAATTCACCTTAAGGAGGTTAATCAGTATACTGTATAATTCAAGAGACTAAAACTTTTAAGGTTTTTTTTTTTTACAATTGTTTTAAAATTGATATACAGTTTTCATTTATATTTTGTGTAAATTCATGTTTAAATTAAAATTGTGACTCAAAGCACACTTAGTAATTAACCTCTGATGCATTTTAAATCAAAAATCACATTTAAAAACAAATACTACTGAGATTAATATATTGATGCTATATACAAACATGACTACAAACTAAACCAGCAGGGTCCTATAACTGCGGTCCTGAAACTGCAGCCATCGCTATATCATCCAGTACGGTAGGTGGCGCTGTCACGAAAAACTAGGGTCCTAGAACTGCGGTCCTAGATCTGTGGTCCTGAAACTGCAGCCTCCGGTTGTGCAGGAACATACTATTGACTGATGGGACTATGTGGTTACATACGGTTATGAAAAACAGTACCTCAGCCTTTTCATTTCTTTGTGTCAAAACTTGCCTCCATACTTCCCCTTGCCTGTGGGGAAAAATAGGATGGGGAGCAAGTGTGTGGAGCATTCAAAGTCTCTCTGAAGAGGATTCAAAGTTAGCTTAGCTTTCATGTCATAAAACACTGTCAAAAAAGTTTGTGGTTTTAGAAGTGTCATACAGCCACCCACCATTAATTAAAGTAAGAAGGGTTTTTTGAGGTAGCCTACATTTCATCTTTACCCTTAACTATACAACTATTTGGATAATTCAACCATAGACCACTATCATCTGTGAAAATTTGTCAGAATTAGCAACGCAACTTCTTCATAACAAGCCTGCTGTGAGGTGAATTCAAAACCATGAGGAGATCAATGGGAGGAGGTCTCTAGAGAGTAACAGGGGGAAGAATATTTCAGATTTAACCAGAGATAATCAGCAAAAACACAAATCTCCATCCATTCTGTACATCCATGGTCTGAGCATGTATGCCACAGTTAGCTGCTTCACAATGCTGGAATATTCTTAGTTTGAGCTGACCAAAACTGTGAAGTTACATTACAAATGACACCCAATATGGAGATGTCATGATTAATTCTGATGATACTCAGACTGTGGATTGAGTTGGTGATTCTCTCTGTAATGACCATAGATTTTATTTCCTGAACAGCTGTCAGGGCCCTGAGACAGGCTACTAGGGAGAGTCGAGTGCTCTTTGGCAAGAGCAATAATAAAAAATAAATGATTCCCTAGATTGATATTTCTGGTAGGAAAATTATGTATGTAACTCCAAATTAGATTCTTTATAAAATTATCACAACCCACTTGGTTCATAACACAATAAACATTTATGTATACTACTATAACAATTTTATTGGAATTAAAATGCAATGGATCCAATATATTTTCTCTGTTTCACTCTTAATAGTTTGCAGTTATGTAATTTATGCAGTAGGTCCCCTTCTGTTTTCGAGCCCAATTTAGGAATTGTTTTAGGTCAACGGGAGATTATTTATGCAGTTCATTCACTACAATAATTTTCAAGAAATTTGCATGCATTTTGTTCTATTCACAGTCCGTAAGACAGTGCACCAAATGGCAGCCCAACGAAGATGGAGAACAAGTTAATGACATGTCCAACAACATCAGGATCTCATTTCAGGGTAACACATCAGAAAAAATCAGAAATGAGTCGTCTCTAGTCTCTGACTGACATAAAATATTGCCATACAAATTCATTGTGTCACTGTCTCATTATTTGATGTTTCCCAGCAAAGTGAATTATCAAAGTGCATTTATTCAGGACAGAAGGAAGATAATGATGATGACAGTCTTTACAAAAAGTGAAATTATCAAAGCCAGCCCCAGTCTCTGATTAAACCATCCGAAGTTCACATTTATTCAGCAGTGGGCAGAATGCTGCGGCGCCCGGGGAAGTTGGGGGTTCGATCAAGGGCACCTAAGTCATGGTCTGAGAACTGTACATGCACTTCCTGCCGGATGACTCACAACCTTTGATGGGTGTCCGACTCTCTAACCAAGCCACGACTCTCTAACCATTAGGCCACGACTTCCCCAATATAGAATAAATTATGCAACATAATTGTCAAGCGATTAATAATGTTAGTTTGATGACAAATTAGATGATCAGATAATTAGTTAATGTTTTTGTGTAGCTACTCAATATTGTCTCAAGTAGGCCAGACACTATCTGTATCAGTGACTAAAAAAAAAAAATACTAATTAATTAACATTTATTTAAATTTTTATAATTAAACGTTATTAACATTATATTAACAAATTACCATATTATAATCAACCTATTAAATAATTGCATATAGAGTATAAAAAGAAGGATATTCTTTTGTGCATCCAATTTTACTAAATTGCATAAATAAATGTCACATAAAAATCAGAGCATTACTAAATCTGCTTGCTCCCTGATTGTTTCTAATTAGGAAAACCTGGGTAGGCTTTCATTAGTCTGAATGTGTGAATTAGTATTCTTTAATTTCACAGAATATATTCTATATTTAAGAGCACTCAAAACCACTGAGCACTGTTTCCTTTTGTTCTTTCTTCCAAAAATTTATTTGGGTTTAAACAACATATTCGGCAGAATCTAACACTCAGGAATATATAACAAGCTCTCACATTATTATCACTTTATTTAGGCCAAAGAAAAGTGAAGTAGCTTTTTCACTTCTGATTGTATTGAGTAGGAGGAGGCATTCTTAAACAGGAATAATTGAACATGAGCATATGAAGGTCACAAATATACATCCATATGCTCTATGAAATGTCTGGTGTCATAAAATTATATGAATATGCGTATGTGGAGGACCTGTCACCAACTAATTTTGGAAACTTTAAAAAAATATCTGCTAATTTTTATTGTCAAATTTAGATCAATATTATCCTAACAAATTTGAAAAATCTTTTCCTTGCCTTTTAAAGAAGAGGAATGCTTGTGGAACACAAACTTAATTTCATTTTTATTTTTACAGTTAAAATTAATTTTGAAGGTGAACTTGTCATCTTACCATATGCTCAGTATTTCTTGTGAAAAAAATAAGCTTGTGTCCCTTCAGATATCGACCTGCTGAGGTCAGCACACTGAAACGAGCCTTAGAGAAGACATGGATATTGTTTTCTTAGCATTCAGGAGTAACCTTACATTGCACAGTGTGGCCTTTAAAATACTTTTTTTTTTAAACAGTATTTGCTGCATAACAATGAAACTTTCCAGAAGTTACAATATTCTTATATCATTAGTAAAAATAGTAAAATGACTATATTGGCCATTTGGCTTTTTGTTACATCCCATCTGGGTTTCTCAAGTGTCTCATTAAAGAGACATATTTATTGAGTCTTTCTCCCACAGTATTGATTGTTTTGGCCACTTTGATGATATTAATGATAATGCTAAATGATACAAGAATGGTATGAGTAAAAAATAACAAATTACATGTTTGGTGTTGATGAAAGGGAGCTGTGGGGGTGAATAAGACAAAAAACATTAGAAAATACTGGTGTACTGTATGTTATCCACATGCAACCCTTCACAGCTACAGAAGTTTACGTGCTTAGCCTCAAACTAAAGCACAGCCTTAGTAAATGTGATGTATGAGATCTATCAACTCAAAAATGTTCTTTTTTTTCTTTGCTGGCCAAGAAAAAGCCATTTTATTAGTAAAAGTGTAATATATATATACACACTCACTTAAAGGATTATTAGGAACACCAAACTAATACTGTGTTTGAGCCCCTTTTGCCTTCAGAACTGCCTTAATTCTAAGGTGCTGAAAGCATTCTTTAGAAATGTTGGCCCATATTGATAGGATAGCATCTTGCAGTTGATGGAGATTTGTGGGATGCACATCCAGGGCACGAAGCTGCTGTTCCACCACATCCCAAAGATGCTCTATTGGGTTGAGATCTGGTGACTGTGGGGGCCATTTTAGTACAGTGAACTCATTGTCATGTTCAAGAAACCAATTTGAAATGATTCGAGCTTTGTGACATGGTGCATTATCCTGCTGGAAGTAGCCATCAGAGGATGGGTACATGGTGGTCATAAAGGGATGGACATGGTCAGAAACAATGCTCAGGTAAGGCCGTGGCATTTAAACGATGACCAATTGGCACTAAGGGGCCTAAAGTGTGCCAAGAAAACATCCCCCACACCATTACACCACCACCACCAGCCTGCACAGTGGTAACAAGGCATGATGGATCCATGTTCTCATTCTGTTCACGCCAATTTTCTGACTCTACCATCTGAATGTCTCTCAACAGAAATCGAGACTCATCAGACCAGGCAACATTTTTCCAGTCTTCAACTGTCCAATTTTGGTGAGCTCGTTCAAATTGTAGCCTCTTTTTCCTATTTGTAGTGGAGATGAGATGTACCCAGTGGGGTCTTCTGCTGTTTTAGCCCATCCGCCTCAAGGTTGTGCGTGTTGTGGCTTCATAAATGCTTTGCTGCATACCTCAGTTTTAACGAATGGTTATTTCAGTCAAAGTTGCTCTTCTATCAGCTTGAATCAGTCGGCCCATTCTCCTCTGACCTCTAGCATCAACAAGGCATTTTCGCCCACAGGACTGCCGCATACTGGATGTTTTTTTCCTTTTCAAACCATTCTTGGTAAACCCTTGAAATGGTTGTGCGTGAAAATCCCAGTAACTGAGCAGATTGTGAAATACTCAGACCATGCCACGCTCAAAATTGCTTAAATCACCTTTCTTTCCCATTCTTACATTCAGTTTGGAGTTCAAGAGATTGTCTTGACCAGGACCACACCCCTAAATGCATTGAAGCAACTGCCATGTGATTGGTTGATTTAGATAATTGCATTAATGAGAAATTGAACAGGTGTTCCTAATGAAATGGTTGTGCGTGATATATTGCTACATTGTAGATGAACACATTTTCATTTCAAACTCGCTCAAGCTGTAACAGCTAGAATAGACCACTTCCAAATCAGTGTTCAGCATTTAAGAAGGAGGCTACAAATTTATTTTCGTAGATACTATACGGACTCTGAACATCTGGTCAATTTTCAGTTTTACTGCCAGCCAACTCAAGGGACTGGAACCTCTGCATGGTCAGAAAAAGATATTTAAGAGATGCTGACTAACTAGCTTACTGCTGACCAGAGAAATGGTTGAAGAGTAGTTTTTCCTTGCAAAATAAACACAAAGTTAAGATTACAAGGCAGGAGTATAAATGTCAACGACACAGCACAGCAATCGGGTATGAGTTATGACATTTACATTGGGTTTTCCATTTTAGCATTTAACTTTTTTTTTTTTTTTTTTTTTATAAATTTACATTCAGAAATTGCTTGTACATTTCACAGATAATTACAAAGGAATGGTGAGTAACACACTGAATTATGAAGTAGAAAGTCTAAAAAAGTATTTTCTTGTAAAACATTTTTCTCCACAACTTTTCTTACCCTATCATTCATTTATTAATGACAGGTTTAGATAGACTACTATCAAAACAGGACATTAACATTCACACTTTTCAGTCAGTACTGTGGTAATTTACGAGAATGCTTTACTTTTTGTTAAATTTAAGGATGTACAAAAGCATTTCTTTTGGATTGGTTTCTAACCTGTTGCAGAATTACAAGAATTGTCTCTTTTCTCAGCCTTCTTATCTTGTCTTAGCCTAACCAGCAAAATAAAAATTTTCTTTGACATGGCCCATTTTAAGCATAGTCTCTAAGCATTACAGTGGCTTCTCATTTGCTTGAATTCCCTTAATTCTCTCACACCTGCCAACCAATCAGCCATTAATCATCAGCATTATACGCTCAATGCATCAGAATCTGTCTGTGGGAGTTCAGTGAAGAAGGCTATTGGAGATTCTAGTCCTTCTGCACTACAACTATAAAGCACTTTATGTAAGCCCTTTGCTGTCGGCACAGACAAGATCCTCTTTCTGCTATTCCAGTCTATTGCATATATCATTTTGATCCGCAAATAAAGAATTCCATTCCACCTAATTTTTCCTTCACTAACTACTAGAGTTTTCTCAGTCCAGTGACGTTTTTGGGTTTGCTAATCCATTGTGCTGAGGTGGTGGAACAGGTTTTCTCATTGTATTTCATGCTATAGTATTATTGTCAGTATTACTCCCCTATAGTATTATATTGCAGTTGTAGCTCTTTAAAAACATCAAAATCTTTTTTCCCGAATGAAGGTGAACCTTCTTATAAGCAGTTTTCAATATTCAAGCTGACTCTCCCGGGTGTCATTCAACATCTTCGTCCCACACCTACAATGCCTGTTACCTTTGTCCATATGTCTGACTACTTCATCTCATTCCTAATTGCAAGTGGAACAGACAGTGAACACAGACACATTAGGATTTGTGGTGATACAGTTTGGAAAAGCATGTGTGAATAAATATAATAAAATATAATCAAGGGCCAAGAAGCTGTGCAAGTCTACTGGAAATGATGATATTCTCCTTGTCAGAAATGACTGTTGGATTGTGCAGGGAAAGCAGTAGGTCCAGAGGTACAGAGCAGTCATTGCTTTGTATCGACCTGGACATGGACCTCAAGGGTACCGGATGTACATATAGACCAGTAATGGTAGAGACAAAACAAAGAGTTGAGGCGAATTGCACCATTCATCATTCTTGCCCATTCCAAGTCATATTAAAGTGAAACTTTCAGATTTCCTCAGTTCCATCTCTCCAGTGACACTTATGTTTTCATATCCCTCCCGTCCATCGACTTTTCTAACAGAGCCTTAACTTTACCATCTAAGTAGAATTTGACACCTTCTGACACCTTTTAGTACCCTGAGAAATTTCTCTACAAATTGTGGTCAGTATTTTGTGTAATTCTCACATTTCCCACTAATCTTATGGTCTTCTCTACTCATACCTAGGTCCATAACAGCCTTGGATGTGCCTTAAATCAAGTACTGAGCATCTGCCTGCATTCCTTGATGCCTCTGCTCCAAGAAATTGCATGTAATGGTTGTCCTTATCTCTTCTTCTGTGGTGTCAACACACCCCTTACCAGTAGCTCTGTCGCATTAGACTTAAAAATTTGCTTAATCTGTCGAAACCCGTTGAAGCTAAAAGCTGGTCTCAGCCTTTTTCCCCTTTTTAAGCAATATTTTGGTTGGCATTGTAATCAACTTTTCTAGTCAATCACAATCTGCTAGATTATCAGTGTATGACTTTACATTGTGTTCTGCAGAATAAAGAAAGTCACAGAGATTCGAAATTACATATGGGAGACTAAATGATGACAGAATTTTCTTTTTTTATTTTAATAAATAACAAGTCCTTCACTGCACTTTAAAGTAAAACTAGAGTATACAGCCAAAGTTGTAAATAAAACATAGATTATTGGAGTATGTTTGTTGCTACAGCAATTTTTCAGTGAAGATTTTCAAAGATGTGGCATGGTCCAGCCCTGTACTACCTTCAATATTTTATTTAAACTGTACACCTCAGTGTATAGTTATTAAGAACAGCCTCTACTTTCTTTGCTCCATCTTTTCTCCACATGAAAGGTTTTAACTCATCTAGGAACATCAGCATTTAATAAAACAAGGTCGAGAAATGGCAACCTGGCCCATCGGCCACAACACAACACTCTTTTAAAGAATGATGTAGCCTTGTAAAGCCCTGTGTATGCTGAAGAATTTAACAAAAGTTACTTTCAGAAAGAATTCCCTCTTTCAGAAAAAGTGAAACATATACTTTTCTGACTTTGACAAATATGTTAATAGAGTTTGCCCTTTCATCATGTATCGACAGCTCTCCTTGATATTTTCCCTATCACGCACAACAGGTATTGATGATCTCCTCAATGTCACAATAAAAATCCATTTCTCTGTGTGCATTGGTTGAAATTGTGAGTTCCTTGTTGTTGTCTCCCCACAAGCGCTGTTGATGCTGTGTTTCTGTTGTTGAAGCTGGCAGGGGTTCTGTCACTATGAAAAGGCTTCACACCGCCTCTCAGTCTGACCTGCACACAGCACCAGTCCTCTCACAGTCTCGGCCATTGATCTTCTCCGCAGCATGGCTCTCCATGAACAGAACTTAGAAACAAAAGACTTTTCCTTTTCTAAGAGACGGCCCTTATCCACAAAATGACTATGACCTCTAAAGACACGTAAGTCTGACATTAAGCCCAGTGGCTGTAAGAGATTTTGTTTTGTAAATAAATATTATGCATTCAGCTCTGTAGATCATTGTATATGTGAATAAGATATACATTCTTGTGATCTCACAAAAGCTAATACATGAAATAAAGTAAAATAAATGAGAGATTAAAATCCTTAATTTACAATATCTTTAAATCTTGTTAAAAAGTCAATGTTAATGCTACACATTTTAGGGATGCACTGATATTACTATTCTGGCAGATATCAATAAGCATTTTGAGATAATGTTGTATCTTACAATGTTTTAGGAAGAATAACTGAAATTATATTCTATTTTGTCTAAATAAATTAACTATTGACATTAATATTTAATGTACTTTTTTTTTACTATTTTGTCTGAATAAATTAACAATAAAACACTACAAACCTACCATAAAATTGCTTAAAATGTATTTAGGCATCATATTATTATAATTTAAAGCAAGAAAAACTGTTTACAGAAAAATGTATTTAACAATCTAATCATTACATCTAATGAGCATGAAAAATTAAATATCCAATATTGACCAATATATACTCTAAAAATGTATGCTGGGTTAAAATATTTTGCAAACCAGCGCTAGGTAAATATTGGGCAGAACACAAAGGCTACTGGGTTATTTTAACCCAGCTTGGTGGGTTTTATACATTAACCCATTTGCTGGCTTGTTTATGAAATAGTGCTAGGTCAGTCAATTCACTGAAGGTCACTTTAAAATATAAAAATCCTCTGTAAATTTACTTATTTTGATGACTTACCTTATATTCATGTTTGAAAATTTACATCTAAAATGCTCCAGTTCCCTGAGATAAGCGAATGAGCATTGCGTTGCTTGATGCTTATGGGGGGAAACTTTTGTTTACTCTGATACTGAGTAAACAAAAGTTTGTGTAACTGCATGAACCAATGGAGCTTCAACCTCCCCACCCCCCCTCGCCTCTGAGCACCATTTCGTCAGAATCTTTCGACTGAAGTGACAGTCATTGACGCACGTGCAGCATTATTGCACAGCAGACTATACAACGCTCGTTCCCTTATCTCAGCGAACCAATGTGATGCTTATGGGGAATGCATTCAATAGCGCCATGCTATAAGCAAGTGCAGAATGAAGCCACTCTGCAAGCCCAGCCCTGAAGCAGTCATACTGAGGGCTCCTATAAGTCTGAGCAAACAATTCAGGCTCAAGCCGCTTAGGCTGAGGACTACATAACAAAACCTTCTCCACTTACAAGGGGGATTATGTAAACTTAAGTGGAAAAAAATCCGTGCCTGCAGGGCAGGGATGTCCAAGTTATAAAACCTGATGTAGGTAGACAGCGATGACCAGTCAGTGACTGCACAGATATCACCAATAAAAATTAACTTGAAGCCTAAAATTAACTTAAACTCTCTTCATAGCACCGTATACTGTGTATGCTCTTCTGTATCATCCACACCACAAGGATGTGCTGTTTTATTTCAAATCAAAGCTAAATAAATGTAGAAACAGTGCATCCTTGTGGCGCGGATGAAACAGAAGAGCATATGGTGATATGAAGAGACACAGAGGAGACCGTTGACAAAGGAATTATTGAAAAAAGTCATTATTTTTGTTTTCTTCACTTACAAAAAGTGTTCTCGTCGCTTCATATAACCTAGATTGCACGTCTGATGGCAGATAGAGTATTCTGACAATGACTTTCATACCTTATATATGGACCTTGACACTGTTATTTATTTGGCTGTCTATGGGACAGTCTGAAGCCTCCAGATTTTCATCCAAAATATCTTAAATTGTGTTCCGAAGACAAAACTTAGCTTTTATGGGTTTGGGAACGACATGGGGTGATTAATGTGATTAATGACAAAATTTCCATTTTTGGGGTGGAGTATACCTTTAATTACTATAATGCTGATTTCTCGCTAGAACTAACATCAAAAGTGCAAAAAGTTAGTCAGAAATATACATTTACACACAAACTGACCACCAAACACAACTTTCAGACACCATCTTTACTCATTTAAGCCTCGCCAGTGGACTACTTGCACAACTACTTCCGTGTTCTACTCAGAAAATCTCAGGAGTTTCCGGGCAGCGTTTAGCATTTAGCTGTTTAGCTACAATTGCAATTTTTTTTTTTTTTTTTTTGTAGAATAGCCATGGCTAATTCTCGTAAGAGCATTTGCTTGTGGGCGTTGGTGGTCCTATTGCAATGTTTAAAATGGTTGAATAAAGTTTTTTAACTGCCTTAAAGAAACTTTTTATTAATTTTTAACGGTAATGCAACAACTTTGGCATTGGATACAGTAGTGGTTCCCAATCCTGATCCTGGAGAACGCCCAACTCTGCACGTTTTTAGTGTCTCTCTTATCTGACACACACATTTGAGGTCTTGGAGTCTTCACTAATGAGCTGATGAGTTGAATTAGGTGTGTTTGAATAGGGAGACATCTAAAATGTGCAGTGTTGGGGGGTTCTCCAGGAACAGGATTGGGAACCACTGGCATACAGTGAAATGATTGTGAATGAAAAATGACACAATAGTGACAGTGAAATGGTTTTGGAACCACTGGCATACAGTGAAATGATTGTGAATGAAAAATGACACAATAGTGACTCTGGATCACTAGGTTACTTTAAGATTGAATGGAAATATCTGCTTGAGTCTCCTGCTTCTCAAACTTGTCTCCTCAGACAAAAACTCTAACACTCTCACATTTGTCTCTTTTAAAGCTTTAGAATACATCTCAACAACATCACACACTGTGCTCAGATATTTCTCCTTAGCTAGAGACTCTGGATCTTTCACATTTGTCTCTTTCAAAGCTTTATAATAGATCTCCCCTTACGAAAAAGAAGTTTATTCAAGTGTGCTATTAGTATACTTCTTTTAAACAAAAAAATAGGAAAGTATGCTTTAAGTTTTCTTTTTTTATGTACTTCTCAGAAATGGGCTTTATGTACTTCTCAGAAATATACTTAAAATGACATTGAAGTATACTTGACTTATACTTACAAAAAGTCTAAATATACTTGAACTATACTTAAGTATACTTAATGAAATAAACTTGAAGTATACTACTTTTTGGTAAGGGTTTAATATTGGATTATACTACTTTTTGGTAAGGGTCAATAAGACTATCAACTGACAAAATATGTCTCCTCCAAAGTTTCAAACAAAATCTCAACAACATCACACACTATGCTCAGATTTTACTCCTTAGCTAGAGACTCTGGATCTCTAACTTTTGTCTCTTCAAAAGTTTAGATTAGAGATCTCAAGAACATCACACACTGTGCCTAGATTTTTCTATTTAGCTAATTAATCTGGGGGTCTCATATTTGTCTCCTGTAATGCTTTAGAAGAGATCTCAACAACTTTACAAAGTGTGCATCAAGTCAAGTACTTGTAAAGCACTAAATAAAGGAGGGGGGTGGGGGGGGGGGGGGGGGGGGGGGGTGTCCATAATTTCAGAGTTAAAGGCTATATTGAGAGAGAAATTATGCCGAAATAAGGATAATGTTACTTTTTATAGGATAATGTTTAAGGACTTAGGAACATAATTTGTTTTTGGAAATAGTAATGTAAGAGATGCCTTAATCAAAACTGATCTACAGAAAATGTAACCCTGGAGTTTTCTTTGCTGAAAGGCACATAAATGGCTTATGACTAAGTCTTGATTATTAAATGAATTATTAAATGGCATAAATGGCTGCCCACTGCTCCGGGTGTGTGTTCACGGTGTGTGTGTGTTCACTGCTGTGTGTGTGCACTTTGAATGGTTAAATGCAGAGCCCGAATTCTGAGTATGGATCACCATACTTGGCAATATGTCACGTCACTTAACCCTTGTGCGCTCCTCATTTGAGAGTCACACTCATGGTCTTCACGGTCAAAAGTGACCGGACACCTGAAATGTAACTTTAATTTTCTTCAGTAAAATCAATCTAATATATATTTTGTTCAATAATATTTTTTTTTATTTTGAAAGAATTATATGGTACTAATTAATATTTATGCAATAATTATGATACATTTTTCCCATTGAAAATAGTACTTTTTTTTTCTAATTTTTTACAATTATTTTTCAATTAATGCAGCATTTCAGATTAAAATAGAGACTAGGCCTTTAAAATCCAATTTTTGAAGGCTAATAGCACCTCCTGGTGAGAGCAAAAAAAAAAAAGAAAAACCTGTAATTTCATGGTGTAAACCACTAGATTCCTGTATAGGACTCTATAGAGAGGCTTGTGAATTCCCTAATTGTTTTTTTTTTTTTTATAAATAATTGTTTACTTTTATTAGGTTGTGGATTTAAATTTATATTAAGGCATTCTCAAAGACTACTTTTTGTCAAGGTTTATATTTTTTGTTATTTTAAATGTTGATTTGAAGTGTAGGTTTTTTTTTTTTTTTTTTTGCATTGTTATTACTACATTCAAACCTGAACACAGAAAGCACCTTGTTACACAAAACATTAAAATTCTATAAAAATGTGACAAAAATTACCAGGAGTGCTTTATCAGAGCTTAATCCTTCTGGGTCTGATCTGATTTCAACCTCTTTTTTCAGTCTTCTGACTCATTTTGGCTATATGGTTATAGCCATACCAATTCATTTGAGTATGCATAGTTCTGTATGTGTGTGTCTGGGAGTGTGTGTGTGTGAGTAAGTGTGTGCGAGTGGATGTATCCGTTCTACACTCTTGATGTTTTAGAGTGTAACCCCTTCCTTCCTGTCCTTTTTTTTTTTTTTTTTTTTTTTTTTTTACCGCATTGTAAGTTGAATTATTGATTTTATTTTACATAGTTGCAGTGTTACAGTCACACCAGTTCATAGGTGTGTATCTGTGTGTACAAGTGTGTGTCCGCGCGTGTGTGAGATGGTGTGGTGATTTTGCACTCTAGATGTTTAAGAGTTTCACCCCTTCATTGCTGTGCAATTTTTTTTTCTGCATTGTGTGGGATTTGTAGATTGTACACACAAAAATGTTCTGCATTTCCTATGGTCGGTAATTTTTGACCGAAGATCATGAGTGTGATTTTTTTTTACGACCACTTAGCTTTTTCGAATCATGGCCTCGTTTTTTTTTTTTTTTTGTGTTCACATACCAAGTGCCATAAAAGTCACCAAGTTTCATACCATTCTGGTGAAGCTACAATTTGTAAAAATTCAAAATGTAAAATTCTCCGGTCAGTAATGATCGAAGACCGCACTTAACTGACTAATTTGATTATTAATACATGTTATATGGAAGAAATGTTTGAACTCATATTCACTTACTCATCACTTCTGAAATTTAGAGGAGACAATTGTGAGAACTCTCAAGTCTTTAGTGTAGGAGAAATATCTGAGCACAGTGTGTAAAGTTGTCGAGATCTCTTCTAATTAGAGGAGACAATTGTGAGAAGATCCACAGTCTCTAGCTAAGAAATTTAGAGGAGACAATTGTGAGAACTCTCAAGTCTTTAGTGTAGGAGAAATATCTGAGCACAGTGTGTGTGTTAGAGTTTGAGAAGCAGGAGACTCAAGCAAAAGTTTCCATTTAATCTGAAGGTAACCTCATTTTTGTCTAGGAAAAATATTTGAAATGGTAAAGAGAAGGGCTTGTTTTTTTGTTTTGTTTTGTTTTTTTCTTCCCTCTGGTTTGCTTCAGTGTCATCTATCTACACCATTTCAATCAAAGACAATACATGCATGGTCATATTTGAAGTTGTTTTATGTAGACAGTGTTTTATTGCACAGTGATTTAACAGAAGAAACCATAACCTATATTTACATACATGCAAAAATGGGCTGTACAAGAAAAAAAACAAACAACAACAACAACAACAAAAAAAAAATCACTGGGACACTAGTTTTACATTTGTTAAAAAAAAGGTATCGCTATTATACTAAACATCTTGCACTTGTAAGTTTTTCTAGTGTGTTTGGAAAATGTGGTGTATACAGTGTTGGACATTGAAGATAAATTTAAACATATAAACTAGTAACCCTTGATATTCTGAAATGTTTAATACTATTTAAATGATAGTTTTAGTGTTTACAATATTAGTAAAAGTTTAATGTTTCTCCTAAAATAAAACTGAAGACATCTTAAGAGAAAGCTTATATCTCAATGAGACATATAAGAGAATCACCCCTTAGTATCCTGAGCGTAGAGTAACCTCTGTCGGAGCCATAGCCTTGTGGGCAGCACATCGACATGAAGGCACAACTGCACCTCAGACAACATGGGACAACATTTTTATAATGGAGTCTTGCAAGAGATTACAGCAAGACAATAAAGAGATATGTTTTTCATTGTCATTTTGGATTCCTTTCTTTCAGAACTTTCTCATGTCTCAGTTGTGTCTACTTTTATTTCTCCTAAGGATTTTTAGGAGAAACATTAGAGACACTGTTGAGACTAAAATGAGAAATATGAAAATCATCAGTCTCCTGAGGTTAGAAAGAGCAACAAATGAGCAATAAAATATTCCTATAATGGAGTTTTGATAGAGATTGCAGCAAGACAATAAAGAGATATTCTGTTTCTTCCACAAGATTCTCTGTTTTGACTCTTTTTTTCTCTCAAATATTTCTCATATCTCATTTGTGTCTACTTCCATTTCTTCTAAGGAATTTTAGGAGAAACATCTGAAATCCTGTTGATACTAAAAAAATTATTCTGATGTTAGGAAAAGCAACCACTGAGCAATACATTTTTCCTATGGGTACATACACATTTTTAAAACATATTTAATACAGAAAAATAAAGGTTTGTTCCGATCTTATTCATCAGATATCATGTGCACTGCAGCATCACAATTACTAGTTTAGAGCACAGACACCCTGTAGTGAAACAATCACGTATGTTTACCAGCCACTTATCATATTGGCTTATATAGGATTAAAACTTCAAGTTCCTTTGAGTTTGGAAAATTCTGCACACAGTAATCATCAGAATATCTCTCCTCATGTCTCTGAAAATGTCCAGATTTTGAAATCATCCCCCAGACTCTCATTTTAATAAGCATTTAAGTCAACTACGATTATGGCACATTGAAAATATACATAACCGGAAATAAATGAGCTGTATTATTTAAAAATGGAAGTGCGTCACCAAGTTGACTGTTACGCTTTCTCCAAAAGTAAGTAATACAGACCCTCTCATCTCCCTATAGTAAGACAATCTCTGGTGTGTACTCATCCAAAGCACCAAACCCGTCTCAGAGAGTGTGCAAATAGTTCTCTTTCAAGACTTGTGTTTGAATGGACAAATTCACTCAAAAGTTGTCCACATGCCCGTCTTGGTAAGTATCCTCAATGCTCTTGATTGAATAGCTTTTGTAACTCTAATTAGGATTCATCTTTAATTTATACAGTCAAATATGCAATGTTATTTTACATTTGATTTCTTTATTCAAATTTTGTCCCTAAAAATTTTATTTTATTTGTATCTTTGCTCTATTTGTGCTGTTGCTTGTAGTTAGATTATTTGTTCTTAATTTCTTTATTTTTATTTGACCGTAGGCCTGTAGTCCTTTTTTCCCTAAACTTAGGACATACCGAACCTTTATTTTTATTTGACCGTAGGCCTGTAGTCTTTTTTTAACTTGCTACTGGGGTTCCTCAAGGCTCAGTACTTGGACCGCTTCTCTTCTCCATCTACATGACGTCATTAGGATCTGTCATTCAGAAGCATGGCTTTTCCTATCACTGCTACGCTGATGACACTCAACTCTACTTCTCATTCCAACCAGATGACCTGATGGTAGTTGCTCGCATTCAGCCTGTCTGAGTGACATTTCTAGCTGGATGAATGACCATCACCTTCAGCTCAACCTTCTAAGACTGAACTGCTGGTGTGTTCCAGCTAACCCATTGTTTCATCACAACTTCTCTATACAGCTGGGTTCGTCAACCATAACTCCTTCCAGGACAGCCAGAAACCTAGGGAGTTGTGATGGATCATCAGTTAAGCTTCACAGACCATATTGCTACAACGACCCGGTCCTGTAGATTTGGCTTATTCAAACATTAGGAAGATTAGACCCTTCCTGTCAGAGCAATCCACCCAACTTCTTGTCCAAGCTCTTGTTCTCTCCAGACTGGACTATTGCAATGCTCTCCTGGCGGGCCTTCCTGCATGTACTATCAAGCCTCTACAACTGATCCAGAATGCAGCAGCGAGGGTTGTCTTCAATGAGCCGAAAAACAGCCCATGTTACTCCTCTCCTCACAGGTTACACTGGCTACCAGTAGCCGCTCGCATCAAATTCAAGGTACTGATGCTTGCCTACAAAACGACCACTGGCACGGCGCCAACTTACCTAAACTCACTAGTTCAATCTTATGCACCCTCCAGAAGTTTGCGCTCTGCAAGTGAACGACGCCTTGTGTTGCCATCCCAAAGAGGTTCAAAATCACTCTCACGGACTTTTTCCTGGACTGCTCCCAGCTGGTGGAATGACCTCCCGATCTCAATTCGAACAGCTTCGTCTTTACTCATTTTTCAAAAAACATCTAAAGACTCATCTTTTTCGCCTGCACTTAACCAACTAATACTAGTACTTACCTTTTTTCTTTTCTATCATATTCCCAAAAAAAAAAAAAAAAAAAAAAAAAAAAAACCCTGGCTACGTGTTCTGTACTAGACTAACTGAGACTTGTCATAGCACTTGTATACCGTTGTTGTTCTCGTTGATCTGATTGTTTCTACTGTTCTCATTTGTAAGTCGCTTTGGATAAAAGCGTCTGCTAAATGATTAAATGTAAATGTAAATGTACTGAAACGGTGACTCAAACCGAACCATGAGTATTTTGAACCGTTACACCCCTAATATTATATTCTCTATCTTCGCTCTCCATGCCACACTGCACATTTGTCAAACATTTTAACACCTAGTGACGTACTTTATAGAGGGAGGTAATGCTACATAAATTCCATAACTCACTGTACGCTGCACCTCTTTCTTTAAGAGTACACCCCCACGTTAATCTGTACTTTACTCTGAATGGACTGTGTTCAATGGACCCTGACAAGTGAGAGCCATTACATACTGTTTTTATGTCTTTAGTAAGGAAAGTACCACATAATAGGCCCTGTGTACCAGGAGTTTTAGACGGTACACAATAATGAAAGGTATTTGCTTCGCCAAGCACCACTCTTGATATACAGCGAATTCAAAGAGACAGCGCATAGCGACAGTCTCTGGGTATTCATGAGCGCTTGAGAAGGAAAACATTTGGAGCTGAAATAGACCCTTGGTTCGTGTGAGGTACTGATAGTAAAAACAGAAGCTGCCGTAATGAGTGTGGTTTGCTTTACTGAGAGTCTGAAACCCCGTGGGAGGCTGACAGTCTGGAGGTGAGCTGCTCTTCAGCATTTGTGAATGCCTGTTTACACGCTCATCTCAAATTGCGAGTCTTCGCCTCCCTTTGTAATTGTCAAACTCCTCTGTTGTTTAGTTTGTAAGAATGAACACGAGAGACTTGAGATCTTGACTGTGAATTTGGGCGCGCGTGTACATGCAAGTCAGATTTGTCAGAGACAATTTTCTCGGCGCATAAAGATCGTTTTCATATTCAGTGTCTGAATGCATGACTCATGGCTCTGAATACTGCAGCAGAAGGAAGCTCCTCAACCATTTTGCTAATTATCACAGATTGAATCATTTTTAAACAACTGAACTCAAATGCAGTCAGTAAAGAGGGTGATCTGTCTAAATTATTTGCAACATGCAAGGGAAATAGCACTTTGAAATTTCCTTTGTTAATTATTAACCTTTCCCCATCAAGTGAATTTTAAAATCCTCATCTGTTTGGGTTTGGTAAAATGAACTCAAGTTATGGCCTGATCTGTTATGGCTTTGCAAAAGAAGATTAAATAATGATTGAAAACTTTATGACTTTTCACACTATAAAGAGGGGAACTTTCCCTACGTCGTCATGAAACAAAAATAGCACCCTAACGGTTTGATTTGCCAGGGATGAAAGAGACATATGAAGGCATGAAAATAAAGACTGACATTAGGTATAATCTGTAGACGTTTAAAAATACATTTTGAATAAGCACATTGGATATGGCTTTTTGAAGTCAAGACTTGTGCATTCTCTGCTAGCACTGAACTGAAAAGGAAGTGACAACGAAGGAGAATCTGCCCTTTTTGGTGTCAGCTCAGTCAACCTCCTTTAGAGGTCACTGCTTTGTGGCACAAACATATGCTTGCTATCTCAGCTGACCACATGTCCAGGACTTAATAATATCTGACAGTAAATATATAACCTTGCCATCTGCTCGTATAACGGTGCTGTGCAAATCGAAAGCACTAGTAACTTACAACACTACAGGATGGCACCCCAAAGGAAAGAACAATAAATTGGCAGGTCAGGAGGGTCAGCACACACTGTCTTCATTACTTAGATTAGTTCATAGAGCTAACAGATCTGTATGGAAATTAGGCACTTAGGATGTTCTTAAAGCAACATTTTTTAAATTGTTTATGGTCTGTACAAAACAAACAGATGTTGAAAAAGACAGAAAATTAAAGTTGGTGTACATAGCATGCGTCTTTCCAATCAGAAACAGCTAGACGGAGCACAATGGAATGGAACAGAATGTGGGGTTGGGTCTGGAGACAAACTGGGCACTCAGGCTTGTTGCCAGTTATTCATTATTAAGATATTAATAAGACAGTGTAGCAGACAGATGTCTAGACTAGGGTTTCACAGTGTACCAGTAATGAAAGAGTTCACAAATGAAACAAATGGCCAGCTGAGTATAAACATAAACTTTCAGTAAAAAAATCCTGACAAAGAAATAACAGACATTTAAACTGTATTTCAAGCCACATTTGATCTAAATTGTGTTTTTTGAGGAAAACTATGTTCTTATTTGAGTTTATTACAATTTTTTCTTATTTTAGTTTCTTATCTGAGTTTTTATTTTTTTTAGTTACACTATTTTCATTTTGTTTTTGTTTTTTGAGTGCAATTGTTACAATTAGTCTCAGTTAACCCCATTGCCATAGCTCTAATTTATCGTCCTCCTCAGCAAAATAGGACTTTCTAAGTGAGCTTGCTGCTCTTATGGGTGATCTAGTTATCAAACATGACAAAATATTACTGCTGGGTGATTTCAACGTTCATGTTTGCTGTGCTTCCAAACCATATATCAGTTGAAATTTCTAAATATGATCGAGACTTTCGACTTTACTCAGTGGGTTTCTGGTCCAACACATATCCATGGGCACATTCTTGATTGATTTTAACTCATGGTTTCTCTATTTCGAATATAGAAATCAGCAGCGCATTTTTTCTCTGACCACATGCCTGTACTTTTTACTGTTCCTCTCACTGGACGCACACTTAAAAATCCATCGCTGGCAAACGTTTTAACTCGTTGTCTTACCCAACGCTCTAGTGAAGATTTTTCTACAGCCTATCACAATGTACGAAACTGCCTGGAATCTGTCTCTACCCTGCATAACCTGGATGCTGATGCACATCTTAATCTTTTTAATTCCACCTGCGCAGATATCATGAATTCTATTGCACCTTTGAGGTACAAAAATCACAAGCCTGTACCAGTGCCCTGGCACACTGACACTACACGTACCCTTAGACGGGTTTGTAGACAGGCGGAGCGCCAATGGAAAAAGGACCATCTGCAGGTTTCGTATGAAATCATGAAAAATGCCTATAAGGTGTTTCAGAAAAGCTGCAAAGTCTGCAAAATGAAAACATTTTTCTGAACTTATTTCCAATAATTGCCATAAACCTCAAGTTCTCTTTGCTACTATAAACTCTGTTTTAAAATCCCTCTGTGCATCCTATTTTAGAGCCCTCTACTGCTCTCTGTGACAATTTTGCAAAGTTATTTGTTGATAAGATCACACTTTTAAGATCTCAATTGTCTAACTCAGTGTATACACACGATGTTCCATTATGTTCTTCCATCTGGTCTGAGTTTGAGTCGATTGATTGGACACATGTAATGAAATTGTTGGGTCACTTAAAACCCACTATCTGTCCACAGGATATTATTCCACGCTTCTTTCCTTAGGCAAATTATGGACACAGTTGGACCAGGCTTGTTACTTTTAATTAACAAATGTCTGTCAACTGGTTCCTTCCCCAACAGTCTGAAAGTTGTTGTGGTGACGCCATATCTTAAAAAAACTAATCTCGATCCTTCCACTCTTCTAACTATCGTCCTATTTCTAATCTACCTTTTATTTCAAAGATCCTTGAGAGAGTTGTACACTTCAATTACAATCATACTTATCCGCAAATTCTCTCCATGAAACATTTCAATCTGGTTTTAAAGCTCTACACAGTACTGAATATGCTCTTTTAAGAGTGCCAAGTGATATTTTCACTGAAACTGACTCTGGGAAATCAATGGCCTTAGTCTTATTAGATTTGAGTTCTGCATTTGACTTATTTTGACCATGAGGTCCTGTTGCGACGTCTGGAGACATCCGTGGGCTTTCGAGGCGTTGTCTTGCAGTGGTTCCGCTCTTACCTGAACAATAGATGTTTTAGTGTCCGTATTGGTCATCAATCCTCCACTAGTGTACCTCTGAACTGCGGAGTCACACAGGGATCAATCCTCGGCCCCATATTGTTTATTCTGTATCTGTTACCTCTGGCTTCCATATGCCGACGATACTCAGGTTTATTTTCCTTTAAAACATAACGATAAAAATGGTCTACAACCCTTGTTTGCCTGTTAAAGTGATCTTAAACTCTGGCTTTCAAGTAACTTTTTAAACCTAAATGAAAATAAAACTGAAATAATTATCTTCGGGCCCAAGGAAAACTGTGTGTTGATGTTGAGCGTGGTTCTCTCGCACCATATGAAACCCACTGTGCAAAGAAATCTGGGCTTTCTGTTTGACCACAACTTAAAATTTGAGAAACAGATCAGTGCTGTTGTAAAGTCATGCTTTTTTTCAGCTCCGCCAACTCTCTAAAGTCAAACCGTTTTTAACTCAGAGTAATCTTCAAATAGTGATTCATGCATTCGTAACATCACGACTAGACTACTGTAATTCACTTTTACTTTGGTCTATCTCAGTCTTCTCTCTCTCGCCTACAGCTAGTGCAAAACGCAGCAGCTAGTCTCCTCACTGGGACACGCAAGTATGAGTCGATCACCCCTATTTTATTCAAACTCCATTGGCTACCTGTTAAATTTAGAATTGATTTTAAAATTTTACTTTTTGTGTATAAAGCTCTTAACAATTTGGCCCCTCAGTACCTGACTGATCTGCTCTGTCCGTACACTCCTTCTCGTACTTTGAGATCCAGCGATCACTGCCTTCTCATCGTGCCGAGATCCAGGCTTAAAAAACGAGGTGACCGGTGCTTTTGCGGCTGCAGGTCCAAAACTTTGGAACAGTCTGCCTCTCTATATCAGACTGGCTCCCTCAGTTTCCATCTTCAAATCTTCTTTAAAGACTTTTTTGTTTTCTCTTGCTTTTCATGCTTATTGACTCTGATACGATTACTAATTATTTTTTCTTTTGTTTTACTTTTTTAGTTGTTTCTTTTGTCCTGTACTGCTCTGCATTTTATTCTCTGCTATGTACAGCACTTTGGTCAGCCTTGGTTGTTTTTTAAATGTGCTTTATAAATAAATATTGTATTGTATTGTATTGTTTCCATTCTGTCGTGCCCTGTCACACCAGTGATGCACACAAGTCACACTGGCTATCTATACAGTAGAAATGTATCTGCTGACATAATGAGAATAACGTTGTTGAAAGATAGCAGGTGCAGCAGAAGAACAGCCAAGCAATTCCCTGCCACCCTAAACACAGCAGTCAACAAATTTCACTGTGTACTATTTGCATTCAGACTCTATAATGATGCAAGGTGTAACAAAGGGGATTTTAATAGGAGTCTGAGACATCATCACAGAGCTGAACCTGAAAACACTGAAGCACACGAAGCATGAGGCTCACTGGGAATCAGCACATAATACAGCATCATTAGCCCCATTGCATGTCATGGACCAGATGCTCATTCATAAATGCTGAATATTAAGTGTGCACTGTTCTCTCTCCATTGCTTTGCTCTCTGTAAAATGTTTTAAAGCCATCCAAACCAAAACCAACAGACAACCTGCATAGCTTTTCCCAAATGCTCTATCACTGCACAACAGGGACCTCAGCCGTTAAAGTGCTCTACCTATGTGGGACCAGGTTGTGGAAAGCAGAGACTATAGTGCAACACAATTCACCAACTTTTTTAGTGGCATTTTAGTATATTTCTAATAGATTTTCTCCATAGGGAGAAACCGATCCTTCAATAGATCTGACAGATTATCCAACAAACAATTCAATTAACAAACTGCTGTGATGAACCACAGAATTACAAACTTTCATTTGAACCAAAAATCAATTTAAAAATGTTTAAGACTCGGTCCCAAGTTGTGTACTTATGAACTATTATATGGCATTTTGCATCATAAATAGTGCAAGTACTGGGGACTATTTATCAAGATCCATATATGTATGAAATTCTGAAAACCTGTTTTGGTAATGTAGGTTAATGCATAGTTAAATTGCAACTGTTAACAAATGTCACTTTGCACTTGTGATACAGTACTTCTTGAAATGCAAACAGCTTGTATTTATTTTTGTTTTGTTTTTTTGTGTATGATTTAAAACTCCTGAGTGCAAAGGCACATTTGTATCAACATAAGGTAAGACTTGTTTTATGTGCTGACACATGTAGCATAAATTATGAACCCTTTGCACTGTTGTGAATGTAAGATGTTCAAATTCTCTAGTGAAATTTGGTTTTGCATAACTGGCCGATAACATCACACAACAACCCCCTATAACCAAACACGATATTAAACATGCAATGTTTTGAAGACATAAAAAGGTCATGCAATTATTGTTTTCATCAGTGATCAATGCCTGAGTTGTTGGACAATCATGCCCTTCACTAATGCATTATCAATGCAATTTAAAATTAGGATCAGATATTCAGGGAAAGCTTGCCTCTCATGTCATGAAATGTAATATTAAACTTGATATGATGCGTACGCACAATGTGATTTACACAAGTAGGACATGTTGTTGGAATAACTTTTTTTTTCTGTGACAAGATGTCAACAAATCCTAACCATATCCCGACTTTACCCCGGAAATGACTGATTGATAGAAACACTGTTCTAGTAACAACAAAGGATGTTGATCTAGGAGCATGTCCTACTTGTGCAAATCATGTTATGGATATAGAAACATAGAAAGCATTATTAGTAATGAACCCATATCTCTATATTGTGGTCTCCCTGAATTAAATGAGCTTTTTGTGTCCAGTGGCCATTCTAATATGCAGGCCTAAAAAGGAAAGAAATAGATCAAAGCGGCCTTGGGCTTGGAAAGTCAGAATGTTTAAATTAAAGTCGCTCTGAGTAACTGGGCCTCTTTCTCTAGGGTGCAGGGAAAAGAAAAAAAATCAAGTGCAATTTTTGAGTTGGTGCAGTTGCTTGTTATCTGGCCCTTTTAACTTGGGCTCTTGAGGGAAGTGCAACTTTGTTGTAGAGCCCGTGTTTTGGAGAGACAGCATGTATGTTGTAGGATGTGTGGTCTGTACAATTGTTTGGCATTTACAATGCATGCTCTGAGCCTCTCTGATGGTCTTTTTCCATGCATTAGCTTGATGAGAGTTATGCACTGGGGGCTTGCCATGCATCCATCCAATCACCTAGAAATGTGAATTAATGTGAACCCCTTTAAGGGAAGATTCAACACCTTGGAAAATGTGAGTTGGGAATTGGTCTGTGTTGTGCCCCAGAGCATGAGTGGTGTGCAGTGAACAGTAGCTTGGTCTTTATGGTCAGTGAATAGAGAAAGTTCCATCTTAAGGGCATGGGGGAGCCGGGCCTGACCAGACTGGAGAAACACACTGCTGTCCGCCGATATTTCCATAATGGAGGCTGTCTGTGTGATCGCGGCAAATAGACTTAGTGTTGTGAGGGGGGAGGAAAGCACCGCAAGGACCCACCCGCCCAGTGTTGCAGCAATTGTAATATTAAGATGAATTTAACAATACTCTCTAATTCTCTTCTCAGCTGATCTGTCTCAAGTGTTTGGTTTCTCTTTCAGTGCCCGCAAGCAAACAATTACAGTACCTATTGAACTGCATTAACGTGGCGTAATGTGCCTGATGCAATTATGAATTCTAATAACCTTGCCCATTTAAACAGAGATGGGGAGGAGATTGCCACATGGAATGGGTAATAGTTTGAAGTTGATCTCCAATTTTTATTGCGTTAATGAAAATGTAGCGCACTGATTTGCCATTATAGGTCCATTGGTGTATGACATTCAGGGATAAAAGAGGTAATTTTTAATGATGCAGATGGCTGGCCATCTTGGGGCCATGCACTTTTGCTTCTGAGAGGAAATATGAGAGACATCAGGGTGACCAGTATCGGACCACCTCATCTATAAATGGAGAAATATTTCAACCAGCATACTATAACAGTATGACTGTCAGCCATGATTCAATTAGATCATCCGCAAGCATAACACATCTAACCTCTCTTGAACAAAGCACGGAAGGAAGTCACGACAATTTGGATTTACTTATCTGCTGGTATACAACCTTAAACTACAATAGAGAAGCATCATCCTCTTCCAGCATTATTACATCATTAGACAATAACAATGGCTTCTTGAATAGTCTATCTTTATCTTGCCTAATCTGATTGTTAGGCCATTAGCTAACATATGGAGATGGCAGAGATTGTTTGAAATTGCTATTATGCTGTAGACGGTAAAATACAGACATAAGGATGAATAATAAATAATTGTGTAATATGGAGAGGGCTTGGAACATATGCAAGCCTCATCTGGCCCTTGTCTCCAACTGACCATCAATACTGACCTTCAGCAGTACAACTGGGAAAAGAAGAGAATAGAACACAAACTGAACACAAGGGCATGTTTTGCTATTCTTTGGATAATTTCTTCCAGCATAGGACTAAAAAACATTTAGATATTTTTACTTAAACAATAACATATTAAGTATTTTACAAAGCAAAAAATATCTTAAAGAGATTCTAGAAAGGCTTAAAGAGATTTTTTTTTATTTATATAAAAGTTATATATATTTATGTATATTAGTGTTTATATGTTGTATAATAAAATTTTTGTATTGATTTATAATACATATATATTTTTATTTTTAGTCATTTGATTAATGGTTTTGTCGTTTGTGTTAGTTTTTTTTTCAGTTTTAATTTTAGTTTTATTTTCTTAGCAATTTTTGTACTTCAACTAAAACTTATTTCTTAACGAATAATTATTAAACATATTTATTATCAATATTTGTGTAATTTAATTTCAGTTAACAAATAATTTTTCTTTTTTTAAGTTTTAGTTTTAGCTAACGATAACCACACTGGTAAACAAACAATTTTCATTGCAAGGACAAAAAAACAAACAACAAAAAAACATTTGTCAAAATATCTTCTGTTATTTTTTGCACCTTCGAAATATAGTCATAGAGATGAATAAATTGCTGAATGAATTTTTATTTCTGGGTGTACTATTTCTTTAACACTGCCAGTGAAGGTTGCCATTGATTGGGAAGTGCACAAGTAATACTGTATAAAAATGTCATTGTTGATTGAAAACAAGAAAGAGAGATTTTATATGCATCACAGTTAATGTGACAGTGCCATTCAGTCTGTGTCAGGTCTGATTACAACTAAAATAAAAAGCAGTTTGGAAAGTATACAAGAGTCACTGTCTCAGTAAGTGGTTTCCATAGCAATTAGGTCATAGTGGTATTGGCAAATCCTAAAAATATGGCCATGTCTGCAGTGTTTCTAAAAGCTAAGATTACTCTGTCACAGGGCACTGGGTCTAGGAGAAGCCCAGTCATAATGCTGGATTTGCACTGAGAACTCCCCACTGATTAGGGCTCAGCACCTCAAGTGACATCCTTCAAGTGCAATTTGCTAAAGCCTTATCTACTGCTGCAGAGCAATCTGTGAGAGCATTACTGTTATCTGTGAAAATTCCACAATGTTCATGTACAAAAATACAAAATGTAATTTGTATACAATGATATTCACCAAGACCTGAGTGCACGGCCATGTCCCAAATGGCACATATGCACTTGTGGTTTTGCAGTGGCTGCTGTGTACAGGCCTCCACAAAGTCTATTGGGCTGTATATTGTACATCCAATTATCATTTTGTATTTCAAGAGTTTCACATACACAGTGGCCAGTTGCCATTTTGTGTCTTTATACATAGTCTTCCAAGTCTTGGACAACAGATGGTCAGAAGATATTAAACAGAATCCAACTCGGACTTTAAACGAAATGCAGTATAATTAAAACCACAACTGTCATTTTCATCACCACCATCATCATTATTATTACTGATATTACATTGATACACCAGTAGGTGGCAACAAGTGACTATCTTTACTGAACGAATGAGTCCTGTACTGTTCAAAAACACTGATTCATTCAGAATCAAAATTTGCATTTGGAATAGAATTTAACTGACTATTGAATCTGAATATTAACTTATGCTATTATGATATATGTTTTTTTTATTATTATTATTATTTCTCATTGACTCTTTGACTCAATAGATTCATTCACAAATATTGGTCCACTTACAGTAGGTAGCTGCATCCCAAAAAGCATACTTCCCTACTATTAGGTGAAAACAGTGAATAGTGTAGATAGAATATCTGAATTCATAGGACTCAAAGTGATGATACACGGGGCAATGTTGCCAAGCGATGTTATCTGGGCACTTTCCCATGGGCAACAAATTTCTATCTGGATACTTTAGATCGGTCATGGGCCCTTTGTCTCACCTGGTTGCCCATTGACATCAAGATTTCCTAGCAAAATTGCTCAAAAGGTTGCAACGGGTATCGTAACCTTCATACAGCAGGTGAAAAGTACCCAAATGACCTACTACTGTACTTTCGGCGCAGTTCTGAAGTGCAAAAACACTTTACTCAGGACACGGGAATGGGCGACACAATTTAAGCTGTAATGCTGCATTCCATTTCTGTTCAGAAGTTGGACTTTCTTATTTTGCGTTAGGTTTTTTTTATTGGGTTGAATTGCTAATTTGGTGTATAATGCAGCACTCAATTTACCAGGGAAGTTGGATGACGGAGATGGGAATGATGTCCAGTGCCAATCCTAGACTTCTGGGGGCCCTACAGAGTGGGGTATGAGTGGTTATTATAGAATGAATGAAACACATTTGTCCATGTTTCACTCCAACTCGAATCACACTCATGGAACCTGCTTGAGAAACAGTGTCTCTTACGCTTTTTTTTAGTCTCGAACAAGACATTCACATTAATGATTTGACAGATTTTTAAGTAGAAAGGGCAACAGCGTACTGCATTAAAATAAATTATCATTCATGTTTTCATAACCGCTGACCAAATTCAAAAATGAAACTAAAATTAAATCATCTTTGAGAGCAAGGGGGCCCCCTGGTGTTTCAGGGGCCCTACACAGCTTGCGTATTTTGCGTGTAGAGAGGATCATCTCTGATGACGTCACACCCAAGTGGACAGTGTTCCAGTAGAGAAATCAGAAAACTAAAATGGATGTGTCCATTGTTAGGAATACCAGTTGATTAAAAACACATAAAAAGAGGTATATTACACAGATAACACCATAGTAATATGTCCACAAATAGAGGTTGGATAATACTATGTGTACCACTGAGTTTGAAACACAGACAAACATAAGTGCTAATAAACAATACATTACAACAGTTTCTGTTGTGTTGCTGCAAAGAGCAACCATATTGGATTCTGAAGTTGGATTTATTGCAGTTCCTGTGTCAGATAATGTGTCAGAACTCCGACATGCGAGGGCGTTCCAGTTAAAAGTTCATACTGGGAACAAATCGAATGCTGCATTTATCTGGATTTCGTTTATACCACACACATTTATTGACCAAGATGGCGGCACGTACACATCGCGAGGCTCAGCGTCTCTCCAGTTTCTGCAATTTTGCAGTATTATTCCTGCTCATCTCGGGTCTGTTCGTACTGAACAGCTTTGCTTTAATATCATACACCCGACGAGATATTTTGGATATCGGTAAGGACTTTTCCAACAGTTTTATCACCAATCTTCGACTCATCCCTGAGATCGCCAGAACACCCGACGCTACGCACTCTACCCGGCCGGGCGGAAGTGCTCACAGGCGGCGTCGAGATCGTAAACAAAGGCGGGGGAAGCGCAAAGGTCTAAGAGCTAAGATAAAGCTAACAACGCTCCTGCTCTCTTTACCCAGCATTTTTCTCACTAATGTGCGGTCACTGGTGAACAAAATGGATGAGTAAGAGACTTTTGGACTGCAATGTCATGGCTTTCACAGAAACATGGCTACACAGCAACGTACCCAATAATGCTTTTGAGCTAGCCGGACGCTACACGTTCCAGGCAGATAGAATGGCAGATGACTCCAGCAAAACAAGAGGTGGTGGATTGTGCATTTATGTCAACAAAGCTTGGTGTACGAACACTGTCATTGTTGAGAGATACTGCTCAGCTAACCTAGAGTTTCTCATGGTTAAATGTAGACCTTTTTATCTGCCGCGGGAGTTCACTTCCACCATAATAACCGCAATCTATATTCCACCGGATGCTAATGCCAAGCTTGCTTTGTACGAACTTCATGCAGCCATTAGTAAACAACAGACTGTTCACCCGGAGGCTGCTTTTATTTTCGCGGTGCTTTTAAAGACAGTGCTACCCAAATTCCATCAGCATGTTTCCTGCCACACCAGAGGAGACAAAACTTTGGATCATGTTTACACAGACATTGATGGAGCTTACATTGCGACCCCCCTCCCCCACCTCGGAGAGTCTGATCACCTTTCTTTGTTTCTCACCCCTCATCAACTGTGTGAAGCCATCAGTGAGGACCATCAAAGTGTGGCCAACTGGAGCAGACTCTTTACTTCAGGACAGGTTTCAACACACTGACTGGAGTATGTTTGCTTCTCAGGCTGCCTGTGACTCTCACACGGACATTGACATCTATACCTCCTCTGTACTGAATTACATCAACACCACCATTGACATGTTACAACAGGAAAAACAGATAACAACATACCCTAATCAGAAGCCATGGATGAACAAGGAGGTGAGACTTCTGCTGAAAGCCCGCAACACTGCCTTCAGGTCAGATGATGCTCAGGCCTACAGTAAATCCAGGACTAACCTGAAAAGGGGCATCAAAAAGGCCAAGTACTGCTACAAGCTGAAGGTAGAGGAACACTTTTCCAACTCTGACCCCCGATGCATGTGGCAGGGCATCCAGATCATCAGTGACTACAAGTCAAGCAACTCCACTCCAACGGTCACGGAAGTCTCCTTCCTTAATGAGCTAAATGACTTTTATGCTCGCTTCAACAGCGGCAGCAAGGAGACGGCCACCAAAATCACACACTCAGCAGACCACCAACCTCTCAAACTCACCTCCACAGATGTCCACACTGCATTTAGCTGGATCAACGCACGCAAGGCTGCTGGCCCGGACAGCATTCCTGGACGAGTGCTTAGAGCATGTGCAGAGCAGCTTGCAGGTGTCTTCACAGACATTTTCAACCTGTCCCTCACCCAAGCAACTGTGCCGACATGTTTTAAGTCCACATCCATTGTGCCAGTACCGAAACACTCCTCCCCACTGTGCCTGAATGACTATCGCCCTGTAGCACTCACACCCATCATTATGAAGTGCTTTGAGCGACTGATCCTAGCACACCTCAAAGACTGCCTCCCACCCACACTGGACCCACACCAATTTGCCTACTGCAGAAATAGGAGCACAGAGGATGCAGTATGCACAGTGCTGCACTCTGCACTCACACACTTGGACAATAACAACACGTATGTTAGGATGTTGTTTGTTGACTTCAGTTCAGCATTTAACACCCTCATTCCCTTCAAGCTGACCACAAAACTTGGAGACCTGGACATTAACACCTCCCTCTGCAACTGGATTATGGACTTTCTGACCAACAGGCTTCAGCATGTCAGGTCAGGCCACACCCACTCCACCACCATCACACTTAACACCGGCGTACCACAGGGCTGTGTGCTGAGCCCATTCCTTTACTCCCTTTACACCCACAACTGCAAGCCTGTGCATGGATCCAACTCCATCATTAAGTTTGCAGACGACACCACGGTGATTGGCCTCATCAGTGACAACGATGAGACTGCCTACAGGGAAGAGGTACAGCACCTGGCCACATGGTGCGCTGACGATAACCTGCTCCTTAACACCAGTAAGACAAAGGAGCTCATTGTGGACTTCAGGAAGAAGAAAGGAAGCACGCATGACCCCATCCACATTAACGGGATGGTTGTTTTACGTGTCTCCAGCTTCAAGTTCCTGGGAACCACCATCTCGGAGGACCTGTCCTGGACCACAAACACCTCCAGCCTGTTCAAGAAGGCTCACCAGCGCCTCTTCTTCCTCAGGACACTGAAGAAGAACCAACTGTCTTCAGCCATAGTGGTGAACTTTTACCAGTGTGGGATCGAGAGCTTCCTGACCAGTTGCATCACAGCCTGGTATGGGAACTGCTCAGTGGCTGACCGCAAAGCACTGCAGAGGGTGGTGAAAACTGCCCAACGCATCACAGGGACACCACTTCCTGCTATTGAGGACATCCAAAGTAAACGCTGTCTACGTCGAGATCGCAGCATTCTTAAGGACTCCTCTCACCCTGACCATGACTGTTTAACCTCCTGCCCTCCGGGAGGCGCTTCAGAAGCCTCCGGACAAGGACCAGCAGATCCAGGAACAGCTTTTTCCCTACAGCTGTCTCCTTGCTGAATCTAATCTAATTTACACTATTAGACCATACTTTTCCCAACAGTCACAAAGTTTTTAATCAAGTGTAGTAATTACTCAGACAGCATGCGATTTTAGACAGAGCTCGAAATTATGAATGATCATTGAAACATTCAATCAAACCATTTCATCAATAACAGAGATTCAAAACACCACTACTTTGTGGCCTCTCTGTGCATATGAAATGATTCTTTTGTAACTTCCATTTGGTTTCATTGGCAGAGCAAAAGTACATGTAAACTAAATAACTGGTAATATTGTGTATAAAATCTAAGTAAATCAACATTATTCTTGTATATTGAACTGTTGTATAAAAGCAATATCTCTCAATCATATTACACAGTTTTGATCATCTACAGCCTCGTGCTTAGGCTACATCACTGCCATACCTATATTTGCTGACTGAACTCTAAGCCATTGTTTTGTTTTGTCAGTGAAGGGGAATATTTATTACATGTTTGCCACAGTGGGACTGAAACACAAGTACTCAGTACTCAGGCCAGGCTTTACCTATTTGGCTTCCTTAAACACAATGTTGATTTTTCCATCATCGATTTCTGGATAATTCCACATAATTACTTTTATCTGAGCAGTCCTGATAGCAGGACACTTTCCGGCTGGGACTTTCCTCCCTGGGGCAATGGGGTCAAGTTTTCTGAGTGCTTGTTTTTTTTTCCACAATTAATTAAATGCAATTAAATACTTGGAGTGCTCGTGGCACAAAAGTGTGTTAGAAGAGCTCCCAACACACACAGACACACACACACACACACACACACACACACACACACACACACACACACACACACACACACACACACACACACACACACACACACACACACACAAAACTCACTCTCTTTTACACTCACCCCTGTTGGGAGCTCTCTCACACTTGGGTCATGCTCAATCATAGTGCATTTCCGCTTTATCTAGCCAACCACTTGTACTGCAGTCATTTATGCTTAGCTCTGTTATAAGTCGACTGGATGGACAATGAGCAAGTGGGAATCAACGCTAAGCAATTATGATTGTTCTATAAAATGAAGCATAATGATAGACACGTTTCAACGGATCTTCCTGAAGTTGCCATGTCGATGCTGATGGAGTTATTTTTTCATTTATGAATGCATGATTTGTTTAATTAATATGTGATAGTATTGTTAGAGAAATCAAACTACTCAGTCATTGCCATTTTGAGAGTTGATTGCTTTAAAAAAATACCCCTTGAATGAAAAGCTATAATAAAGATTCATGTAATAGAGTTGCAACAGCATTTTTATCTCTGCAGCTGTCAGGAGCAATTGGACCAAAATGAAGGCCATTAGCTACTGTTTGGATGCTCTTGCTTACTGTTTATGTACTTTTCTCCAATTTTTCTAAGATTTTAACTTCAGCAGATCAGCACACTGCTCAACACAACACTTTTTTTGGCACGACCACTAAACTAAAAATGTTTCAGCGCTGGAATAATACTACAAAATAGAAGACTCTTTGCCTCCCACTGCCAGCAGCTTACATTCTGGAGACGGAAACTTGAGACATCAAATTGTCACAAGTATGTTGTATTACTGCGGTGGCATACTCTACCCCAGATAGGGCTATGGCAAGGATTGCAAACTCTGGTATTCTAACACCCCCTATACACCTTGAGAACAGATATGTAGCAATAATGAATGTGGGTGAGGAATCCCCAAATGTACATTGAACATGGATCTTATCAGCCAGTAGCTAACATCGCTACTAACAGGCGATCAAAGTCGAGCAGACAGCGGCATTCAGCTCAGAGTGCAGCCAAGCCCAGGACTAGTGGTGGGTGACTCTATTATCAGAAACATCAGCAGCAGGACTACAACTACATGCTGCTTTCCTCAAGCAACCATCTCTGATATGAACAAGGAACTTCTGAAGATTCTAATGAAGCACAAGAATGCAAATCGGATCATCATCCATGTGGGGAAGAATGATATTCGGAAAGAGCAGTCAGAACGCTTTTCAGTAAACTCTTTGAAAAACTTTGAAGACTTGAAGTTCAGACGTTCATCAGTGGACCACTCCAGGGACTTTAACAAAATCCCTGAAAACTGCAGTTGTCTTATCTTAATAACACCATATTGAACAACTATAGACCAATATAAAATATTCCTTTTATAGTCAAGATTATTGAAAAGGTAGTTTTTAATCAGCTGAACAACTGCTACAACTACTAACACAAAGCTCAATTCTTGCAACGGTCATGTTTAGCCTGTATATGCTCCCACTAGGTCAAATAATACGAAAAGAAAAAAATTGATAACCAGATTTATCTAGCCTTATCGCCAAATGACTACAGCCCCATTGACTCCCTCTGCCAATGCATTGATGAAATTAACAGTTGGATGTGCCAAAACTTTCTTCAGTTAAACAAGCAGAAAACTGAAGTCATTGCATTTGGAAACAAAGATGAAGGTGACTGCATACAGTACCTGGACTCTAGGGGTCAAACAACTAAAAATCAAGTCGAGACTCTTGGTGTGATTCTGGAGACAGACCTTAGTTTCAGGAGTCATGTCAAAGCAGTAACTAAATCAGCATACTATCATTAAAAACATGTTTTGTTTCCAGTCAAGACTTGGAGAAACTTGTTCATGCCTTTATAACCAGCAGGGTGGACTACTGTAATGGTCTCCTCACTGGCATTCCCAAGAAGACTACTGGGTAGCTCATACAGAATGCTGCTGCCAGGATTCTGACAAGAACCAGAAAATCTGGGCATATCACACCAGTGCTCAGGTCCTTACACTGGCTTCCAGTTATATTTAGGATTGATTTTAAAGTACTTTTACTCGTTTATAAATCCCTCAATGGCCTAGGACTTAAATACAAACCCGATTCCAAAAAAGTTGGGACACTGTACAAATTGTGAATAAAAACAGAATGCAATGATGTGGAAGTTTTAAATTTCAGTATTTTATTCAGAATACAACATAGATGACATATCAAATGTTTAAACTGAGAAAATGTATCATTTTAAGGGAAAAATAAGTTGATTTTAAATTTCATGGCATCAACACATCTCAAAAAAGTTGGGACAAGGCCATGTTTACCACTGTGTGGCATCCCCTCTTCTTTTTAGAACAGTCTGCAAACATCTGGGGACTGAGGAGACAAGTTGCTCAAGTTTAGGAATAGGAAAGTTGTCCCATTCTTGTCTAATACAGGCTTCTAGTTGCTCAACTGTCTTAGGTCTTCTTTGTCACATCTTCCTCTTTATGATGCGCCAAATGTTTTATATGGGTGAAAGATCTGGACTGCAGGTTGGCCATTTCAGTACCCGGATCCTTCTTCTACGCAGCCATGATGTTGTAATTGATGCAGTATGTGGTCTGGCATTTTCATGTTGTAAAAATGCAAGGTCTTCCCTGAAAGAGACGACGTCTGGATGGGAGCATATGTTGTTCTAGAACTTGGATATACCTTTCAGCATTGATGATGCCTTTCCAGATGTGTAAGCTGCCCATGCCGCACGCACTCATGCAACCCCATACCATCAGAGATGCAGGCTTCTGAACTGAGTGCTGATAACAACTTGGGTTGTCTGTGTCCTCTTTAGTCCGGATGACATGGCGTCCCAGTTTTCCAAAAAGAACTTCAAATTTTGATTCGTCTGACCATAGAACAGTTTTCCACTTTGCCACAGTCTATTTTAAATGAGCCTTGGCCCAGAGAAAACGACTGTGCTTCTGGATCATGTTTAGATATGGCTTCTTTTTTGACCTATAGAGATTTAGCCGGCAACAGCGAATGGCACGGTGGATTGTGTTCACCGACAATGTTTTCTGGAAGTATTCCTAAGCCCATGTTGTGATTTCCATTACATTCGCATTCCTGTATGTGATGCAGTTCCGTCTAAGGGCCTGAAGATCACGGGCATCCAGTATGGTTTTCTGGCCTTGACCCTTACGTACAGAGATTGTTCCAGATTCTCTGAATCTTTGGATGATATTATGCACTGTAGATGATGATTACTACAAACTCTTTGCAATTTTTCTCTGAGAAACTCCTTTCTGATATTGCTCCATTATTTTTCACCGCAGCATTGGGGGAATTGGTGATCCTCTACCCATCTTGACTTCGGAGAGACACTGCCACTCTGAGAGGCTCTTTTGATACCCAATCATGTTGCCAATTGACCTAATAAATTGCAAATTGGTCCTGCAGCTGTTCCTTATATGTACATTTAACTTTTCCGGCCTCTTATTGCTACCTGTCCCAACTTTTTTTAAATGTGTAGCTCTCATGAAATCTAAAATGAGCCAATATTTGGCATCACATTTCAAAATGTCTCACTTTTCTTTTTTTTCTATTGTGAATAAAATATAAGTTTATGAGATTTGTAAATTATTCCATTCTGAAGCCTGAGTCATACTGTTGATTTTGTGATACTGCGAATCTGCACCTGTCACTTGTACCTGCTTCCATCAGGCATTACTTCAAAATACATATACAGACTTATCTGAAACTATTTAGATCAAAGTGTGTTTGTGAAATAAAGAGAGAGAGCTTAAATATATTAGAGATTTAGTGAAAGGCACCTTTAAAGGATTCAGTTATAATTGGAAAAAAGAATATATTAAAGAAGTGAACATCTTGGCCCTTTATTATTTATTTATTTATTTTTGGATAGCCTTGACATTTTGATGTTTTTCAGCTATGTACTGGAAGTGATGAATGTAAAATACCTGACCATTAAAGGGATAGTTCATTCAAAACATGTTGTTTCAAACCAGTATTTTATTGTTTGGACAAAATCAGTTGAAAAATCCTTTTAAATATCTTGTTTTGTGTTCCAAAGAAGAAAAAGTGACATGTTTGGAAGGACAAAAGGGTGAGTAAAAAAATTACAGAACTTTCATTTTTGAGTGATCTGTTGCCTTAACACGTGTTGTGTTTGTTCGGAATGTGACGGATGCTGCATGAGTCATTCACGTAGAACATCTGATGACAGCTGTTCTCTTGAGGAAATGCAGAGACCTCCTGATGACCTGGAAATCAATATGTCCCCACATTGCTCCACAGTAAGATTCAAGATAATTGCAGTCAGAAACATCATTCCTGTTCAAACTGAAGGGGCCCCATGTGAACCACTCAGATTTTGTCCCAAGTGCATGGTGTATCATTGATACTTAAGTTGCATCTGCACCCCCCCCCCCTCCAAACAACAACAACAACAACAACAACAACAACAACAAAAAAACACTTGACCAGCAGACTATCAAATCTTAAGGTGCGATAACATTTGTCATTGTTTGACAAATTTTTGTGGGTGACATCAAGTCATTTAAGTGGAAGCTTATTTCTGCCAGAGAATATATATATATATATATATATATATATATATATATATATATATATATATATATACACACACACACACACACACACACACATATATACACATTTACATCTCACAGTTCTACCTCTTCTCTCCTAACTCTGAGTTAATCACAATTCAGAGTTCTCGCAATTATGAGATACAAACTCAGAATCTGATTTGTGTGATCTGATTCTGAGTTAGTATCTCATAATTGTGAGAACTCTGAATTGTAATATAAACTCAGAATTGTGAGATGTGTATAGCCTATTGTGTATATGTGTGTGTAACAAACGTTCATAATCATGGGAAGGTTGGAACCGGCGAACATTTAAACAAAAACTTTAATAATAAAATAAACACAAAAGAGCGCGACAGCCCCTCGCAGACAACTGTCGTGCACAAATAGAAACAAAACACAAAATAAAATCCAGGCCTGCCGCCTGGTCCTCTCTGGTCTTACACTATCGTCACCAGTGGCGGACTTACCCATTAGGCAAAGGTAGGCGACTGCCTTGGGCCCCTCTTTCCCAGCGCGTGCGCACACTTCTCTCTCTGTGTCTGCTCTGTTCAGCGAGCGGTTGAAAGGAGCTGCGCTTTCAGTTAAAACACAGATATGTTGCTTCTCTAATTTTACATATAAGTATAGCCGAAATCACAGCACGGCTATTGTCTTTATGTTATGTGTAGCCTATTTGATTTTATCAGACGACGGCACGATATAAATCAGGATTTTTGTGCAGATTAACATCTTGGAAGGGAGAGCTGGTTAGTCTTAATGGGTCACGTTTCAGTCACTATTTCATATTTATCTCGTTGTCTGGCAACAGAAACAGTCAAATGTATCATTGAAAACAGTTTTGAGAATTTAGCTGCACCAAAATACAGTATGTGGCACAGAGAGGCAAACAAATGTAATAATAAATAATAAATGTACATTTTGCATGTTCAGAAGAAGTGAGCTGCCCTGTCGCAAAAATGGAAACAGGTTTAAGTAAATTGCTCAGTGCAAAGAAAGAGAAGTAAAAGAAAATTAGTATTTCTGTTTTGTTTTTTTCATGTGTCTAATGGACATAAACAAGTTCTTCGAAAATATCTATGACTAATGAAACATGTCTACTCTTCATGCTCTGTTAACTATGGTTTCACTAATAATAAACATATATTGCATAAAGCATCCATATTTGTCCATGCCCATGTTGATAAGATTAAAAATGTGAAGGCCCGGTTTCACAAAAGGGGCTTAGATTAAGCCAGTACTAGGCCTTAGTTAAATTAAGATATTTAAGCAAATTTTACAAAAATGCCTTAAAAGAAAGTGTTACAGGTGTGCATCATGACACAGAACAATGATTTTAAAGATATATCAGAGCAAGATATTTTCAGCTGAGACAGCTCAAACATGCATTTTAGTCTGCGACTATTTTAAGCCTTGTCTGTGAAACCACAGGGAAAAGTATTAATTTAAGGTACATTTAGAACAGATAAAAATTTGTGATTAAATTGCGATTATTCAAGAGTTAACTCATGACAATCATGCCATTAATCACGACTATATATTTTAATTGATTGAGAGCAAGTTAAAATGACTAATATAAAATGTAGGCTTACGCTGGTAACTCATCAGTGGACTTTCCTCGCCAATATAGGCTATATTTTTTCACATTTTTCTCATTCTCACTAATTCAAGTTTTTATATGAATGAACCTCTGAAGGGAACTGATTGTCTTCTGATTGTCTGGCATTTTCATTTTACCTGATAAAATATAATTTATGAGCTGAGCTGTTTTGTTTACAGCCGTTACCAGGAAAACCACTATATTTTACCACTATAGACGTTCCAAAAGCACCCCCTACTGGCAGAGAATGAATGTGCATTTTCAATAATCCAGTCTGCAGTTTTTGTTCAGACCAATGAGAAAATTCACACACATAAATCCGTTTTAAATAATAGAATTTATACTTCCGCCTCATCCCTTTTCTTAAAAAAAATGGTTTTAAGGTTCAATTGTAAGGTTGATCATTTTATAATTTATTTTGTTTTGTTAAAACTAAAAAACGGTAAAGCAATTGATTCACAATTGAAACTTTAAACCATTTTTTTAAGAAAAGGGATGAGTTATTTATGTTGCAATATTATTATTACAACATGAAATAATAAAAGTGTCTGTTAAATGAATAAATGAAAATGTAAATGAAAGAATCCCATTATAACATGTATATAGATGCATGATGCCTTGTTTGCAGTCTATATGAATTTCACTTGATGTGGTGCTTGTGATTTTCATCATATTATAAAACATGATTTACAGTCAGCTAGAGCCTATTTTCCATATAAAACAATAAAGGAAATGGCTGTCAATCCATAGGAATGACTCCATTATGTTGAATTGGCCCTATTAGAGGACATTAAGCATATTCAGTCCTCTCTGAGTCTGCGTTTATGACATACGCATTCAGCCACTTCCATTCTTGCTGAGCCTGTTTTGCAGGGGAAGGAGATAACAGCCAATCCCCAGTTAATAGCTACCTCTTGCCCTTTACCTCATCATACAATGGTGAACAACGCTTGATCTTGGTCCACTGAGTGAATACATTGAATCCCAGCGAAGCAGACGTTTTATTTATTTATTTATCTATCTTTTTTTTGTGTGTGTGTGTGTGTGTGTGTGTGTGTGTGTGTGTGTGTGTGTGTGTGTGTGTGTGTATGAGTGTGTGTGTGTGGCAAATGTGAGGGCAAAGGTTAATTGAATAATGCATTTTTTGTGTAAAGCAGTTGCATTCTGGCATGGTTGGGATAATGATGGGAGCAATACTGGGGAGAAATTAGTATGCAGTGGTTCTCTTAAAGAGCATTGCATGTTATTCACAGTGGCATATTTAACATGGCCGTTTGACTTGCACTTCACCAGGGCAATGGTGGTTTTCACTTTGCTTGCGTGATGTTTTTTAATATACAAAAGCATTCTGAAAGCATTATTTTAAGCATACTGCAGTTAGAGTAACCGTCAGATACCCACTGCATTTAATTACTCTTAATAATGAGAACTTCAATTGACAGGACTTCACATTGGTATAATTGCAGTTTAAGTAATTATCCTTACATATACAGTTATTTTTGTTAGTCTTGTCATGACAATTTTCTTGAGTTACCATCTGCATATATAACCACATATCTACAATTTGTTGTTTTTTTTTCATTCTGTTTTCTCATGGTACATAAAATATCAGTGAGGTTAACATGACTATTTTTAAATAGCCTTCAAATGCTTTTTTTTTTAAATTATGCTACATGATTTTAGCCAGAGAAAAATGCAGTTTAACAGCCCTTGAACATTCACAAGAGTTACTGTCAAAGCCAGTCAATGACACATTTGTAAATGAAGCATAGTATTACTTAAGGCAACACTATTTTAAGGATGCTCACATATTTTCCCTCACAGTTGAGTATTATTTTGCCATTTAATTAAAGATAGCCTAAAGTACTGTTAGGACCAACAGCCATAGCACTGTCCTTAGCAAGTGATATTAGGTTATGTGAAAAACCTAAATTATCTTAATTTTGTAAATTATCTGTGATCTGAAAATGAACAGAGATAACAGCCATACATGTTCCTCACACACAGTTGTAAGAGGAAGTACTTTTGGTGAAATTTACTGAAGAGGAAATAGCAAGAAATAAAAGCAAAAAGAAATTAATTATAAAATGAATTGCAAATTAATTCTAAATGTGAAACATTTTCAACACAATGCTCAGTCCTCCGCAGAGGTCTGGTGTTCAGAAAGGTAAATAATAATAATAATAAAATAAGAAGAAGAAGAAGAAGAAGAAGAAGAAGAAGAATATATAGGACAGTATTTGGAACAATGTTTACTTGTCTGGCACTTGATTGTTAAGCTAAAACAAGAAATATTTCAATTTGGATCCAAATCACATCTCGCTGTGATTTTCTGAAAATCATGGGCAATCTAAAGGGTTTGGTGAACATTTTATCACTCGAAAGACATTAAAGTGATGTAATTAAAATCCAGCTAATGCAATATTTCTGAAAATCATGGGCAATCTAAAGGGTTTGGTGAACATTTTATCAATTTGTATCTGCATTTTTCTTTGATACTGTAAATTTTTCAAAAGATTACAGACATTAACATTTGACAGTATCAACAACTAATAAACTAAACTAATATTCAAGAAATCCATCCGATCTCACAGGCACAGCTCAGTGAATTAACGCTACATGAATGAACGATGACATACACTGGATTGAGCAAGACTGCTTGTAATCTGCCATTGTACTGTGAGTAATATAATCTACTACATTCCTTAAAATAATTACAAAAGAGGACATATATATTTAAACAAAGAAATATAACATTAAAAAAACCTATGTAAACATCTGAAAGACTTTAGCCTTAAACTAATGATATAAAAAAGACTGTTTGATTCTACTGGTCCAAATGTTAAGTTTATTTATTTATTATTTTATTTATGTGCTGAATACCTTTATTCAGCACAGATGCATTAAATTGATAAAAAGTGAGTAAATGACTTTGACTTTGACTTTTATAAAAAAAAGTCTTGTTCTTTTGAACTTTCTTAATAGAAACAACTGAGACTGAGACAACTGAAAAAGTATCAAGGTTTCCTCAAAAATAATATGCAGCACAACTGTTTTCATTATTGATAATAAGTTTTTCTTGAGCAGCAAATCAGCATATTAGAATTATTTCTGAAGGATCACGTGACACTGACGACTGCCGTAATGGCTGCTAAAAATGGCAACTTTGCCATTAAAGGAATTATTCAACATTTTTATAACATCTCACAATAGTACTGGGTTTACTGTATTTTTGATAAAATAATAAATTTAAATAAATAAAAAAATCACTGAATCTAATCTTTTGAAAGGTAATGTATGCAAATATAATATTGTCGAATTAGGATGAGACATCTCTATTGAAAAGCTTGGTGAAATTATTAGTCACTGACCCCAATTTTGACAGAAATCATCTCAGTAGCAGTGCAGTGCATTAAGATCAGTGACAGTAGGATCAATAAAGTGATCTAAGTGGACAGTCAATGGTGCCAGTATGAAGATAGGCTGTGTCATGAGAGCAACAAGGCAATTCATAGCTATCACAAAGCATTCAGTGTCAAGACTCTGTGACCTTCTTTCTCCTCACAGGGGAGATGTCTACAGCTCTCTCATGTGACTGAAACAGAATAATACATTCCCTGCTATACAGTATGCAAAAAAGTATGTCAAATGAGTAGAAAATATACTCAATATCCATGATATAGTATGCAGATTATATCTGGATGATGCACTTCATTTGAGTTATTTCATCAGCCCTACAGGGGGGCTGTGGAGGTGTTTCATGGGCCAGTGGGCCACAGAACACACGACTCAAAGGACAATGCTTATCCAAGCTAAAGCAGATAAGCAGAAAAGCATGAATATATGTTTCTTTATAACAAATCATAAAAATATTCAAGTCTTGCTGATCTGATCACACATCACACAACCTCATTTAAAATTCAAAAAGCATTTACGGTCTACATGCACATTTTTATGAGACTTACTACTGTAGCATTATGATATACATTCTTTTTTTTTCCCACCTGGAATTATAAAACTGATAGTTGAGACACTAAATTCTGATTCAGAAAATATTTTTACAAATATCAAGTTAGCACAGACCCTACCAAATATTAATAATATTAATATACTCTACTGTTCATTTAATCTACAATCCCTCCCCGTATGTAGTGTTGTATATTATTGCTTTAAGTTGCTAGGCAGTTGGAAACCACCCACTGTTGCTATAATTGAATAGTGTACTCCAGTAATTACTAATCATAAATGTAAGTCTTTACTGAACATAAGTCATGTGAGTTAGTGCATTACAGTGATTTTACATGGATAATGGGTTTTAATGCACACTAGTTCATGTGCTGTCTAAGAACGTGTCTTAGTTGTAGTAAAACAAATGGCCTATCAAGGCTTATTGCTTTCATATTCATTAGCCATGCAACACTGATACTTGAATGTGTTTAGATGTTTACAGTATTTGATATTTCTTTATATGCTATTAATTTTTCATGCAGAGACTTCAGGCAATGAAATTTGTAAGCTTGCTACTGTCAAATCTGCTCTTATTGAGGTTAGCAATAACTTTCTTGACAATTTTTTTGACTTACTGCTGGATTATCTGTAACAGGAGCACTTTAAGAGTGCCAGGCAGTGCCTATGAAGAAAAGGTACAAAGTTGAGGTCAGATTTTAATACACACCACAGACAGTATGTAATAGAAACTGAAGGCAGATTTAATCGTTTACAGTCCCTAATTCAGATGCTTCTCTCACCATTCGGAGACACACAGACTTTCCTTTCATTCTATAATAATGAGAGTGAAATTATCCAGAAGCTCATCTTCGTTTAGTAATAAAATCTCTGTTCTAAGAGAATGGAAGTGTTAATTAGACTTTATTTAACAGCTTGACAGTCCTGCTTGTGTCTGTGTGTTTTGCAGTTTCCTGCATCACTCTCTTGTGTATTTCTTTGACCTTGTGAGGAAAATAAAAAGTCAACAAACAAAAAGGATAACGAGACAGCACAAATGAGATGCCTGGATTGTTAATTGCATCCCCAATATAGAATCCATCCTCTGAACATGAGACTGTGATCAACAAACAAACTAGATGACTGAGATAATGCTCAGATTTTAATGAATAGGAAACCATGATTAGACTGGTACAATGCTCAGATTGTAGAGAATGCTTTTGTCTGAGGGTAGCCAGGCATTTGTTTATCCCTGCATTATTCTGGCTGTGAGAGGCAGTGCTGTACGTGGGTGTTTGTAAAGAGATGGTCCATAAGTCTGCAGGCTAGATACGCTCTAAGGAAACACAGCGTTCTAGCTTGCAAAATGTTGTAATTTGGTGCTTTTATATAACAAAGCCTTTATGCAAATGCTGCATGTCAATGTATGTAAAAGGAAATAAGTATGGACGTTAGTTGTTTGGCTCATTTTTTTTTACAAGGACACAAGCCCGGTAGTCATCATCCGGGTTGTCCAGGTTCAGGGAGAGGTGATTAAACACGGCGCCCAGCATGTGGACAGCAGGAAGACCATGTTTTAGCTCTGTGGGATTGAGGTAGCGGGTGCAGAAATCACACGCATCCGTTCCAGGGAAATAAAATGGCACAAGCCAGTGCTGTGACTGGGCTTATGAGTCACAAAGTATGAGGAAATCTACAGAGTGCTGTTTTGTATAAAAAAAGGTCGGCACACAAAGCGGCTCAGAGAGCCTGCAATAGAAGGTAATGCTGTCTAACAACAGAGGAGCCTCGGAGAGAAGTGACTCAAGGACTGGAAGGGAAATAACATCTGAGCAGAACATCTGAGATAATCAGTCTTATACAGGATGGCAGAATAATTCTGCATAATGATGTCACTCTCATAGAGAGGTGAGGGCATTAGCGCTGCTGCAGGAAGCTGCCGACTGGAGTAGTAGAAGCTCAACCTTCCAATGGTCTGGAGAGCACTGCCTGAAAGTTGCAAGAAAATGACCGTGGCTGTCTCACTCAATAACCTCTGCATTGCTTGTGCGAGACCTTAAAATGAAATATTCAACAGTTCTTTCCTAGCTGTGACAAAACCCTGGATTTTCCCAGGCTTCAAAAAGCATTCATGTCTATTGTGTTTATAGCCATATACTGTGGACTTTTTCACCTGTGTGTGTGGTAAACCCAAAAGCTGTCTAAAGCACATCTCAAATGTACACATATGAAAGCACAAGCTTGTTTCTTTGTTTTATTACATAGTACTTCGGCATCATTCAGCTGGCAAAGTGGCGTAAAAAACATAGTTGTTTTATCTTATCTAAATAATTCATACATACAGAGTACCTGGCACAATAAAAACATAAAACATATGTACATGTTCATTACATATTACATGATTTATAAATAGTACTGATTTACAGCATATACAGTTTTCCAAAGCATGTTTGTTTGACTGCAGGAAAAAAAATAGTAACAGTGTTTATGATTCAAGAATTGACATGAATTAAGAAGGGGCAATCTGGTAGTATTCAGGGCTTTGTTAAACAGATTTTTACAAAAACACCAGTCTCTTTCATTCTCTGCACCACTTATGGACGTCTCTGCATAACTTTTTTGTCTTTGATTTTTAATATATCAACTCATTTCAATGCATATGTATTTATTAAGTAATAAAGTTACGTTTTTAGGATATTCAGAAAAAAAAAATCATCTACTGGGAAATTTGTAATTTTTATTTCATTTTTAAATGTTTCTGTCTTTCAGTCTGGACTTGGTACTCATTAAGCATTGAATACAGCATTTATCTGTTCATATTTAGTATAGTTATTATTTTATTTGAAACCTTGATTTCCAATTCTTATTCTCTAGCAGTGGTGCAATATTATTGTGGAGCTGTATAGCTTTTTATTTATTAATTTAATTTTGAATAAAAATATATCTAATCAAAAACACATGGTAGCATAATTACCCAGAATTCAGTAAGTCTCCTTCCCATATGACTATTTGCAAAATCAATACAGCTGAGTCATTAATTATCACTTATCCTTTGAAAATAAAAGGATTGTGAAAATTCAAAAGACACAGAATTTCATATGTTCTTCTCTAACTGGCTAGACTTGCTTCTGGATTCAAGTATTTTAGTAGTTAGTATTTTAAATAAGTAAATTAATCCTTCTCTTGAGTTTAGCCTCTTTCATCTGATGCAAGCAGAGGAAATTGAATCCTTTGCTAACAAAACTGAACTTCTGTTTTGGAGTTACCCCAAAGCAGGATTTTTAATAATTTTCAGTTAAATATTTGTTAAAATTAATCATGTTACCAGCATTTTATTAACAAGGCTGTTACAGTATGTTTCCTTCCTCCATGTGTAATATGCAAATCTTATCAATAATATTAATGAATTTATAAGGAGAATTGCCTTAGTTGTAAATACTTATTTTGAAACAGTTAATTTGTTCTGCAAATAACAGGCTATTTGGTAATTCTTGGGTATGTAAACCATTCAGATTCAGAATCATTCAGACAGGGGGAAAAATTGTTAGGAAAAGTACAATTCCCTAAATAACTGCTACAGGGCAAGGTACTCCATGTCATACAGCTGTTTTCAGATAGATCTAGCCTACTGTATGTTCTCTTAATCCAAGAAGGTTATAATATGACGGATACAGGAAACACCCACATATGAATTTGCACTTGGTAATTTATGTGCTTCTTTTCAAACATTTTAGGCAACAGCTTGTAGGTTCTACAACTGGAAGTACATATCAAACCACACATGACACATTCTCAGAGTAAGGACTACCCCCCTTAACCTCTTAAGGGGGTAGTCCGAACTTAACTGTCATTCTGTGTTCGTTTATTCACTGTACTGAGGTTGACACTGCCCATAATTAGCAAAATAAGAAATATAATTTGCCCATATCAATTCAGCTTTCACAGTCACATTCAGTTTCCCCATTACATGCTATGGGCTTTTTGATTTGCATAAAAACCACTCATATAAATGAGCACTATGGATGTGTTCAACACAGTGCTGTCATAGCACATGGTGCATAGCACTATTTTGCTGCATTCCGCTAGCCTTCAACAGGCACAGCAACATTATATTTAAAGTAATTACTGTTGTACAGTAGTGCCAAGGTGATTCATTTTATATGCTGTCACACATGATGAATGCCTGTATTACATAAATCCTCTGCAGGTTTACTTTGACCCATTAGGACTTACTATCACTACAGTTTGCAAATAGAAACCATCATATATTCTATTGTTATTTTGTGTGCGTGTGTGTGTGTGTGTGTGTACATATATACTGTATATATATATATATATATATATATATATATATATATATATATATATATATATATATATATATATATATATATATATATTATTATTATAAAATTACTATTATATACCTTTTTATATTACTATTATATATATTTATTATGATTTCTTTCTACAGAGATGTGCACATCGAACGACCATGACCTTTCTGCCCTTGATCCAATAAAACTATTGTCTTTGAGGTGATTAAATCTGTTAAAATCTTCTCAACAACAAATCCTAATAAAATCAGAATGAATCAGGTAGGTGAGTTATATATATATATCCTAATAAAATTGTTGTGCAGTTCTTTTCTGCAAGAATCTCTACTGACAACATGGCACAGAAACAGCATCCTTTCCAAGCTGCAAAAACAACTCTTTTGTATGTTACCAAAGGACTACTTCCTATCTCAAAATTCTAACTAAGGGAGCAGCGTTGCAGATATTTCTCTCGCTTCTGCAGTATAAAATACATCGTGTTACAGACAGAAATGCCCGTAGAGCTAGAAGAGAGGCTGCAGAGGAATGACAGCAGAATGAGGGGGCAACATGGGTGGAAACACTGCGGGCCGTGGCAGGGCGTGAAACATCACAGTCATTGGGTGAATACTAGGGGGCGCCACCGCTGATGGGGTCATAAAGTTAGGTGCCGTGTGTCGACAGATCTCTGGCCCCAGGGGGAGTCGAGAAACAGACACTAGTTGGGGGTAGATAGGGTGTTGTGGGGGCAGAAAAGCAGTGTGGTGCTGTAGTATGGTGTGACGTATTGTGATGGAGCCAGAAGGCATGGAGGATGGCAGGTGAACTGGATGGAGGACAGCAGATGACATGGGCAGATGTGGCCTGGGCAGGACAGATTTGACCTTGGTAGGGAACACCTGCTGGTGTAGCACTTGTCCATGGCTCTGGATCTGCATCTGCAAGAGGCAGCGTCTCTCCATGCTGTTTGAGGGGGTCTGGAAAGATGGCGAGGGTTGGAACAAGCTGGTGGTGTGGAAGCACTCTCTACTTAACTTCTCCTCAGGCTGAACGCCTAGGTGAAATCTCGGCGGTGGGATCTGAAGGCTGTGCTGACATGATTTGTCATGAGTGGCTTTTTCAGTCCTCTGCAGGGCTAACTCTCTCACATCGAGCAGGCAGGCCTGAGCAGCCACTGAATACTTGTTACAGATCTTTAAGGGGGTTTGTGCTGCTTTAGACTCGCTACTGTGGATGTTACTATTTTCCTTTGTTGGCTCCTTCAAAAGCTTTGAATCTGTCTCCAGTAAAGTTAGACTGCCCTTGGTGCATGAAGCATTGATCTGAGAGGAGGAGCTCTGCTGCCACTCACTGCTCTCCTCCACAGTATGACCCAGGGCACTGCTAATGGAAGTAAATGTCTGAGGATCAACCGCACTGCTGTCTCCATCATCAATACTGCATGAGATTTGGTCTGACCCGGTCAGGCTGTCACACGCGCCATTTAAAACAAGGCATTTCATGCTCGACTCCTCTACAGCCTTGTCCTCTTCCAGAACACTGTTCGTAACAATGGAGCATTCATTTGCAAAGCATGGGGTTTGATCTTGAACATGTGATGGCCTCTGTCTCTTTCTCCTCATCCCGTACTCACAACAGGTAAGTTCTTTGCACCCATAAGAAATCTCTTCCGGTGATTGAGGGGGGTTGTAAGACTCATCTCGTTCACTTAGAGAATCTGTATGTCTTCTTTTCAAAGTTTGTCCTTCACATGGTCCATCTCTGTTAGTCTCTGGTGATGTAGGTGTCTCCTCTCGGCACCCTTTGGTTGCACTGGATTTCTGAGAGTGGGATGCATCCTGGTTGTGGGAACACTGTCCTGTGGTCGTTAGCTTTCCTGCAGTTGGATTGTCAGGTTTTTCCCTGCTGTTCCCAAGCACCTTTTCACCATCGGCACAGAACTCATCAGAGAGAATGATGCAGCCCGCTGAGCCATTTATGTCGGCTGCTGCGTCTTGCCTCCTGCGTGAGTAGCTGTGCTTTCTCAGCCTGATTTTGAGCTGATTGCTTTGACTTCTCTAATGGATGTTCTTGCTGTGAAGTGGTGCCTCTAAATTGGCTTTTAATTCCTTCCACACACTCAGGTTGTCTGTAGAATTTCTTAGATTTCACCATATTGCTCTCTGTCTCCCGGTGTCTGTCTCTCCTCCTCTTCCGCCTCCTCCGCTTCCTTTTGCAGGGGGTCCTGTAATGACGTCGATCCCTGGCCCGCAATTTCTCTTCTGCCCTCTTACTTGTGTGGATCCAATCTTTGGAATGTCTACACCTGTCATGTGTTTTCAGCCTGACACAACTCTCTGTGTCACTTGAATACTGATAACACTTTCTGACCATGCCTTGGATGGGACTGTCTCTGGGATTGGCTGTGGATTCCTCAATGTGCTTGTCAGAGTGGCAGGATTTGAAACCTGAGCAGACAGATAATTCCTCATCAGTTCTGGGCTCAGTCATCTCCTGAGTGTCAGCAGACCTTCTAATCCGTGGCCTCTTGAAGTCAAAATGGAGAGGGTTGCAACTGAAAGACAGGGATGGCTCTGTCCTTGTGAAGGTCACCATCTCCGAGGGCCACTGGAAGATGGTGTTACCGTCCCTGCTTAGGACAGAGAAAAAAGGTTGGCTGGGTTTTGTGAAATGGTAAGGTGTCTTTGCAGTTGCATCCTCCACTTGCTCTTGTTGTTGAAGAGAATCATTCTTAGGTGACACATCCGTCTTTTCTGGAGACTCACTGAAGGTCGAGTGCCCCTCCTCTGAAATGCCACTCTTCTCGACTGTCACATCCTCAGAGGTCTCAGGTTTACTTTCAGCAATGTTGCTTTTCAGACTCTCAACAGTGTCCTCAGAGTCAAGAACAATATCAGCCCTGTTTAAACAAAAAGGGGAAGTGTTTAAGAGGGAGACGGCGGGACTGGGCACATCCTCTGAGTAAACGAGCAAAGCACACAAATCTGAGGCCGTTGACGAGGGGCTCTCCCTCACCACAGGCATATCTGATGACCTCTGACTTACATCATTGTCACATTTTTGGAAGTGCTTGCCCTGCTGTATGCCAGTGCTGTAAACTGCCTCCTCACAATTTAGTACTTTTTCCTCTGTGGGGGAGCCAGGTAGGTCAAGCTCGACAGGGCGTGCTCTGAGTCTTTGTCTACGGCTCCGCTCCATCGATCCCTCCTCCATGCTCTCACAGAAAACCGCCGCTGATGACTCAAGCTTAACAGATGCTTTCTTTGGAAAGGAAAAAGAGAATGCAATTTTGCGTCTGAAAGTTTGCTTTTTGGCCCTCCCATTGTATGGCCATGGTGACTGCTTACTAGCTAAGCCACAACTGCTGGAATGGATCTGACCCCCTGGATCTTGAGCTGCACAGCTTTGGATCTCTTCTTGGGCATCATCATAGCAGGACTCCCTGAAAGAACCTTCCACTGCCACTGTGGTAGACTTGAACATGGGACCACTTCCTGGGGCACTGTACCAGAAAAAGATTATGTTTAAGGGGTAGAGGCATGGTCAGCAGTGTAATTATAGAGGTAACTACAGAAATTAATTACAAATGTAATTACAAGATGGTATTTTCAATTATAAGTACAATGTAAAACATTTATGTACACAATAAGTGCATTCTATCAAATGATTAGTTTAAATAATGTAAGTACATAGTAGTTAAGAGCAATTCATATAAAATGGGTCCGAAAAAATGAAATGCATGTGCCAGGTTTATTTACACTTTTAACTAACTAGAAAAGGGGCTGATAATGAGGATTAGACTTCACGGGGAAACCTGATGATTGCACCATGGTATCCAAGAACACTTGAGAATAAAATAACATCTTGCATTCTAAGATGTGAGCAAGGACATATGACTTTTATACAATGGAGTGAACATGATCAATGTGACCAAATTTGATTAGTGACTTAGAAATAGTGCAGTTAATCTTGCAGCATTATTTTAAATCTTGATTTGAGATTTGTAAATACTATTATCCTTATTTTCTTGTTCTCAAAGAACATTACCGATTAAAAAAAAAGCTGATTTTCTGGCTTTAAGACCCTATTCTATATATGTATACACTGGCACATTGTATATAAGTATATAAATAACAATTTAACAAAACGTCCCTCACCATTGCACCTCTCTGCGTTGTTCAGCGAGCTCATGTAGGCGTCTGAGAGCTCTCTCCTGTTTCCTCTCGTCCTTCCTGGATTTGGAGGCCACATTGCGGGCAAACTCTCTCTGCTTCAGTTCCTTCAGTCTCTGGGGGGGACAAATCTCATTCATTCACCTATCTCAGTATGTCAACTACACCAAAGCAAAATAAATAAATAAATAAATAAATAAATAAAAATGTAACTATTAACTATAAAAAAAACTATTTGAATGATAATCCTCTTTGAGACCATGGATCTTTTTTCCGTGCTTAACAACCTTTCATTATGAAGACTGGATATCACTATGTATCACACATTGAGGGATACACAGCAAAAAAAAGATAAAAAATCTCTTCAAGAGAGAAGGAAGGTAATTAAGGTGTTTGCACACCAATGTTATGTTTCATCAAATCCATTTTCTGTGCAAATGAAAAGAAGCAGAGAATGAGGTTGCTATACTCCATGAAATCATCCTATTTATTTTAGATAAAACTCAGTGATGCTAATTTGCATTTGTTTCCTGGTCTGAAAGACTTTGTGCTTTGAATGCAAGATTGATGGAAGCTGCCATGACAGTCTGATGCAAGGGCTGTAAATGCATCCCAGGTAGTGAGAGGTATCGATTAGGATTACGTGAGCATAGTGTCCACTTACATTAAGTCAGTTAGATAATATAAATTAACTTTCATTAATTATTCAAGGATATGATATTTATGGATGTTTAAAGACTACACTCCTTTTGAAAGCACCAGACATCTCCAAGCAACTTCCAGCTATAGAACAGTTATCATATCCAATTAATCCTGAAAGCTTTCATTCAATTATCCATTAATACTTGATGCTTAGCTTTAAGACAGATGACGAGCTCTTCTGAAAAGCATCTTTATAGCACAATGAACTATGTGTTGTACTTTGGTCAGGCAGATTTTGTGTTAGCAAAAGCTGAGAGTAAAACAGTGATGGTTTCTCCAGGCAGCCAAGAGTCATTCGGCCCAACATTATGCATTCCACTCAGGTTGCACAGTTATACACAGTTCAGTGGCGCTGTAGCCTCTCCTATTTGAGAAGGCTTCAGTGATTGCATTTACCGTGGCTGGGGCTCATAGTCATGGGAACATGAAGCAGTCACATCAGATATAATTTTGTCATGTTAAAGGGCTGCTCAGTGTGGAGTGGGCACATCAGGGTAACTAGTTTGATCCCATCAGGATAGGGTCTCTTTGTGCACCTGCCCTCTTTCCTTCAGCGCCTGTCTTGTCGCTCTCTGCTGGCACAGTATGGGCAAACTCAGGCCTGATGAACTGCGCTGGTTCACTGTCAGCCAGCAAAAAAATAGCAAACAGGTTGGCGTGGGCTATATTTATTTGACTATTAGGTGCATTTCTTGGAGCTGTTCTTCATTGATTGTTAATGTATTTGGCGAGAGAAGCTCTGAAATGAGCCGTTAATGCATGTAGTCTGTATTTCACATGACTGGATGTGGTTACATCATTTATAGTAGGATGCAGCCCTGATGCGAGAGAGCAAATGCCCAGTGAAATCCTTTCATGTACAGTGGGGGCAGACATGACTGACAGGCCACTTGAGAATGAATGAAAATTTTAACACAGTAATTTTTTGACCGGATATGTATTCTTAATTAAAAGCAACATTGAGACCAGTCAGAGGCAGACAGTGAAGGCTTGGCAGTGATGATTCACACACTGACAGGAACACCAGGCTTTTCTGTAGCTCTGGGCTTCCTGTAGGGCCGTGAGTCTCCCATACTCCATTATATTCTCAGCAGACATGCTCTGCCAGCTCCTGAGGGTTGCTGGGAAATTGTGCTATTCATCCATCAACCCCATTCGTTGAGAAGCTGAATGGTAGCGGGTGCCCATGCTGTAGAATTGTTTGAACTGTTCAGATAGGAGGCCATCTGAATGACACAAACTAGCATGTGTAGCACCCATATCAGAGCGTGAGGGGGAGTGGCTTTTTCCTTCATAATCCATTCATTTCGCTTCTATTGCTGTGCTCAATATAGCAAGGTCATGGGTGGAGGGTTTGTAGATTGGTGTTCAGTCAATAGTTCAGTGAGTTTTGTTATTGACAGCACAGCAGGCCCCAGAGACTCCATGCATTTAGTTTCTGAGTGAGTCAGAGCACAGGGTTTAGGGCCTATAACAAACAGCAGGACAAGGGGTGGAATTAAAGCTTTAACTTGCTATTAAAGGTTACACTGCTATTTTTGGAAGCTGGCGATTCTTAAATCAACATATACTGTGTGTGAAACAGCACTGAAGTTATGATATGTTTGTTTGCTGCTGAATATATCAGAATTGAAGAATCTATCTATCTATCTATCTATCTATCTATCTATCTATCTATCTATCTATCTATCTATCTATCTATCTATCTATCTACATTTCCTCTTAAAACACAAAAGTTTCAAAAAAGAGTGTTTGCGGTGATGTCATAGAAGAATCATTTTTAAATAATCTAAAGAACCTTTTTCCATTTTCTTTAGCGCAATGGAAAGGTTCCATGGATGTTGAAGTTTCTTCATGGAACCATAGATGCAATAAAGAACCTTTTTTAAAGACTTTATCTAAAGCTTTTGACCAGTTAACTTTTGAATGATCTGTTTGTTAACTAGCACGTTTGTTCACTTACAATACACAAATATGTAAAATATTCAAATGCTTAAGTGGATCTGGTTACTGACAATACCAAATCCACTCGAATTAAGCTATTTTCAGCAAAAGTTAATGGATGATGGCTTTATTGCTTAATGAATTTGCTGTGCTCAAGAACTGGTCAACAAAACTAGCACTCTAACTTGTTTATATAGCATCCTGCTGGGAAACAGATTTAATGCTGTCCTGGGAAAAGGAAATAAACCACAGGAACAAACAACATCAAAGCAGTAGGACTTCCGATTGTCCTGCCTGCTTTTGATCTATGGCCTTCTAAATTAAAAGTCCATAAGATCACCACCACTCCACTAACTCTGTGTCGAAGTAGAAGCCATTTGTCTTGTGCTGTACATGTGTGCTACAAAATCCATTTGCTGTCATCTTCTAAAAAAACACTGTTATTGCTATGCATTGCATCAGTGGAAGTCTCAAGGGGCAGACAACAGGCCCATTACCTGCTTGTGAGCATGGTCATACGAGTTGATGTGGTTGTCAAACTCTTGATGCTTGTAATACTGTTTGTCACACAGCTGACAGTAGAAGTTGGCCTTGAGGTCCTCCAGGGCTTTGGCCAAGGTTTTCTCCTTCTCAGCATAATCCTGGAGCAAAAGGAAACAGCATAATCCATCAGGATAACAGCTTCCAACTTGTTTAAAAACGTTTGATGAAATCACAAAATTTAGAGTGATACTCTGTCATGTAATGTCCTTCATGAGGTCCTTGACTTGGGACATAGTACATGTTTTTAGAATTTTTAGACGTAACAACATATAAATATACTGAGAAGAAAGAAACTGATGAGAAAATCATTATACAAGACAAATATTTCCTTTTCAATTGCACACATTTAACCATTAGTGAGAATAGTCTTTTTTTCCTGTTAATACAGAAAGACTCTCGCCAAACAAGAAACCTTTTATATGCTAGATATGGTCAAATAAACTCACAAATATTAGTAGACAAATTTATGTATACAGTACACATGCTGCTGTCATGTTGATATATATTTATAATTTGTGAGGGTGAATATTTGTGGTTCTCTTCTTTGAAAATGATGCTCATAAAACCAAACTCAGCTCCCATGATGCCATCCTCATTTTCTTCCTTTTCTGTAATACTCTTTATTAAATATTGATTTACAACAAATCTTAGATGGGAATACTTACTTTCACCAAGGGCAGATTGTATTTCAAATCTAATTTCTTTAAAGCTCTGGATATATGGAAACGTGCAGATTTATATATAAAATAAATAAATAAATAAAAACCCAGAGGGTCTCCAATCCAAATGACCATATAGGTAAAAGGAAAAGCACTTGCATTTTTTCATTGTGTTTACCATAAAACCCATCGTAGAGTAAAATGTGAGTCTGTCACTTCTGTGAAGAACAGCATGCAATGGAGAACTAGTAAATCAGCCAAGGATGATTAAGTCAACTATCAAACTTGTCAACCAGAATGAGATTGCCAATAAATGATATACGATTCCCATCATCAGTCAAAGCCAACAAACATATATCTAGTGTTATTACTGACATGATTGTGAGCTTTTCACAACTGCATCAAACCCATTAGACTGAGAGACAGGGAAGCCCAGCCCATTCAAATGATCTGATAGTCTGTCTCTCACTCGCTTTAGGTGAGAATACGCTGCTGCTAAACTCATGTCTGTGATATGCAAAAATAATAACATCCATCTCACTCACACCCACTGTGAAGCAGCATGAAACAATTGCCGTGTAATTGTATTTAATAAGTGGCTAGCTTACAGGTAATGAAAACAGAATTGCTTGATTAGCTGGATGTGCTAGGAAAAGTGACCCTTATTTTCTTTTGCTCAATGGCACTGAATGGTTAGACCAAATTCACTCACTCTGTATCAGAAAATGGTTATGCCTTTTGGGAAAAATCCTTATGTGGGCATCTGTGCTGGTGCAAAGCATGCCCATATTTTATAGACTTATTAACAACCTCCAAGTCAAGGGAGTTTTCATTTCTTTTCTGTTTTTTTTTTTTTTTTTTTTAAGTTGGCTTTAGCCACTTTTCTGCTTGAAAGTGTTTGGGAGCAAAATTAAACACCAGAGCTAATATGTGGATAGAAGAAGAAAAAAAAACACAAAAAGCGAATGATGTGGTGTGAAGCTGTGAACTCATTTACACAGCAGATAGATCTCATCACTGCATGGGGGAAAGCAGTCACTTAACAACAACTTTGTATCAAGCTGAGAAATCCCTCATACCTCTCTGTTCCTTTCAATATTTCAAAATAGAATGAGGTTGTTCTTAAGGGCATGTGACCATAGGCAAAATCTGAGGGTAATAAAAAAACAAACTACTATAATTTATGATTTTTAGTGATACTTATAAGGCAAACATCATTATTACTGTTTCACATTTAGAACAACACTTAATATTAAATTACCGCACATAATGCACCCCTCGCTGTTATTACGAACACAATATATACCTGACATTATGCAGAGGGCTGATAAGAGGTGTGCTATTACTTTTCTAAGTTATCAGACTACCATTTTTGCCTGGCATACAATAAAAAGGGGGAAAATCCTATAAAGGTGCATTGAAGGCAGGGTCAGAAACATATCTAGTCACCAGGATATCATAAAAATTTGGGAGTGTGTTCAAAGCCCACACAACAGTCTAGCGACCACCCAGGGGCCAGGTCCATAATCTTAGCCAACATGTTAAGACCATGTCTTAAGAACTTATTTGACAAGCTAAAAGTTAGGCAAGGAGTAATCAGGATTTAATTTTTTTATTATTGTTTTTCCAGATTCAAATTAGACTAATCTACCTTTTATGTAACTGATTTAAAGGAATAGTTCACCCGAAAATGAAAAATACCCCATGATTTACTCACCCTCAGGTCATCCTAGGTGTACAGTATATGACTTTCTTCTTTCAGATAAATCCAATCAGAGTTATATTTAAAAATGTCCTGGCTCTTCCAAGCTTTATAATGGCAGTGAATGGGTGTTATTTTTCAACAGTCCAAAAGAAGTTCAATAAAGCACATCCATCCATCCATCATAAAAAAGTATTCCACACGGCTCCGGGGGGTTAATAAAGGCCTCCTGAAGCGATTTGATGTTTTTGTAAGTAAAATATCCATATTTAAAACTTTATAAACTGTAATCTCTAGCTTCCTCTAACTGTCGGCGCACAAAAGAGTCACATTCCTGCGGTTGAAGTCAGCGTAGCGTAAGGTCCAGAGAGAATATGCTAGTCTCACGAGAACCAAGATTTTATTTACTGGAGCAAAGGAATTAAAGTTGCCTCAGCAAAGTAAAACCAGTCTCCTCTTGGCTTACATTGAAATCCTCCAACATTTTTCTTTACAAACATGTATGACAGTTAACAGAAGCTAGAGACTGCACAAAAAGATGCCTTGAGAGAAAATTTTAATTTTTGGGTGATCTATCCCTTTAAAAAGTTAAAAAGCAACAGCCAGAGAACACCCTAGAAACTGCATAGCAACACCTTGTGAACAATAAATAAATCAAATACATTTAGTGGGTAGAATTCATTCATTATTTTTATTTTTGTGACTAAACTAACAACAAAGAACTACATTAAAACACCAGCTGCTTGCATTATAAGTATGTTTTTGCACTGGCACTTCAGTCTCACAGCACCAGTCTATCCTTCTGTTGTTTTCTGTAGGCTATGCACAAAAATCAACAATCAGTCGCGTTTTTCCAGCACATTAAACACTATTGTGATTCCCATGTAAGTGATTGCAGACTTTGTGCATTATAAAATCGGTGTAAACACACCTTTTTGTGGTACATTTGCCACCTCTGATACCCTAAGCCCAAAAATGAAACTCCAGTCAACGCTCATAATTCCAGCAGCCTATGTGTTAAGGTGCAGTGGATGGGGGAATAAAGATCATAACCAATCTTTTAAACGCAGTCTCAAGACTAATCTAATGCAGGAATAATCAATACGGGCCACATTTAGAAACATTTTGCAAACTAAACATTTGCCTTTTGTTTAATATTTGTAGCAGCAGACATCTACAATCTGGCATTCTATTAAAACATCAAAAGACAAGGGTATTTACATACAGTGGATTACTGCCTGACTTAAAACAAATCCTGCATTGAGTTGGCACACAGGGGGTGTTCATAGAAATAGCACACTTCTGAAGCATCACAATGCATCTCCAAAATCTGAAGCGATACTTAACATGGCTTCTCTTTTTTACTGAACATCAAGCATGAGAACACGAGCCGATGAAGATCAAGTGGCTCTTTATGCATTTATGGGACTGCCTAACAAGGTCAACCACAAGGGTGGGAACCACAAAAACACCTCACATCAGAAATTTATTGAAACATAAAGACAAAATATGATTGACATGAGTGGTGATCAGAGAGACTGTGATTGCTCTTTTTATAGCACACCTAGGTTATGAGAGAAGTCTTTTATGTGGAGTAGAAAAGGGGCAATTTCTGAGCAGAGGGTTGAGAGAGAGCGTATTTTGGTGCAAATAGAGAAAATGAAGATGGTCCTTCACAAAAACACATCAAGTGATTCATGAATTAAACAGTAAATTAAACCCGGTCTCAAATAACATTAATTAAAAACTACATGTTGATTAATTAATGCACATTTCCCAGAAGCCTTGGAACAATACCTAGTCAAGAAAATCAAAAATTAATTTTTATCGGGGATCATTTCATTTTTTTTTTTTTTTTTTTTTACAGATTCTCGCATAATTTATGAGAAAATATTAACTCATATTGCTCATGGGCAAATCTTCTGTAAATCTCATGCATATTTTCAGCCTATTCCAGTGAAGACTTTACTACAGTCTTCTTTAATAACCAGCAGTGATTTCTACACTTTGTCACAAATCACACAGATGAGAGCTGCTTTAAACTAACAAATACCAAACACTGTTATTCAATCTGAGTCAAGTGAAAGTGTCACAATTATATCACGAGCAAAGCAACATATGATTGTCCATTTTATATACATATCAAACCTGCTCAGTATTCAGCAACACTGAAGTATGAACTACAATGATACACTGATGACAGCCAGTTCTACCAGTCATTTAAATACAGCATCATCAAATAATAATATTAATAATAATACTCTACTAAATATTATATAATATCAATTATTTTTAATAAATCTTTGAAAAATACAGTACAAAATCTACTGTAAGCAGAGTCAGTAAATAATTTTAACAGTCTAATAATTTTAAAACAAAATTTTGACTGGGTGCAAGAAGCCAATCCTCCCAAAGGTAATAATAATAATAAAAATAACAATAAAATACATTTTCATACAATATTACATTTTAATAATTATAATTACTACAATATAATTGTTATTATTTTAATATTCTGTAAGCAGAGTCAGGTTAGCAATTTTTAGGTGTGAGAAACCTTGACTAACATTATAAGTGGAAAAATGCTAATGGAAAAGATCGGAAAATTACTGCATATGGTTCCTGTAAATATGACACATTACTTTAAATTTTCTTATTGCGTCTAATTACATTGTTCTGTGTGTTTAAACAGTGTCAATTATCAAAGTGCCCAGAACGATTCAGTTCTTGATTAGCAAATTTTCTCATTCATGTCTTTTCAAATTAAAATAATAATTAAAATAAACACTGTGTACACACTGTGTTCTAATTGAAGCTACAGCAAACAGCGGAAAACCACAACACCGACTCTGCTGGCTGGCGGAACATGATCCGCTTGTTTCCGCCCACTCAAGTAGTTTTTTTAGAGGAGTAATTTTACTCTTCCTCGAGCAGATCAGTTGTGATGGAGCACTGACTGTACTGTTCTCAATACACACTCCTCTAATAGCACACAATTCACTACCGCTTCTACAGTTTATAGACAAGACAATGCAAGGTTCAAGCCACGCTTCACAGCAATGCGAGGTGAGGCCATTTTCGCTAACTGCACACTGACTTTGAAGCAGCATAAAAACCCAACAGGCTCAAGCCTTAATAATGATGCAGTGGCATTTCACGCTGAAGACTGCAGGAGAGCGAGATCTCTCCGAGCAGACACTTACATCTCGCCTGTTGTGATTAATTGTATCCCTTCTGGTGGGATTCCTGTTGGCTGTTGTTTCTAAATTGCTGACACACACAGAATCTATCTCCATTACTGACTGAAGAGTCTCCTCTAGAGGGCATGATGGGAGCTCCTGCATTTGTCTCTATCTCTCGCCTGCTGTAATATGCTCTTCCAACGACCACCTGATTATGACACATAATTGTATGAGGAATAATAAAAAGCATTGTGGGTGTATAGGGAACAACACATTTGATAAGTTTTGAGATAACACAATTTTCCACCAACGGCAGCACATTGATGCACTGCTCCTAGGACAATGACATAACCGACCAAAAATCTGGTTGAATAGCAGTATGAAAATATAATCAGCATGTATTTATGAATTGTCATTTGTGGATTGTAGTTTTAATTGGATTTTAATAGTACAGTGTGTATGTGTATATATATATATATATATATATATATACATATATATATATGTATATATACCTGTATATACACACACACACACACGTAAGAAGCTAGGAAGTCAGCTGAATCACTCTCTTGCATTTTAAATTGATGGCAAAGCAAGTGACTGTTTCCCCAGGCTTGAGTAAATTGCAAGAGATTCTTGAACTTTGTGTATTGTAACTTGACTAACTTTGAATGCATTTATTCTGTTAAAGGCGAAAAGAGTACATCAGTTTCATTTAGCACAGGGTTTCAAAACAGCCTTCAGCTGTGTTTTGTCATGGGAAGCACTTCATATCAGAGCCAGGCATTACTGTTACTGCTGAATAAACATTGCTGAGGGGGATGTACAGTATTGCACACTGTATAGCAGTACATATGGCACTGAATACCATTCATATTCATAAGCTGCAAGCTCGTTATTTTGTGGATGTATAAACAAACATAGGGTGCTATTTTCACTTTTGTATGTCTGTATGTTTTTTCCTGTTTTTATTAGAAAGATTAAGATCTTCAATAAATAAAACTGTCAAGAATTTCAAGATTTTCATTTTAACATGTTTCAGTAACCTTGAGAGTTCTTGTAAAATAATTTTCTTAAAAAAAAAAAAATCTAAATATCAATAAAAAAGTTAAATATAAAAGCAAAATTAATTGTTTTATTAAAATTGAGAGTTTTTGTATATCAATAAAAAAGTTAAAAATATCTGACAAAACTTAAGGTTTATATAAAAACTGGAAAAGCTAAATGCCAAGGGGTAGGAAAAAAAAACTAGTATGCATCGTGTTTTGAGAAATCATATATGTAAAAAAAAAAAAGTACTATGATCTGTTCCAGCAAAATTAAATCCCTTCATCACATTATGTGCACACTGTATTCATTGAGCGCAATAGTCCATATTGTACAACCCTGTACATTAGTTCGTTATTTATGCACTGCTTTTAAAAAAACATATTTTTGTTTGGTTTTACACCAATTTCCAAACACATTTCAAGCATCTTTTTTATGCTCCTAGTAGTTGTGAGAGTGGGTTTTAATTGGAGGCTGTGTAGACTGTAGACACAAAGCCTGGAGAGAGAAGGATCCCTGAAGACCTGAGTAAACGATAAGTTGACTGGGACAAGGCCGATTTAGGTGCTAGATGAGAAATTCAGCCTTACACACTCGGTTTATACATCAGGGATCTCTCATAAGTGTCTCATGCGAGGTTTTGTACCACAGTGATCTGCATTACAATTTTGCCTCTTTAAGCGCTAGCCCCCCGGCCGGCACTGGGAGAGGATGTAGTTGAATTAAGACAAGAGAGGAGGGGGAGATCACACACACACTTACACGCTGGTTCAAAAGCTGGTTTCCATCTGCCTGTGGATTTGGGGCAGGGAGTAAAAAGAACAATTCTCTTGTAAAGACTACGATCAAATGCCCTTGACTTGCAGCTGCAATTCCTACAGGGAAGTTGCACTGACCAGGTAACAAGTAAGAAAGAGACAAAAAACGAAGAGAAAGGGTGTGGAAATATGCTGACAAGCAGTCAGAGGAGATGTGCCTCCATTTGACAGCTGCTAATTTTCCTAACATTGCCCTCCTATTGTGAGGGAGGGAGAGATGTGATAATTATCATCTGCAATCAACTGAGGTTATGAAGGGAATGGCAAATGTTTTTCTTTGGCTTTTTGGAGACACGACACGGGAGCTTGGATAAATCACATGGAGCATGCAGCAATTAGAGGGACGTTTTTCTGCTTGATGAAGCTGAGCTTGATAAGCCTTTCCCAAATGTCTCAAAAAAGAAAAGAAAAGAAAAAAAAAAGAAAGCAGCTGTAGTAAGGTGCTGTGAAAGTTGTATCTGAGAAAAGAAGACTGAGAGTTAATGCAACCTGTCAAAAATAGGAAACATGCTCAAAGACATGATTCAAACTACACATGATTCCCTTTCATCCCTAACAGGTAATATTCAGCTTGTATTGATCCTTTGTGAGCTGAATATTGATCTACAGTATGCCTGGGAAATCAAAGTCATCTCATGCTTACATATTAATTTCAAGCATGCATATTCATCTTAAGCATACATATTTATAAATAATTGCATGCAGGTATTGCCATTATTATTGCTTGACACTCAAGCTGAGATGCAATATGAACCAAAAATGATTTTCCAGATCTGAAAACTAAACCAAATGTTTGGCTGCAGAACAAAAAGGAAATAGCACATGCAGAACTCATCTTAAAATCAACATGAGTAATTATCATGTTGTACAATCACAGAAAACATGCATTATGAGTTTGTAGCACATTTTCATTCAGTGGCATGCTTGTATAAACTGCAACTGAATGTGAGCTGGGACAAACACGATTAAAAGCAACCCACAGACGACAGTGACGATGAAAGATGACTCATTTGCTAATTCCCTTATTGGCATGATGGTGTGCTGGGAGTGTGAAGTGCAGGACTTACAGGTCTAAGTGTTTAAGCTGCAGGCTTGTAAATAAGGCCATTACTGGTGTCTTATTTTAAGTGTTTTTTTTTCTACTACATGTAGGTTTGAATTTCACACTTTCACTGTCAAGCTGTCACAATCAAACTCTGCTTATTTTCTGAATCACTATTGGTTAGTTTCAGTCAAGAAGGTTTATGATATCTGGAGAAACCATATAAGCATGTATACAGAGAGAACTGTTATTGGCTGTGTTTTGGGACTGACTGTCATGTTACACTCGTTTTTCACATTCAAAAGGAGGCTCTGTTGTACTATAATACAATTAAATATTATTTATGTATATATGCTGCTTTCAAATACACAACCACTCAGAAGTTTGGGGTTAGTAAAATATTTTGATGTTTTGATGATATTTTTTGAAGACTGTTCTGCTTCACAAGGCTGCATTTATTTGACAAAAAAAAAAAAAAAATACAGCAATACTGTAAAATAGCATAATTTAAAAGAACTTATTTATGAGAATGTATTTTAAAATGTAATTTATTCCTGTGATGCAAAGCTGAATTTTCAGCAGCCATTACTCCAGTCTTTAGTGTCACATGATCCTTAAGAAATCATTTTAATACTCTGATTTGCTGCTCAAAGAACATTTTCTTATTATTATCAATGTTGAAAACAGTTGGTGCATCATATTTTTGTGGAAAACATAATACATTTTTTGACACACACACTTTTCATTGATGAATAAGAAGTTCAAATGGACATTATTCATTTGAATTAGAACTCTTTTGTAACATTACAAATGTCTTTACTGTCAATTGTTTTTTTTTTTCTATTTAATGAATCCTTGCTAAATGTTTTAAATAAAACTATTGATTTATATTAAAAAAAAAAATGAAAAAAATCTTACTCATCTTACTTTGAAGTGTGTATATTGCTTAATGTTTAATTTATTTAGATGACCATCAAATCATTTTTGTAAACCAGATGGTGTAGTTAAAGCATCTACCAGCAGAAGCTAACACTGCCATGCTAAGCAGCCAGACCTTGACGTTTTGTTTTCAATCACATCAGGTGAAGTTTTCACTGCATGTGATTGCAGGTGAATTTGAACCACATCTAAGCTATAATATGACTTCCTGTTAACTTTACTTCAGTAAGTTTTTTTTTAATCATTGGAGCTATGTGATGTCTTTCCTGAGAGCTTTGAGTCTGCTGCGATTCTCACTCTGTGACGGTCGATGACGATCTGAGCGCATGAGGCCAAGCCGCCACCTTTCATCCCTCAAATCACGCTATGGTTTTTAGTGTAGCATATGTGCATGCGAGCCACACTAAAGCACTACGTGACTGGGTTTAATCTGAGCTTGGGCTCCGCAGCCACTCTTTAATGAATGGGTAGCCTCAGTTTGATAGCTACTAGTGCTGCCTATGCATCAGCGTTCTTCAAATGAGCAACATCTTCGAAGTCTCATCTCCACCACCTCAATCGATAATAATAAGAGAGACTCTGCTGAAATGAGACAGGCTGTAATTAATCCTTCCAATTGCACCAGCCGGCCCCTGCCAGCCACTTTTGTCTTAATAATGTCGAAAGGCCTCATGACCCAGCCACTGAAACAACCATTTATTCACAGCGTGACACAGAGAAACGGGCCAGGGGACACATACGCCACACATATCACATATAGGCCAAGGGAAACACAAAGGTCTGAAGGGTCCCCAGAAAATGCTTTCAGTCTGTTAACTCTGCAAGCAAGACTGAGCTTCAGGTCCCGTTAAATAACAGAAAGAGAATCTAACTATTCAGAATCAAAAAAACTGGACTGTAGGCTTGAGCGACTTCCAAGGCTACAATGTACAGTGTACAAGTAATAATGTCTGAGAGCAGGAAGCATCTTTCTCTACAGATGGCCATTCAGAAGTATCCATGCTTTTTTACTTTTTTTTTTTAGTATTGCAGATGTTTACTGGTGCCTGATTTCTTCATGAAGGGCTCTTAAAAGCGTGAAATGGATTTTGGAAATAGAAATGACTTTGGAAATTACTATTTTGTCCTGTCTGTTGCTTTTCACGACAAATCTTAGGATAGTGAAGGGTTTGAGACTATGTATATTTTTATGCTGCCATCTGCCAATCATGGCATTTATGATGGAGTTTGACTGGATCAAAACAACCTAGCAACAAAACTGAGTGCTCATGATAGCAGATTTCAAATCACTTATACTACTTTTCAAACATTTCGTATCCATCTGTTTTTTATTTTTTTACTATTGCAATAATATTAAAGTTTTACTTTAATAAATGCAGTATTGGTGAGAATAAAAGACTTCTTTCAAGAACATAAAAAAAAAAAAAATCTTACCATCCCCAAACATTTGAATGATAATGTACTTCAGGGGTGTCTTGTGCTGCCAAGGCAAGTACCATTGAGATGAACAGGAATGCTAATGGATAGCTTTCTCCAGATCTATCCTCCTTGTAGCATGGGGAACACCATTTGATTCTAAAGTCAAGTGTTGGTCAAATCGAGTGTACCGGCAACAGCACAAACAACAGGCACAAATAAACTTCAAAGGACATAAATAATGTTTTGGCTTTGATGACATGATATGTGATTACCATTTGGATATCATGAGGCCCAATTTCTGTCCCTCCCACCCCCCAAGAACTGGAGCAGAGACCAAAAAGAACAAAAATAAGAGAGGGGGGGGGGGAGGGGGGGTGGTTGTTATTTCTTATTTCTTATCTCTTCCCCAGAGATCTCTTAGGAGCTGTATGCAGGATTATAATAACAGGGCTCTAGGTACAAAAGAGTGCAGGACTGAGAAGGACTACACAAAACAACTTGAAGATCAGTGGGCTGAGATCAATGGGAGCTTATATTTCTCTTGTCATCATTATCTCTGAATCACATTTAATATCTGAAGAGGGTTTGCATGCACACAGACAGACAGTACTTAATTTGGAAATGATGAGGACCCGGAGCAAGGACTGATGACAGATTGGAGGGGTTTGTTGATAACGATTTTGTATAGTTGACACTTGCTTGTAAAGTAGGTTATATATAAAAGTCCAGGGCTGAGTTTCCTAACAACCTAGGATAAAGCAGTGTAAATACTGTAAGTAATTGTTAGGTTGGTTCAGTGATGTTTAGTGATTTTTTATTTATTTTTTTATTTTTTTAATAAAAACAGGTCATAACTGGTCATTCAAAAAAAAAAAAAAGAAAAAAAAAAATTGATGGTGGATCCAGATTCAGCTTGTTCCACCATAAATTTAGTGATGCTTTGAGGGAATTCCCTCTCATCATAAAATGACTCTGACAAAATGATTCATGATTTATGTTTTCATATTCTAACTTCACTTTTGATGAATTCATAAATATTTCCAGTAAAAGTGGACATCTAAAAAGATTTGGTTTGAGAATGGATGTGAAACAGATTATGCCATTGCATTACATGCTGTCAGAGCACATGGATTACCCATAAAAGAGTTTGATTCATTCAGTGATGAATGATCAGTGATCCAGTAATGAATGTGTCTCAGATAGTCTCTGCAAACAATTACTGTGACATAGTCTTGACAGGTGTGATTTAGCTGTGATGGCATTATATGGTAACTCATAACCTTTGTAGTCCCCATGAAGACTGAGATTTTATCTCTGTAGCTGACGAGAGAACACAGAATTAAAAAGGCTAAAATGTAAAAGGTTAATATATTCTACATTTGTTTTGTAAACCACAAAGATACCACAAAAAAGATAAATAAAAACATAAAAAAACACCATGTTCATATTATTGCTAACTAATTATTGATGACATATTGATAAATGAATAACATTTAATAATAGTCATTATTCAATCATTTAATAAATAAATAAATAAATAAATAAAATAAGGGGGGGAGGGGGGGTATTATTATATTAGTATAAAGTTATTTTATAATAATATAAAAAGTATTATAATATTAAAATATAAACCAGCAGTTTAGATTATATTAGCTAATAGCATTATTCAATAACATAAAATTTGTTTTAGAAAATTTAAAAATGGGAAATAAATGAAAGAATATTATTAACTTTGAAATAAATTCTAATCATTATTATTATTAATAATAGTTTTATAAATTATTATGATCATTTTGACAGGAATTTTTCACAGGATTTCTTTTCTTTTTGGTTATTTATAATTTTTGTTTTAAAATGCTTTCAAATATGGTTTCAGAAAAGATGGTTTTGCTGTTCTTTACATAAAAAATCTGTCCCCATCAGTAAGCAAGTGTCGAGCTGTAGAGTAATTATGGCTTGCTTGCCTTTCAGCTGCAAGGCAGGTTCTCTCAAAGGCAGTCCCCACAAAGGTTCTATATAAAGTAAATTATACTTCAGGAGTATCATTAGAGGGCAAAATTACTGAGAAAAAAAAAACCTAAATAATTGAAATGGCAACAAAATCTATTATCTCACCCAAATAATTATTACAGCTAGCCAAAATCCACTTTAGTAACAGCATGTGCTCCTCTGTTGCATTTCCCGTGCCAGGGTAATGTAGATCATCTACAGTCAAATCCCAACGAAGGGGCACGCTAACCTTTGAAAGAAATCAACCAGACGTGAATTATTCTGATTGTCAAATGAATCAATTAGCCGTGCTGGAAGCCTCATTTTCCTCTCTGCAGCATTCACAGGCAACTTGAGAATGAACACGTGTGTCAGCGCTTCAAGGAAAACCCCCTTTAAACTGACAAAAGCCTGTGTATTCTCCTTTTACTATAACTGATTGCAAGCTATCTGCCTTTGTTTGCAAGTGAGAGGCAATTAAACAAGTGGGTGCCTTTCTTTTCGCACAGTGTGATGGAAATTGTAGAAGATGGAATAATTCTCGATAGTTAATCAAATGAGTGTCATATGGAACAATGGTTACAGGACCCACTGTCATCTGCAGTTTGAATTCAGAGAGAAATTTTGTGCTCCTTTTCATTGTTTTAATCCTCGCTGTCTCCATCTCTTGGGAAAGCGTTTGCTTTATCAAAACCAGGCTTAAGACAAGCAACCATGGAAACAGAAAAAGAACCCCGTCTTTCCACACAAGACCTGCATTCACATAAAGCGGCAAAGAGAGCGTTTGGAGTGGTATTTTTGAACTGTGTGTAGATGTGATCAGAGATGTGATAATGTGTCTTCCGTGTGTCTTCTCTCATCTAAAGTCTGCTTGAGCTCCACGTCCCAACCCTCAGCTATGGCAACAATGCAATGCCAAAGTTCTCAAGATTTGCCACTGGAAAACAGATGTGCATAGATAACTGCTAGTGAAAATAATTATCTTAAAATTTATTTTTAAGCTTTTGGAAAGAAATCAAACACTACAGTTTGTTTTATCTAGTTTAGTTTTATCTGTCTTGCTGATATTTTACTTGTAAACAAGAAAAATTAAATCATGCAATCTTTTTTGTTGCACATATTTACAAGTAGACAAAGTGGGAAAAAAATCTCTGCAATGGGGAATCTCCTCTGTAAGCTCAAATAAACACAATTTAAAGGTACACTGGATAATTTATTTATCTTGGGCCACGCTGACAAATTATTTATCATTGGGAATGAGAAGCCATCACTGGAATTTAGTTAAAATTCTAACATGTAAACGACATCACAAGTAGATCTAATATACCTGAACAACTTTCTCTGTGACACCCTGGTCCTTAGCAACAACAGAATCTCTCCAGATGTTCGGAGATGTTCACTCCAAGACTGAATGATGATTATGAGCGCTCACAGCCTAGTTTACACACAGAGCACCCAGACTCCCCTCGTTCAGCTCTATCAAGGTAATGAAATAGCACTGCTGGGGGGAATTTGATTAAGGTTGCAGACTTTTAATCACAGAGGAATCTGAGATGTTTTTTTTTTTTTTGGGTGGTGGTGGTGGTGGTGGGGAGGGGGTCTCAGTGTTAAACGAACAACAACAGAGCGAATAAACACTGACTGATAAGTCCCAAGGACAACGGGAGTCAGGTGTCAGAAGCTATAAACATTGTGGCCCGGGCGCTAGCGACGCACAGTCTGTCGTTTGGGATCCTGTCGTGGATTATTAGCAGCAGTGGGGGCAATGTTCACTGGGAGAGTCCATGATCAGGCAGCTGCATGCAGGCGGTCAGAGGAGGAAGATGAAGCATCTGGGCCTGAGGTCTCTGAGGACATGGGGTACATCTGTACATCACTGACATCACATGCTGCTCATACTAACAACACTGACTCAATCCGTCCACCTGAGCAACCACAATCGCAGCCCATGTTAAAAGACATGACTCTGATATAAAAAAGTAATGATTTTTGGACTTTAGAGTGATGGGTGATTTGATCTGTGCCCCATTGGCATCCAAGTAATTGTTTGATACTTCACAATCCACACCAAACAGAAGCAAATAATTTAAATTAACAATTATTATTCAATAAATATGTTAAACAAAATGAGACATTTTTCTAGTATAATATGTACTACTGCAAATATTACTATTAAATGTTTTACTGCAAAAAAAAAATGTCATTTTAAAAAGTAACATATTAAAATAACATTTACATTACCTTAATTTCACCATTTTCAAACTTTCAGAGAGTAATAAATAAATAAATAAATAAATAAATAAATAAATAAATAAAACACTGGATGATGAGCTGCACTTTACTCTGAAAAACCCATCATATTTATTTATCTCATCAAAGCCTTTGCAATTTGATGGTCATACAATCATATCACCATTTCAGTTTTCATGTAATAAATGATAAAGCCCTATGGTTAAAATATTCTTCGAAGTATTATTCTGCATTTTGCTAAATAAAGACACTCATAGAGGCATAATCATTGGGTGAACTATCCCTTTAAGTCAAAAGATGGATATGTTAAGGTTAGGTGACCTTAGTGCAATAGCAGCCTTTAAGTCCAAAGAGAGTTAAGGCACACAACACACAACTGACTGTGAAATGTCTAAAAGGCCCCTTTTGACCGCATCGGTTTCAGTCATTTTGAAATGTCAACTCTGTTTTGACTGCCACAATCACAGGAACTGAAACAGGCATCTCTGCTGTTTCAATGGGAAAAGAAAGCTCTCAAAATCTCCTTTTAATATGACCTTTACTGACCTCAGAAACGGGTTAAGATGGGAGTGTAGGCAATGAACTGTTTTAGAGGCTTTAGGAGAATGAAACTCAATTTCATACAGCTGTGAGAAGCTGTAAGAATCGTAAGTGGATTTATAGGAAATACCACCACAGTTAAAGAGAGCAGTGTATGCATACCAATATAGTCACAAAAATAAAGCACAACGGCAGCTGTGCTGTTCTAAAAGTTTTTATCTTGTTCTATCAAATCTGACACACTTTTATATACTCACTGTTATTCAGTCAAGTTCATTTTACAGCGATCCTCATTGCTTCTTGTCATGCCTTTACAGGAACGTTTTTGTACTTCATGAAAGCCATTGATTCTTGTGATTTATCATTGTAGCAGATGTTTCCTGCTGTTAATGTTAAACTAAATTCAACTGCATTGATGAATAAATTGTACCTGATATTGAAATAAAAGACAAGTCTTGTGGAATTTCAAGCATATCAAGTCTGTACCTGATGAATTCTCATTTTACTTCTCATTCTTAACAACAAAGTGTTTAATTTTTTGGTCAAAAAAGGGATAGTTTACTAAAAACATCCTGTCACGATTTACTCACCCTCATGTCATTCCAAACCTGAATGAATTTCTTTCTTCTACAGAACCCAAAATAAGATATTTTGAAAAATGCCTCAATGTTTTTGTGAATACAATGAGAGCCAAAACACACTGAATTGTAAAGAATTTGTTTTATTATTTGAAACAACATGAGGGTGATTAAATGATGACAGAATTTGAACTGCTCAATCCAACACAGGACTGTCTGTTTGTCCAACCAATTATTTTAGCAAGTTTAAAGTCACATGAAAGCAATCAATGAAAATGTGCTTTTCTATCAGTGCATGTGTAAAAACTGGCATTGGACACTGGTGAGATGTTCGTTCTACTTCACGCTGGGCACCATGACAATGAATTTATTTACATGATGTACACAGTCTGACAGAGTGAAAAGGTACAGTATGTAAGCAACTAATTATTCATCTGTTGCTGAAATGTTACTAGAATCGAGGGTCTTGACTGATCTGACAGCAACTGTGAAACAGCATGTTCAGATTTAGAATCAAATGAAAGTCAATGAGAAGTTCTCACTGGCCATTTCAAAAGCATGAGAATAAATTCAGAGTGTCAGATGTAAACTGAGCTTTCTGCTTCAGTCAGGGAGTGTTTGCTTTCAAACCACCCTCTAAATAAAAATTCTTTCTTGGTTAATGCTTAAATATTAATATGGCACTACATGGAAAAGATGCTATAGCTAGAGAATGAATATAGTTTATAGTTCCATTTTCCTTATATGCAGCCAGACTGATCAAAGGAGTTTTTTTTTGTTTTTTTATCCAGCCACTTTGAAATAAAGTCTGCGATCTCGAGTTGAAAAATGAACCAATGGCAGTACTGCAAACCCAAACACAGAAAACACAACCACAGGCCAGATCCAAAACGTCAGTGCAATTGCAGTTTTACAGACTATTCATTGAGTTACACACAGCAGTGGACGGCTTTGTTTGTGTTGTTGCTGTCAACAGTTTTGATAGCATTTTTGAACAGAGATTTCGTTTTGTGGGGGAGTTGTTGTTATACCGCGAGTTATAGAAGTGGTATGAGATCTAAGTGCAAAGGAATTCCCCATCTACTCCCCTGAGTCCTGTGCTATAGGGGCTAGAACAGCAGCATTCTCTCTTAATCTGATCTCATTTTGCTTTATGGATTTTTATTTTTTTCTTATCCCCTCTGATGCTTACATCAGTGAGCATCGCTGCTCTTGTGTGAACTGAGGTCATATCATGATTGGGTTTTTACAAGATGCTCCAAGCCATTTGAATCTGGCTTGTAATAGTTTTTTTTTTTTTTCTTCTTCTTCTTTTATGACCCTCCTCTCCTTCTCTCTGTCAAATTGTGTGTGTGTGTGTGTGTGTGTGCGTTTATAGCTTATCTAATTATGCTTCAGGTCTGGGTCTGGAACAATATTATATCAACCCCCCCCCCACCCCAATACTTAACATTTTGCTAAGGCCAAATTGCCTAATAAAGCAGCAGTGAGATCAAGACATCTGAAATACAAAGTGTCAATAAGCAGGGTTTCTAATTAAAAAGCCATCGGGGGAGCAGTCAATCTACACCTTGTCACAAGTCATAAAGCGGCATATTATTTTTATGTTGAACACATGCGTTTTCTAGAAGGTGGAGACATGTCCATTTTTTTTTTTTTTTTTTTCATGAAGATAACTCTAATACAAAGGAAATGTCTCCATTTGTTGAGCAGGAGTTTTCATTTCAGTTTATTCATGTGTGTACAATGAGTGAACCTGGATATGTTTTTAATGTTTTGCTGAGTGGTTGCGGTTGTTATCGGGAAAGCATGCGGAAGGCAATGGTGACAAATATGTTCTCTCCAGCACACAGTTCCCTATCTATCACTTGTCAATGGCTCACTACATGTATGAAATGACAAAACCAATTTTGCAAACAAATGCATTCACACAACCGATGCACATTATTTTCAGACATGAGAGCATTAACCTTTTAATGCCACTCACTGGACATTTTGTTTTCGGACTGCTGTGATACATACAACAAAACAAGCAAATCAAATGTTGCCAGATTCATGTTTATGTTGGAAGTTTATTGTTTATTGTTTTACTTACTAGTTATTTATACTTTTTACTTATTGTACAAGATACAATATTTATTTCAAGACATTTTTTGTTTGTTTTGTTGTTTTGTTTTTATAGAATGACTGTTTACATTTCAATTTCACTTGTAAATGAGCAAATACTACAAACCTGAAGTCTATTTATTTAAGTATTTCTATGCATGAAGTAATAATCATAGGCCTAACTATTAATAATAAGCCGTTGTTATTTTGTAATGTCACAAGCAGCATTTCTGTAAGCCCTTCCAAGGGAGCATTGTTTAACCTCATTTGAATGTAATCTGGAATCTCTCAGTGCCATACATCACATAATGCTGGTGAGCAAACCTCTTGTCATTGGGTTTTAAGTTATAATGGTGTCAGATGACTGAAGTAACCTGATGTTGGGTTGATTTGTTTGTTGTTTTGTTTGTGTTCTTTTGTAATTGTTTAAAATTAATGTAAATTAAAACAATAAGACCCAAGAGGCCTTAGATTCCAGTGTTTTTACAGTTCCAATGTTAAAAGTTGCTGTTAGGCACAACATGAAGCATGATAAAAGACACAAATGTTCAATAAATAATTGCATTTACTTATGACTACAAAAACAACAGATTAGAAATTCTTAAGAATACAAATCGTGTCTACAATTTTTTACTAGGCTATTTAGAATTTCCAAGTAACTTTAAAGGGATAGTTCATCCAAAAAAGGAAAAATACCCCATGATTTACTCAACCTCAAGGCATCCTAGGTGTATATGTCTTCTTTCAGATGAAACCAATCGGAGTTATATAAAAAATGTCCTGGCTTTTCCAAGCTTTATAATTGCAGTGAATGGGTGTTATTTTTCAATAGTCCAAAAGAAGTCTGATAAAGTGCAAGCATCCATCATAAAAAGCGAATAAATCTGCTCCTGAAGCGAATAAATCTATTTTTGTAAGGAAAATATCCATATTTAAAACTTTATAAACTGTAATCTTTAGCTTCCGCTAAATGTCGTACTATTGGACTATTGAAAAATAAGAAAGAAGAAAGTCATATATACCTAAGATGCCTTGAGAGTGTGTAAATCATGGGGTAAATTTCTTTCTCTTTTTTTTGTTGTTGTTGGATGTGGAGGGGGTGAACTATTAACTAAAAGAGGAATAGATTTGGGACATGAAAAAAAAAAAACTACATCTGTGGATTCTTTCTAATGCATTTCCAAAATAATTGTTTACTCATTTGTCTGTTTAGTTGTTTAATATTCTTATAGGATTATCCTTAGCTTGTGCGGGTGTTAGTGTGATTTAGTTGTTCCTCTTAGCTTGTTTCCACGCTGACTGATAATGGCTTTCTTGTCTCCATCCCTGAGTGTCTGCATTCCTCTCTCTCAAACCCTCTGTACTCCAACTCTGCTCATCTGGAACCATATTTCCCCCATCTACAAAAACCCCACCCCCTCCCCCCAATTACGGGTCTCTGTAACAGACCCACTGGAATACAAGACATGGAGGCATACAAAATGACTAGCCACACCCGAGACACAGAGACACGCACATACATATACAAACGGCCCTGCGAAGCAACCCATACACTGTCATGCAACAGATATTCCTATGCAGCAAAAAAAGGAAAACACTCCATTATGAGCCTCAAACAGCATGAGGCACATTCACAAGAGTGAGGAAAGATTAAATGCTGGAGGACTGAGCACTAAAAATATACTAATGCCTTTGTAACTAACCTACTCTGCTCCGTTGCAAGTCAGCAGGGACCGCATTACAAGCGCCGTCATTCTATAAAGGATAGAAATCAAAAGAACTCTGAATGCGAGGTTGCCATAGCAGAGAGAGGGAGTGTATTTCTGTTTTGTGATGTGGCAGAGAGGATCAGAGTGAATACTTCAGCTTTGGCATATTTAATATGGTCATAGTCACTCTGCACTACACTACAAAGATCCAGCAATGTATGGATGTAACAAATTCTGAGCCACAGATAAAGAGATAACTGATTGAAAGGGAGAGCAGAGAGTGGCTGTTGTTGGCCCAGATAGCAACAAAACAACAGAGATAATTGGATAAAAGCGAGTTTTGGTTGGGTTATTGTATCTAATCTGTCCAGGACTGCTAGTGTGTGACGGTGGCGTGGGATGTTCCCCAAAGCCCCTTCTGTGAGATAGAGGCACTATAATTTGCTGTGCTGTGAACTCTCCACAGCTTGCTCGACAAGAATCAAGTTGCAAAGGCGGGAATCAAGTTGAAAATTTTCTGATAAAAATTGCAATTATTCAAAATTCAATTTAGAATAAAGTTGCTTATTTTTAGGACTGCACAATTAAACAAAAAAAAAAAAAAAAAGATTACACATCAATATGACTATAAAGTACTACTGCTACTACTACTACTAAATTATTATTATTATTCTTAAATTAACAAAATAATAATAAAACAAAAAAATGGCCAAAAATGTAATTATCAATATGAAAATAATAATGATTATATTATTATTAATAATTATATGATAATATTTATTTATAAATATTTTATATATTTTAAACTATAATAAATGTATTATAATAAATAGTAATTATTAATTATTTAACATTTCACTGTAAAATAAGCAAAAATAATTATCAGTATTACTATAAAATAATAATAACAGCAACAACAACAACAATAATACTAATACTAATGATAGTTATTATTATTATTATTCAATAAATTAAAAAAAAATACTGAAAACATGTAAAAGAATACAGTGCCGTGCTTCACTCTGAAACACAGTGCATGCAATATATTTATTCAATTAAATCACAGCCTATGTGACTCAATAATCATTTTTATTAGGAGCAGGGTTGGAGATCCCTGCACTAAGCCATATCATGATTTCACTGGACAATTTCAAATTAGATTGTTTTATTTGATGGAATGAATTTCTTCTTACATTAATGCATTTTGCACACAGAAAGACAAAATTATGTTAGAAGGTTAAATTTTTTTTCTTGAATTGTTGAGTTTTGAATTCAGATGGAAAAAGATGATGTGCATTTGGTTGACAAAAGAGGTTATCTGGAACACAAAATACAGTATGTAGACAAAATACTGTACATACCTCATTCACAGAATGTGCATTTCATGGACAAAAGGAATTTGGCATCTTGAATCATGAAATGCAATGCACAAAATAATAATAATAATAAAATAAAATAAAAATTGTGGATTGAGGATCAATTGCATTTTGTAATTCACAAAACAACTTTAGTTTTAAAAATTGTGAATGTAACATAGAATGAACATTTTGTCAATATGGAAATTTTCTGTCTTTCTGTGTACAAAATGACTGAAAAACCCTGCATTTTGTCATTAAAATCTGAATTTCATATCAGATAATTCATTCAGCCTGCAAAATTAGTCAGATCACATTAGGCGAATCAAATATATGATATGTAGATTCTTTTAGTGCAATTACTTTTTTATCGTTGAGCTGCTCATATGCTCACTACCTGCTTCATGCACACAGTGAGGCATGCTGGGACGCAGCTGAAACTAGATGATAAAGCACCATGACTGGACCACACGCTGAGGGTGTCTCCTGCCTTCTGGAGCTGCACCGTACCACCCAGTGCGGTTGAGCCTATAGAAATCTGTCATCCCTCTGCTGAGCTGACAGAGGGTCACATTTCAACATGAACAACATCTCTCATTTATAAAGTAATGAGAAATGAATGAGTAAATGAATGGATGTACCTTGATCTAGCAAGAAATTCAGTCTTGACCTCCATCAGATTTGTTAGACCTGACAGAAAAGGCAACCACTAGTGAGGATGAACAATGGAGCAAAGGTCAAACAAGGTGATTTTTAATGGAAAGCCAGCCAGCATGGAGAGAATATGCCAATCTGGTGCTAGTTGTGACAAAATGAATTCTCATCACAAAAGAAATCAATACTCATTGCAGCCTTCTTCCTCTTACACAGCCATTTGTCTTTTGAACAAAACCGTGTCACTTCTTCTGGCTGTCTGCAAATTATTCACACTTATTCAGTGGATCTTAAATTCCCAAGGTGCCTGCACAGGCTTCTAGCTCCTACGAGTCCAGTTTAATCAGTAAATTGTGTCTTTTTCACTCTGTACTACAAGACAGTAGAAGAGGGGCTAGTATTGTACCCTGGAGAATCTATCAAATGGAGGAGGATTGCTTCCCCCCTCACGTATGAGGAAGTGTATATAATACACATTATTTAGATACAGGACAGTGGATGTGAAATGAAAGGGGAGAACTGATAGGTTGCAGGCTCCATGCTGGATCTTGGGAAAGCCATTTCTCTTCCATATAAGACCTTCAGCTGACACTAGCTGAACAACAGCTGCAGATATTGCACTCTGCAATTTTATTTCACTACATGTCTGAATGAAGGGTTGGCAGCAAACAAGAAGCCCACCAAGAGAAGGCATTTCTGTCTTCCTGTGAATTTTATGTGACTTTGTGTCAAGTATGGTGGCCCATACTCAGAATTTGTGCTATGAATTTAAGGCATCCGAAGTGCACACACACACTGTGAACAACACACACCCGGAGCAGTGGGCAGCCATTTTATGCTGCGGCGCCCGGGGAGCAGTTGGGGGTTCAGTGCCTTGCTCAAGGGCACCTAAGTCATGGTATTGAAGGTGGAGAGAGAAACTGTACATGCACTCCCCCCACCCACAATTCCTGCCGGCCCGAGACTCGAACTCACAACCCTTCGATTGGGAGTCCGACTCTCTAACCATTAGGCCACGACTTCCCAATGGTTGGCAGCAAACAAGAAGCCCACCAAGAGAAGGCATTTCTGTCTTCCTGTGGATGTCTGCCTGGAAATAACCCCAAGAGTGTAGGTTTAGCTCAGAAAAATTGAAATTCTGTCATAATTTACTCATCCTCATGTTGTTCCAAACCTAAATTATTTTTTTCCTCCTGTGGAATGCAAAAAGAGAAATTGTGAATGACGTACTTGTTGCTCTTTTCCATGCATTAACAATGATGTGTACCTGTACAAAAAGATGGAAAAACACCATAAAAGTAGCATTAAGGTTCTGCAGATGATTTGAGTGCTATATGAAGGCTGAAATTAAAGCCATTATTTTGTGATAATCTTCCACTCCAGTGGTTACTCACTGCTGTGACCAGAACATTGAGTCAGTGAATTAACCATTCATACCAGTTTTGTGAATTAGATTAATCAACTCACTGAAAAGATCTGACTCAAAAGAATGATTATTGGCTACATCTTTCATGAAGTAATAGGAGAGCTCAGGGAGATGTTCAGATTTCAATCAATAATGACTTTGCATAAAGTTATTGTTTGGCTTCAGAAGACTTTAAAGTCAGCATGAAATCAAATACAGCCTATCTATTTTCTAAATGCATCTTATCAGTCTGATAATAAATGAGTGACTTGTGCATGTTGCTTTGTGTGTGCGCTCACAATTTAGCATCAAAAGGTCACAAGTTGTCCATTTCTAACTTGTTAACTGGCTGTAACATCAGATGCATGTCATAATATGGAAGGAAAAACATGTCACTCTTTCCATTTCATCACAATTTTAAGGAACCACATTTATGATGCTTAATGCACTTTCATTATATTGAAAAGATGAGATTGCTCTGTTCTCCACTTAGGATTCGCTACTCAGAGAATCAGACGGTTGTTATTGAGTAGCCCTCTTAATCAGTCATCAGCCAAGTGTCTTTCCCTCTTAAATGAGAACACAAATGCCACCAATTTCTGCAGAGAAAAATAACTGCGGTTGCAAATGTCACAAGACCCAAAATCAACAGTAATAAGCGCTTTGATCAATAATAGATCATGCTGTCAGGTACAAACACGTTCTGCATTAATTAGCTGCACGCGTGGTGGAGGCTGACTCGGGTTCATGTGCTGCACCCCTGGACGTGGAAACAAATTCAATAGGCCCGATCTGATGGAAATAAGGGCTTTGATTAGCCTATGACATCTGAGAGGAGAAAGGCATTAAGTTGGAGGGCACTGCTCTGGTGGATATCTGTCTGGCATCAGCAGCATGAGAGAATTGTCTCCGAACAGCCTATGTACGCAGGGTGTGATCATATCATGAAAAAGAAAAAAGACTGACAGAAAAGCCATTTGATGGCAAACAGATTATTTGACAGGTAAAGGACAGATAAGTCAATTATGCGATGTTTGATCCTGGATTCAACACCTTAACCCTATAGCATAACTAATTATGCCTCCTCCCTATAATACATAAGTACAATCCACAGGAATTGTATAATTAGGTGCATATTAATTATAAGTCCTCTCTTTGTTTTGTCAATGAACATAAACTTTAATGACGATTTAGAGTGGGGTCAGGTTTTGTCTATGCTGTTGGGCCCAAATGTCCCCACAAGGATAGTAAAACCTGAAATCACTTACGTTATGGGGGCAGCCAATGGTCCCCGTGAGAAAAACAGCTCAATAAACATACTAAATAATGGCTTAATGAAAATCTAAAAACAGAGACAGGTTTATATTAAGCCTCCAGCAAGATAAATAAATATACGCATGTGTGTGTATCTAACACCATGTTGCTCCAGGAGGACTGTCACTGTTATAAAGCATCTGCTGAATGACAGCTTGCCATTTCAGTTCTTACTAAATATTAATCTGTGCATGACACATTGCCTATATGTAATCACCTATATAGACGGTTTCATCGGGCGCATGCGCCTGGCCCTAAGTTAACTTCCGGTCTGTGTTTGTTTATCAGTCTGGCTATGGTGCCATCTACAAACGGAGTTAACGTTAAGGTGATGAGTAGACTGAAGTTTGGCTCAGATGGTTGTGCTGTGGGATGTGTTTCCCACACATTTATTTATTTGTGGCCCTTACAATATCAGAACTGACCGATTTTCCAAAATGCTTCATTGAATAAACATGACTGCATAAACGTACTGCACGTTTAAAAATCAAAACGAGGCGTGGGTGTTTTTATATCACTGTATTTCTGGTGTTTTAATATTATTTTATTTGTGTATTTTGGTTGTCTTTTTAAATTTTTTTTGTATGTTATATGCCTGATAAAGCAACGTTTGTGAGCTCAGTGCTGCTTTGTGTACAACAGTTACTGGGGAAACCTCTGTTTCTCATGCTTTGAAGCACCTCCTGCTGGCAGAGAATGAATTTGCATTTTCAGTAAGTCTGATTTACACAGCAAACATATTTTGCTTGTTATAAAAAATATTCAACTCTAGAGGGGCTACTTAGCTGTTGTTATTGATTTTATTTGGAAGTCTACCGGAAGTTAAGTTAGGGCCACAAAAGCGCGCATGCGCAGTAACGTTTGTTTCTGATGTTGCCGTTGAAACCGTCTTTAGATACAGATGGAAACTGGTAAAATGGGGACATACATGTAAACAATTAGCATTAAAGAAAATGTCTGGTTCGATGCAAGTTGAGCCCAGCTCAGCTCATCTAGACAGCATTTGTGGCAACATTTATGAGCAGAAAATATATTAAACTGAAAATAATAAAACAATAACTCATGTTTAAAAAAAGGCAAAAATTGAGGTTACAGAGACACTCTTAAAATAGAAGTGAATGGATTTAAAAGCAGAAGCTTATAACTTAATAAAACACTAACATTAATTATTTTGTTAAATCTTGTGTATTATTTGAGCTATAAAACGGTTGTATTAGGAGTTATGTTGTCATGGCAACAAGCAAAGTTTGTAAAATGGAATATAACTTCACAAAGAAACGGTTATTAAGTATAAGTGTGGCTACACTATTGAAACGGTGAGTAACATTTTCCAGATTGGGCTCATTCACTTCCATTGTAAGTGCCTCACTATAACACAGATTTTTGCTTTATTCAAAGAAAAGGAAGGACAAATAAATGTATTGTGTATTATTCTCTTTAATACATTACTTTAATATTAAATTCTCTCTCTCACACACATACACACACACATACACACACAATTCATTAAGTGCACCACATACTGTATGCATTTCAGGATTATGGTGAAGCATTGTTTTTTATTATTATTATTTTTTATTATTTTTTTATACAAACTAAGATTTCAATTGGCCGTTTGCAATTTAGGAGCACACAGTCTCATAATACCACAACCTGTTCAACAGTCCCCTTTATTACCCCAGCTCTATTTTTATGTGTGTGGGTTTTAAGATAGTTCATAGCCTCAATGCCTCTGTTTATTACTACTGCTCTTCAAAGATGAATTGCATTAGCGACGAGCACACTCAGCCCGGTACAATAACCAAGCGCTACCTGGACAGGCGCCAGAATGGTTCTAACATTAGCTCCACATCGCATATGTCAGAGTCAGTGCGTGATCGGCTTTCTGAGGCTGTGATTGGGGCAATCCAGAATGGCAAATCAAATCAGCTTTTACAGGGGTCGGCTGTAAGTGCTAGAGAAACACTGACCACACATTAATTATTAAACACACAGAGATATCAGGCTTATAAATGTACACTGCAGATACTCCTCTACAGTGGTGAGGAGATGCTATCTGAACCTCACAAATAGGGCCCTTAAGTGCCCCTGAACCTGAGATAAATTTGGCCAATCGAAGAGCTTGTACACACCGCACAGCAAGAAACTGAAAGATTTCACATCTCCACTAAACTGCAGCAACTTGTGCTCAGGTTATTTTGAGGCAAACAATCGAGGCTGGATAGTGAGCAATGTGAGGGCGAGCATCGCCCCACTTTGCGGTGACAGCTGTAGTCATTGTGCCATTTAAAGCAAGACCACAGGAGCAGAGTGTTCAGGCGAACATGCCAATATTTACAAAAGCATTGTGCAAGCACAATTGCTGACACAATGCCTCTGGACCGCAATGAAGAAGTGAAAATCCCTTCAAAGCTTCCAAGTCAATAATTGTTTGCTTAATAATATAGATAAAACAATGTTTTGTTTGCAAAAATGACCCTTTTGTCTCAGCAGGGTCCATTGTTGACTTGCAAAGAGCATGGAATCATGCCTCTGGCAGCGATTCAGAATCCCAATACATGTTCCCTCTGTCATGCATTTCAAAAAGAAGCTTAATTAGTCTTCCAGCTTTTAAGACGCTCTGGCTAATGAATTTCATTAAACAAGAAAGTGGCCTGATATGTGGGCACTACTCTGACAGATGAGAGGAGCGGAGTGGGTGGAAAGGGAGGCTAGCTGCGTGGGTAGCCCAACAAAGATACAGCCTCCAGCAAAGACTTTATAAAACACACAAAGATGCCCTGCAAAGCTACTCATTATGTAGACAATGACAGCCAACATACTGCTGGGAACGTACATTCTCCTGCATCCCAACAGGATTGTTTTAATGAAGAGGGTTTGGAATTGGAGAACCGGGAAGAAAGACTTTGGGGTTGCAGAAAAGCTTCTGCCTTCTGCGAGTCTGAGCTCTCTGCTGATACTGCGAGAACATGAGCCAACTCCTGGCACCTGCCCAGGCCTTGAGCTGAACCCGACCCTTCCCCTGGGTCCTAGCCCACTCCCCCCCCCTTCTGTAATTTTAGTCCACTACTCTAAAAGCGTAGCGGAGCTTTTGAGCATAGCCACTACACAGATAAACACTGCAGCATGGAAACTCAAACAATGTATTGAAAGTATCCCAACACATCTCAAGGTGGTCTGCACTTTCAAACCCAGCACTGCGGTAAAGCACTCCATTTATGAGCAGGACACTAAGAGTTGCTAGAATCAAGAGTGTATTTCTAAATCAGTTTTGAATATAAGTAAAGGGACAGTTCACACAGTTATGTAAACTTTTACTCACCCTCATGTCGACTACCTTCTTCTGCAAAACTACAAATAAAGATATTAAAAAAAAAAAAAAAAAAAAACTGTTTTTGTCCATACAATAAAAGTCAGTGGGTTCCAAAAGTCTGAAGCTTCAAAAAGGACAGTAGAGTGAATTTAATCCACATGACTTGACTGATTTATTCCAAACCTTCAGAAGCAGCAAGCTCAATGTTTCATGAACAGAAATTTAATCCCCTCAAATCAAATCAAAACAAACATTGATCAATACCATATTTAATGTAGTCTGTGGATTAATGTGTTGATCAATGTTTTAATTTAATCAGAGATTGAATAAAGATCTGTTTAGCATACACTCTTAAAAAAAAAAGTGTCACCCTAAAAGCGACGCTTCATTTACCCCCACCCCAAATATTTTATTTATCCCTAAAAGGCTCATAGTTGAAGTTTCATTTTTCATTTACCCCCACCCCAAATATTTTATTTATCCCTAAAAGGCTCATAGTTGAAGTTTCATTTATGGTACTGCCCCAGAGACAATCTGTTGTACCCCTAAAGGTACAATTTCTGCACATTTTTCCTGGCAGTATATAGAGTCTATACAATAATACAAAGTTTTCCTGGCAGTATGCCAGGAATTTAATGAAACCTTTATGTCCTTTTTTGGAGCTTGAAAGTTTTAGACCCTCTTGACTTTTGTTAGATGGACAAAAACAGCTGAGAAATATTTCGAAATATCTTCTTTCATGTTCCAGAGAATAAAGTAAATACTGTTATTTTATGAGGGTGACTAAATGTGAACTATCCTGAGCAAATTCAAAGTGGTCTGCTCTTGCAAACCCAGTGCTGTGGTAATGCAGTCAATTCATGAGCTGGATATTGAGAGTTGCTGCTAAAAATGCATTTTAAATCAGTTCTGAATATGTATTAAGGTGAAAGAGGCTGTAGGTATAGAAACAGGGTCAAATTCACTATTCATCCAGAATAAAAAAGGAAATGGGAAATTATAAGGGAGATGATGTTTTCACATAGGTGGAAACATTCTTATAAAGAGGATAAGTGTTTGAATTGACATTTACGCTCTCAACTGCAGCACCACACACACAGAAACCCTGCACGCAGAAATCGAAACACACAAACACAGATACGCACACTCAGACACACACACACACACACACACACACAAACACACACACACACAGAACCTGCTCCATAAAGCTGTCTCTTTGAGCTCTGCTGCTTTAAATTACACAGCCAGCACCAACTCTATCTCTCTTCACGCTGACCATGCACATTCCCGGGATCCTTCCACTGCCATTACCGCTGCTGTTGTTTCAAGCAGCGATTAAATAAGAGACCAGAGGAAGATAAATTCTAAGGATCTACTGGGCTGCCAGACCAAAAAAAAAAATCAATGCTTTTTCTTTGGGAGAATTTTAATGAAGGTATGGAGGTACTAGCCTTACAAATCACCAGCAGGTTTAGAGAATTTGAATCTCTATGTGATCTTCAGAACCCTTTGTGTTAAGCTAATTGAGGGTGTTATGCAAAATAAAGAATCCTCTCGCGCTAACGTGCCAAACGGGCACTTTTAAGGCATCTGTTTGTCAGAAAGACATGCTATTTGCATTAGGGGAATAACGTATGTCAACATGAGATACTGAATTAATGGTTAGAGCTGAAATATGCAAGGGTTTGTTGCTGTCATCAGTCTCTTCTGGCACGGTGAGCATCTCACTCCTCAATCTTATTTCTCGGCTCTCAGATACATCTGTCTTCAGATTTAAAGCCCACTCGGGGATTGGAATAAAGAGTCTGCATGATATTGATTATAGGATTGGTGTTGACAGCATTGTCTAAAATAAAAATGCTTGAGAAGAAGTTTAGAGTGAGATTGTTAATGTCATTAGAAAGGAGAGGTTACAGGGGTAATTAAGAGGTTGCTTTGGGGACTCTCCTACATGTAGAATGCCATCAGGAGGGAAAGAGGGATTATGGGATAGAATGCACACACACCTGTCCTTTGGTCAGCCTCAGAGACTAAAAGAGATTCTGCAGTACTTCAGTGTCCCAAATCAGAGAGACCTTTCAACTGTGCCTGATGCAATGTGTGCCTCTGCGGTGTAAAATATGCACATATTAAAACTTTATCTTTCAGACTGTCTCTCAGCCTTTATGACATAATAAAAAAAGGGCCTGTACACAATAACAGCTATTCTTTTCAACCAGATTTCAAATGCTATGGAGTTTATGGCTGAAAACTTGCCACAGCACTCTCTTATTTGGCACTGTGTGTCTATTTGTTTGTTAAACATTCATCTCACCATGCACACCACAAGACAAGCGGTTTTGCACCAGAGCGCAGGGGCAGAATGCCGTGAAATTGCTGTGATCGTGGGCACGTGCAGTATATGAAGTGAGACACCACAGACTTTAAACGCCTGATAGCCAACAATGACGTTTATATCCTGTGGTCTCAAGTCAAGCGGTTTTCTGAACTGAACTTCAACAAGGATCGTTTTGTCATCTGCTTTGGTGTTTATTAAAGCTTTGAAACTGGGATTTAAATGTCAATAATCACCATGGCTACCACATGAAAGGCTGAAGGTTTTCTCTACTCTGAAGTCCAGATCATACAGTAGCTTCTGCAGAATGAGAAGACTTGATCAGGGCAAGAGATCCAAAATAATCTAACCACAAGCAAATTTCAAACATTATTGATTATCATAACTTAATAAGGTACACTATCATAGGCAGAGTGTGTGTAAGGCTTAGCCTTCCCCTGGCCATGGGGACTTGTGGCAAAAATGCCACTAAATTGGACAAAAATGCCCCTGCACAAACAAATTAAATCTATTATGTCTATTAGGCTATAATTTATTCGCTGTTTGAATAACAGTGGAAAGGAAACGTTATGTAGCCTAATTATCAATTTCTAATGTTTTTATTAAACTGTAATCACGTTAAATACAAATTCAGTCCCATTAAACATATTTTATTAGCCTACGTGACACCCATGTCTGGTTGTTGCCTAAAAAGACGGGTTTATGATGTGTAATGCATTTGGCTGCTTTTAGCCTTAACCTGGAGTTGGTTTACCCTCCGCCTATGTACACTATCATTCAAAAATATTTTTATTTCTTTTATTAATACTTTTATTAAACAAGTATGCATTAAATTGATCGAAAGTACAGTAAAGACATTTACAGACGTTTTGTTTTTACAAAAGATTGCTTTTTAAAATAAATGATGTTCTTTTAATCAGTTTCCACACACACACACACACACAAAAGCACCACAACTGTTTTCAACATTTCTAATAAGAAATATTATAAATGTTTCACCAAATCAGTATACTAGAATGATTTCTGAAGGAATGGCTGCTGAAAGTTCAGCTTTGCCATCACAGGAATACATTATATTTTAAAACATATTCAAAAAGAAAAGACTTATTTTAAATTATAAACACTGAATTATATATATATTTTTTACAGTATTTTGATAAAATAAATGAAGGTGAACATCAGAGACTTGTTTCAAAAACATATTAAAATAAGACTCACCTTCAAATAATTCAAATTATCTTCATTCTAAGAGTTATTCATGTTAACAACTGAAAGACCACTCACAAAATATAATTACAAAAACATTTTGTGTAAATATTTTGTAAAACTTTTCTTATATAATAATCATCATCATCATAATCATCATCATCATAATCATCAACACAACAGCCTGTAAAGATAGCAACATGCATTATTTGAATACATTTCAGATTTATCAACCTTAAAATCAAATTGTAGTTGTGTACATTTTGCATGTCTGTCAGACAGCTGCTTCCTGTCTAAGTGGGTGGTTCTTGGCCAAAATAACTGGCCAAAATTGCAAAGTGGGCCAGATTTATTGTAAGAAATCTGGCTCTACTAAAAGAATAATTTCACACAACCCGTCTTTCATTCAAGAAAACAGATACAAAGAAAATGATCTTCATTTTTAGGGCCTCTAAAACTGCTTTGTCTATAGTGCATAACTGCTCTATAAATCCATAATCATGTACAGTGGTTTTCAAACTTTTTTAAGAGTGACCCTATTTTTTGAAACTGATGCACCAGGCCCCACGGCAAACGAGCACTAGTCAAAAGAGCATGAAATAAGTGAAAGTGATGTGACGTGTAGCAAAGTATGGTGTCCCATGGTTAACCCATCCAAGTGCACACACACAGCAGTGAGTAGTGAACACACACCTGGAGCAGTGGGCAGCAGCACCCGGAGCTGTTGGGGGTTTGGTGCCTTGCTCAAGGGTCTCACCTCAGTTGTGGTATTGAAGGTGGAAGAGAGTGCTGATCATTCACTTCCCCCACCTACAATCCCTGCCGGTACCAAGACTCGAACCCACGACCTTTGAGTTACAAGTACAACTCTTCAAACATTAGGCCACAACTAATGGTTAGTAACGGGTGACGAGGGAGCTTCAGTAGAAAATAACACTGCCCAAATTGGACAGGCCATGGCTGAAATGTCAGGAAGCGCAAGTTTTTTTTCTGATGTCTCATGATCTTTAAGCACATAGTAGAATGCCGTCAATTAGTTCACATTCGTATCATTAGAAACTGCTAATGTGCGGAGCTCAGTCTCCCAGCAAAGCATGCCGAGAGATTTTAAATGTGTTTGGAACACAAAAACATTGACTTGGTATGCAAGCAAAGCATGCCGAGAGATTTTAAATGTGTTTGGAACACAAAAACATTGACATGCACAAATACATACACACACACGTTGCAGTTCAATATTCAACAGCTAAATAAATATATCAAACAGAAAAAAAAGTTACGAATCTGTAGCCAGGAAAATATTAACAGAATTTTGTAGTGAATGTTTATGGTGATTGGGTAGTTCTGATAGATCTATTTCCTTCAGTTATTTTGTACACTTAAACATAAATCAGTCTGATATGAAGCTCGAGTGGCAGTGTCTGACCCTGACTCCACCTCCCAGATCTAAATGATTGCAGATTAAGAGGCGGCTGGCAGGAGACAGCACAGCCACGGCCACCTGACTCCATGTTGCCAAGAGACGAAGGTGACGACACTTGAATAATTAACAACCAAAAATAGAGACTTTAAACCGTTTTTAACTCGCTGGAGTAGAGGAAGAAAATATACCATTGTAAGACAGGAAAGCCACTCTTAGAAATACCTGCATACTTTCCAGGCAGGAGGATAAGGGTTATTATAGTTTTATTTTTATTTTTTTTTTATTTTACAATTTGTATTCAAGTTTCAGTACAATTTAAGAATAATTTGCACAAAAAGAATAATACAAGGACACTAATATAACACCCTTTAGCTTACAATAATGCAGACTATATTTTATCAGAAACTGCACCATACTTGAAAAAATGCAATGTACTGTAAGTTTGAGATAAAAGTTTTATTCACTTAAATTTACAACAACAGCACACCACGCTACTTGCTGACAATGAAATGTGCTATAAATGTGTCCCTGCTATATTTACTGTAAATTGTAACTACAGCACCATCACTCTGGCATTTCTGGGACATTTATGATTCAGCAGCATGGACTGGACCCACTCAGATTTTCTGTAAATCTCAGATGGTCTGTACTGGATAACATCTAGTCGCTGGATTTTACCACAGATTATTAAGTTCATGGCGCTGAACCCTTGAGTTTTGAAAGCATTTGGAACATCTGCGGCATTATCTGCTGCAGACACTTTTGTACGTGCTTTTATTTTTTGTCTTCAATTTCAGATATACCTGCCCGAAACATCACAGCCCTTGTACTCTCTTTCTCTCTAATTGGGCAGTTTTTGACAGAATGAACCTGTGTGTGATTTATTTAGCAGGGTGATCCCATTCCCTGTCTACTTGTACACTTATACAAAACATTTACATTGTTACAAAAGATTTCTTTTTCAAACTTTCTAGAATCCTGATCAGTTTACACAAAAATATTAAGCAGCACAACTGTTTTCCACATTGATAATAATTAGAAATGTTTCTTGAGCATCGAATCAGCATGTTAGAATGATTTCTGAAGGAGCAAGTGTAAGACTGGAGTAATGATCCTGAAAATTCAGCATTTAAAAAAATATATATTCAAATAGAAAACAATTATGTTTATTGTATTTTTAATTAAATAAATGCTGACTAAATGCAAGCACAAGAGATTTCTTTCAAAAACATTAAAAATCTTACCAATTTCACATTTCTAAATGGTAGTCTATGTTTTTTTACGTACAGGATATACACAGAAACGTACAGTACCAGTGTATTGATTCATTTAATATAAACCCTTTCACACAATTATAAAATAGTTATGACCTCAGCTTTTGCAAGGGGACAGATATATGTGAACAAATTCATTATTAAGCTGGAATTTACACTCTTCCGTGCATATGAAAATTATGTTAAATTTTTATTATTTCATTTATTCATTTCTATTTACATGTAGATATCTCATTTATTAAAAAAAAAATAAAAAAAAAAACTTCTAACTATTAGATGCTGTCAATACATGAATATCATACATTTTAGTTATGCTCTAATTAAAAAAAAAGTACTGTATGTGCGCTAGAAACACTCTAAGTATGAATACTTATGAATAGTAATGAGATCAGGTTGGATTTAGAAAGGAAGAGAAAAAAAGTGTTAAGGTAGAGTGAGAGAATGAAAGAGCAGTATGAGAGCAGAACAGAAGTTAATTGACTTGAGTCAAAGACAAAAGGTCTAGTATGCAGCACTCTAATAATATCATTGCTTGCTGAAGTATCTGAATACTAGACAGACGGAGGGAGAGATTGGTAGGAGAGGTAGGAGGTACAGTGAACACCTACACACTTAACTCAGAGCTCATCAGAAATTCTGTGGTCACCTGGAGGACTCCACACAGCCCACCTCTGAGCCTCTTTCCCTGCATCTCCATCTGTGCTCAATTGCAAACACTGCCTAACGGCGGTCATCTCTCTGCATTCGGCTCCGGTAAAGTGGGAGGTGGGCAGCAGTGAGGGTCTGCCACTGTGTTACCTCAATGTTTACAAGCTTGCTTGGTCTGCTGTGTTTTTTTTTTTGTTTTTGTTTTTTTGAAAAGGAGGAAAAGAAGTGCTTAATTTCTAATAAGTGACATGACATACAGCCAAGTATGGTGACCCATACTCAGAATTCGTGCTCTGCATTAAACCCATCCAAAGTGCACGCACACAGCAGTGAACACACACACACCGTGAGCACACACCCGGAGCAGTGGGCAGCCATTTATGCTGCGCCGCCCAGGGAGCAGTTGGGGGTTCGGTGCCTTGCTCAAGGGCACCTCAGTCGTGGTATTGCCAGCCCGAGACTCACACCCACAGCCTTAGGGTTAGGAGTCAAACTCTCTAACAATTAGGCCAAGACTTCTCCCTTTTATTCTATCAAGCTTCAAATCAAGTAAGACGAGGCAGCTGGGATGCTCTGCATTATAATATCACTCAAAGGAATGGGGAACATTAAAAGGCTCTCAGCAGTCATATTGTGGTGAGTGGCTATGAGCAACGATGGGGACTCATTCAATTACTGGCACAAACACAGGGCTCTCTTTCCAGCACTGCACCTGTGCCTTCCCATACCTACTGCATTCATTGTACTGCATATTTCACTCTGCATTTCTATTATTTATCATAAACATACAAACATATAAAGTGTAAAGGGACAGTTCACATAAAAATGGAAATTGTCATCATTTACTCAACTTCATGTCATTCCAAACCTATATGCTATTTTATTTTATTTTATTTTATTTTAATTTATCACAAAAGAAGAAGTTTTAGCTTATATTCAAAGTCATCATGACATATTTTTTTTTAAAAACCCAAACTGCAGTCCAAACATTTTCATATCCTTAACAACAAACAGCATTTGATCTCATGACCAAATATAATTAAATGAAACCAGAGATGCTGCAATGATAAATGAATCATTGATACATTCATAAATAAATGTATTTAGCATTTAAAAGTATTTAAGGCAGTGTATGTATAATGCATGTAAAAGTATAAAAGTGTAAAAAATGCATAAACGTTAAAAAGTTAAAACAACAAAATGTTTCTTATACTTTTTAAAGCTAGTGGTCACTGTGAAATGTCTATATATTATAAACAACTACATAAATTTTGCGTTCCACTGAAAAAAATAACAGCATACTGTACAGGTTTGGATCAACATACAGGTGAGTATAGTACATACTGAACACTTCTGGGTGAACTATCATATGCTTTCAGGGTCAGAGTGGATATGTCACAGTCTACGGTACAGCAGTATCTGTCCCTTAGGAGGCAGGAACGCTGTGAGGAAGCCTCTCTATATGCTGCCCTTCAGTTGTACAAGGCCACAGCTCAGGGCTGGAAGGGTATTTATATACTCCACTGCTTACGAGTGCAAAACCCTCCCGACGTGTACAAAAAAGCCTGGCAAAGTTCAAGCGATTATATAGAGGCCGGCGCTTCAGAGCAGGAGATCGTCTCACCGCATTAGGCAGTTATTCTGCATTGAAACAGCAGGTAAATTATAGATTCTTGTGACCAGCGACTTAAATATATATGAGGGTAAGACAACAACAATGGGTTGACGGCATAGGATGGCCGTGAACGTTTCATCTCCAAACATCAGGTGAGCCGAGGAAGTAGAAAGGGTAAAGCCGCCATTCTACTGTGTAATTGTGCTATTATACCTCAGCAGCAAGCCTACAGTAAAACCCCGCTGTGCCTTTGTGCCTTCTAAGTACACAGTTTATTCAATGGGGTATTTTCTGTGAATCAGTGTAAAAATGGGTTCACCATCAGTAGAAAACATGGGATTAGCACTTTTATAAGGGCCCCTGGAATATGCACCGTGCCTCTTTTGTGCAGAGAGGATGAGAAAAACAAAACCAGTGCAAGAGATTTGATTTGTCACAGTGAATACCTCCAAAACACACACAGACACACACTCACAAAGAAACAAACACCGTCTCTGCGAGGTTCAGAGAGAATGATTCCATTGTTATAAAGTTAACGGCACTGTGAAATTAAATTGCTGCAGCACTAGCAGGCAAAACGCCACGTTCAGGGTATTTAAATGAACCTGGCGTTTATGAGTAACAGAAGGCCATGAATGAAGTGAATTTTAATCAGCCGAGTGTGAGCGTGCCACACATTTGTCTCGGGCGTGTGTAAAGTTAACTACATCTGTCTCCATTCAGCAGTGATGACAAGCCCTGGGTTCTACCTGTCTGTAAATAATGCATGCTGCATGGTGTGATATCTAAACGCTCATTTCTCCCTCGCACCTGGATAGGGCCACGTGGTAAAATGTGGTAAAAGGTTGCATAGGCTAATCGTCTGCGCCACTACATTATTTATCCCGCAGCAGAGCTTGTACACGGAGGCCTGGTCACTGCTAGAGCTGGATTTCTGCTGTAATTCTCAATTAGGAAAGAACTCAGAGTGTGTCTGCACACACATACACATTGTGTCCCCACAATGCAAATTGTCGGGCCAGATTTCCCAGCAGGGAAAGACAAAGGGTAAGAGGAAAATAATAACATTTTGCCCTTTTTCAATCCCTTTCCTCCCACTATTTTAGTCTCTTTGTATATCGTTCTCTGTGATTAAGCTAGTTTGCTGCTGCTTCAGCTTTTGTACACAGGCGATGGTGATTAGGGCTTCACAGACTTTTGTGCTTTGGATGGTGGCATAAAGAAAGAACATGATACATGAGACAAATAGGAATATCAGAGCGGCAATGGAAATTATGCGTATCACGTTAGCAACATCCAATCTACACAATCACCCAGAACCCCTTTGCAATCAGCACAAGAGCTGATTATAACACCTGTTCACACTGCCATGCATCTGCCAATAGAGGCACTGTGGCCATACATACTCTATAGATATTCAGCATAAGGATCCTTTCCCAGAGCACAGCAGTGTCTGAATGGGGCATCACTGAATGGAAATGGATGCTCACATCACACCTCAGCAGGGAGATGGGCTGACTTAGCAGCGACTGTGAGGAAATCAATACCAGCGTTGAAATAACCCCGTTGATATGCATATTCATGAAAGCTAAAGCAAGGGGCAAAATTCCACTCAGTGTCTGACTTTATAAGAGTCCACTGACATGGCACAGCTTCAGTCATGTACCCCTTCAGTTTAACAGCATGGTATGAAGTTTTTTCTGCCTTATTCCACCTGAAAAATAAACAAAACAAAGCAAAGCAACAAACCCTAAGAAAAAAAGGTATAAAAAGAAGGTATTGTTGGAGTCTTCTAATTTAAGAAATTATAGACAGTATACAATGTATGATATGAATATTCTATAATTTAACAAATTATAAAACAGCGTGATGTAAAAAGAAACAAAATATAACATTATTAATATAAATAATAAAAATATTGTAAGTTATAACAAAATTGTAGTTTAATTTTATCATTTGTTTTAAGTTTCCAAACATTGTTAAATTTTGTTCTGTTTTATGCAATGTTCTAATCTCTTCTCCACAACTATCGCAAGTAGAACGTACTAGGTGTCAGAGTCGCTGTTATGGGTCATTCAATATGCAAGATATGCACAACTTGTCTTGTTTTCATTTTGCTCTCAGCATTATCAACAGGTTGACTCTTTCACTTGAACCAAGCCCTCTGATGTGGAGAAAAGGCCGGGAGAGCAAGTTCCTCTAATTACAAAGATAGGTTTCACAGAGTGGCTATGTATTTCATAGCAGAAAAGTCCATCATATCATAAGAGTGACTATGGGAGCACTCACACTCTCACAGTTACATTGTTATTATCCTTCCTCCTCTACTTTCCTCTGCATCTGAGCCAGGCTGAACAAATGTTCTACAGCACAAAGCTTTTCTTCTGGACTAAAATATCACTGCACCAGGAAAAGGTGCCAGATGGCACTGCACCAGCACTGGGATAAGCACAGCTTTCTTAGTCTGCCTTTCATTCCCTTACATCTGAGAGAGTGTGTGCAAGAGTATATGAGATTTACAGCTGCTCTATGCAGCGGCGGGAGTAATGAACAAAATTTACTGTAACAGTGGCGACAGTGATGCACACAATGCTCAGCCGTAATTTTACATTCACTGACACCAGATTCTCCCTGCAACAGAGTGGGAGATGTGTCAAATCTGATAATTGCACTGAGATCGAGCTGACAACGGCTACCTTTGTACGTGCTTGACTAAACAATCTGTTGCTGCATTCACAGATACGCCACCCAAACGTTCCCTCAGTATTAGCCTTTCAGCTGGAGGCGGGAGGCAGATGAGCAGCATTGGCGCTTGATCCCAAGCCAAGAACTTCAATATTTCATCTCCTATCATTTTTGATTCTTTTGAAAGGAGGAGGCTGCTGTCAAAAAATCTCTGTTCCCCCAACTGACAGAGATGACACGGGCAAGCTTGAGAAGGAAGCAGTGAAAGTGAGTATGAAATTTCACTTCCACATTTAAAAGCTTTGAAAGATGCTTCCTTTCAGGAGCAGAGCACTTTAATTAAATTACACTGTACAGCTGCATCATTCATCGTATTACTTTGTATTTATAATCCTGCTTAACTCGCCAACGAATTGAAAAACAATCTTCAAACTGCTCACAGAGTAATTATGAAAAATAATATTTTACTAACGCTGATTTTGTTTTAAAATTCCCCTTTGTGCTGCCCTAGATATGGTGGGTTTACAGCAGAGTTTGTGCGGAAATAGAGGCAGTTTTATGAGAGCAAAAATAGGAGGATTATTTCGAGGGTAACACTTGAAAAGTACGGTTAGACTAAATCCCAGGCTGTGACTGTGAGTAGAGATTAATTTGATCCCTATCCATCTGTTAGGAATTTAGTTATGGTTACGGACTACAGCCTAACTCGTTTTCTCCATCTGCAACTTTCCTCATAAACAGGAACTACTGAATATGAAGTCATTTTGCAACACTTTTCCATAAGGATTATTGCTTGGCTAGTTTCACATTGATGTTCATGTTACAGGGTGATTACTTGTGGAGTGCTTATAACCCATCATTACAATTATAATTTAATCTAAACTGAAAAAAAAAAAAAAATCTAAATTAGCTGGTCTTATTCAAGTCAAAAACATTTAACATCACTGAATCAACCTAATTTAATTGAGATACCATTCTTATCAAGTGGAAATAGCTCTTTAAGGTAACAACTGCAGGTTACCCCTTTGTACAGATTGGTTATACTATAGTAATTGTAATATTAATGAATTATACTCATCTGTATGACATGTGAAGTTTTATTACAGTACTGAAAAGTTTCCAGAAGCAACATTACTAGTTTTAAATCCGATACAAACACTTCCTAAGCACATGAGCAAACACACATTAGTAAGGGAGACAGGGTAGTTACCAAGTTTTTGTTGCCGTTCTTGCTGAGGGGACCTCGGAAAACTCCCTTGATGTTTCGAAAGTATCCATTGCTGAGATGTGTGGAGCTGATGACAATGTAGTAACACGCCATGGGGGACCTGAAGCTTCCATGCACAGAGTCCAGCCAAGAGAGAGTGAAACAAGTCCACCCAACAAGCCTTTTCTTTTGTTTCTCTGTTTCAGATGAAAGGCACAAGCTCACTTTCCCTCAGTCAGGAACGGAGAGAGCGTGTTCCCTCATCCTCTCGGATCCTCAAACATCAGTCTATTACAGTCACTTTGTGGGCTTTTTCTGACGTGCCTCTGCTTTTTGTAGTAGCCTCCAGCAAGGCGTTATCCAGCTCTCTCCTCTTCCGTACAACGGCAAAGAGAGTAAGGCAGAGCTGCTCTTTCTTCTTCCTCAGTCTCGGCTCTCTGTGCTGGGCTGAAGTGTGTCTGAGCTGAGTCTCCTGCTCGTTGCGCAAGTGATACGCGCTATTGAGAGAGCTCCGCTGGGTCTGGCAAAGGAGAGCATGGTGTTATAGTGTGCCGTGCGTTGCCGCTCCAATGAATGGGGCCAATGGTGAACAAGCCTCTGGTCCGATGGTGAGGACTGGGATGAGAATTACATCTGTCACATGCTGCTCTTCCAGATCCACTGAGTCAGCCTCTACTCTCTCTAGCCAACCAGAATTCAGCATCTTTTTCCTCTCACACATCCCCTCTCTCTCCCTCATTAGTCCCCTCTCTCTCTTTCTCTCTCTCTCTCCCTCTCCCTATCGCTCGTGAGCGTGTTCTTTCTTAGGAAGGAGCTGAGGCAGCAGTCAGGAGCAGGTAAAGGAAGGCTGAGGTGCTGAGAGAGAAGCTTCGGTACGTGTTACATCCACTATCATCCATCTTTTATTAGGTTAATGTGTTCGAGAGCTGCTATAAAAAGATTTATATGTTCTACGGACAATGATACTTGCAAATCAAAAGTCCCAGGTGGTGCAGTTTACAGGCATTTGGGTATTTCCTAATGAGGAAGTGTAGAAGTGTATAAAGCCACTACTATAATGGTAATTTACATGCAGATATGACAGAACTGAAGATTCATGACTTCTTTATGAAAAAAAAAAAATGCATTATAGATGCTAACTGAAGAAAGATCAAACAGCAATTTTTAACTCATTTTATTTTAATGAAGACTGAAAAAAACAAGCTTCAAAACAGAGTGGAGCTTGAGTATTGGGAATCCTGTATCAGAGTTCTCTGGATGCATTGCGTGCCTATTTAAGGACTACACTGACAGCAGCACTAAACAGAAAAAGAAAGAAAGAAAGAAAGAAAGAAAGAAAGAAAGAAAGAAAGAAAGAAAGAAAGAAAGAAAGAAAGAAAGAAAGAAAGAAAGAAAGAAAGAAAGAAAGAAAGAAAGAGAACCGTACAAGCTTCTACAGAGCATGTGGCTGCATGAAACATGCCAGAAAGAGAGAGAGTTCCCTTCCCACCCCCCAATTTTAGAAGAGCAATAATGCCTCGTAACTAAGCAACGCAGTTTCTGAATCAATTCTAAATTGCATACAGTAGGAGAGTCAGATGTAAGGGGCAAGACGAGTGGGTGCGCAAATGTACAAATGCGTACAAATGTGTCTTTCAATATGTTAAGAGACATTGTAAATGGTAACTTTGCAATGATTCTAAAACATTTAATTCTAGGAAATATGTTATTCGTGGATTGTATTAATGAAAACTATCGTGACGGGAAGACGTCTTGGCGTGTTTGAGACTGCAGCATAATTGAGCGGAATGGAAGACAGATATCTTGGAAAGCACTGTGACCAACTGCCAATTAAAATGAACCATCAGGGGCTGATTTCAAATGGGAGAACAAATGCTGTTATTCATTTCATAAGCCTACTCTGGAAAATTATTCCTTCATAAAGAGGGAGTCTAGATATCATTAAAAAAATTGGTCCTAGATAACTTTGAAACACTGCAGATATAGTATTTTTGTTGGAATTTTGAACACAAAAACTTTTCAGATTTGCAAAAGATTTTGAGATGGCCTGTAAATTGCTTAAACAAATCATCATTCATTATTTATCTAAATGCATTTATTGACCACTGAATCATTTGGTTTATAATGAGGGTGGTGTGGACCATTTCGCTGAGAGAAAACATCAAATGCATTTCCGATAAAGAAACATCTCTTCCCCTTAACCAGCCGATAACTGCAACCACAAGAAGACTATTATTAGTAAACTAATGGAAACAATGTTGCATGAACTGCTTTACCTTGCAGTAACATCAGATTCTATGGAGAGACATATCACTGAATAATAACTGCAATGGTAGGGAAGAGTAGGAAGAAAGTTTTCCTCAGAACTGCTATAGTTTGACCTGTCAGATGTCAGGGAGATTTGTTCCAAGTGAAAAGCTCCACTTCGCTGGTGCTATCGGTGTGGTCATGCAGCATACAATGGTATTCAGTTAAGGGCATGCACATAAGGCAGATTGGCCCCCTGTTTCCATCTGTCTTTCTGTCAATACTCGTTGAGCTGCCCACCAACCTCTGCAGTTCAAGACAATGCGAAACCAGTAAAAGCTTTAGAAATAACTTGCGTGTGGGTGGTTCGATTCTTCTCAGAAAACAATGTTAATATATTCTGCAATCAGCAGACTTAAGATGACTGTATCTTGGAAAGGAGGACGTGCCTGTTCATTATCAAGAAAATGCAGTAAAAGGTGCTGTCTTTTTGTTTTTTAACATCTACTACACATACAGACGCAACCCAAAGTAATTTCTCTCAGTTACTCCTCAACAAAGACACAGCTACACTGGCAAATCTTGTAACTACAGCGCTGTTTCATGGTCTGATGATAAAGTGCAGATGTTGGAAAGGACGGGCTTTGTTCTTTATAATAATGGCATTCAAATCTGAACAATGAGCCGAGTGCACAAACACAAAATTAGGTTTGACTGACTGCTACCTGTGCGATTGCCTCGGCACTTCCTCCCACCCAACATGCATGACATTTCATAAACCAGAAAATTACAAAACCCCATTATTCTTCTATAATATGCAGCCATGCATGCAATAACTTTCATTTCGTGTTAGCACAGCAGTTCCAGGAATTGTGAACATGGCAATTAAACAGATCTGCTGTCATCTTCCCCTGCATGGTTCAGATGTAGTAGGAAAGTTTTTGCCAGCATGACAGAAAACTTTCAACAGAAGTGATGTTAGAAGAACAGGATTTCTGCTGAGAGGTTCATATTCTGGATTCCAATAGACCCGAGGGACGTACATGGATTTGGATTAAACTGGAGGTGTCACTCTATTCTAATTATAGCCTCCTTATATTCTATTTATAGTCTGCAACCAAAATACTGTTTTTAATTCACTAAAAGATTTTTATTACAAACCCTGTGTAAAAATAAATAAATAAAATAAATAAAGCTAATGCACATAAAATAACTGTTGCATTCCAGTGAAGTGGTGATTTTAATCTCTTGATAAATCAATTCTTCTGAATCAATTCACTAAAATGATTAGTTCTGATTCATTCACTAATCCTTTCTGCAGATTAAACCAGTATGCCAGTAGGTGGCGACGTGATTTATGCAGTTATTTTGATGCCACAATTATGCACAAGTAAATCATAGAATCGTTCACTTAACTGTTTCATTCACAACCAAAGTAACTCATAATGTTGCGATGTAACAAAAGTAGCATTCATGAATTGTTGTAGTAGAAACACCACTACAGTGTGCAGGTTTCAAGCACATCCCTAGTAATATGCATATACTGCTATAATATTAATGGTGTGCAGTGTATAGAGTGTAATGTAGAGCATATGCAACAATGCTAACATCTAAATATATAACTAAAAATGAGCTAAAAATGTATAACCATGGGGTATTTTCTCCCTTCAAACTGAACAGAAGCTACGCCATGTTGTTTCGCTACAGTTGCTCATGTTGGCAAAGGGAGAGAAGTGAATCTAAAAGGATAACACACAGAGAGCTTTGTTAAACAAGGGAACTTTTTGGCAACAAAAACACAGCTCCAACAGATTTAAAGCTCTGAGCTCAAGAATACATATGGAGCAATGAGCCGACTGCTGCTTGGGGAAAACTACTCAAACTTCACCCAGCTGACAGAAGAACAGGCAATGTCAGAGAGTCTGACCAGCTGGAAGATTCTGCCATGCTTAATCTCAGACATATTTGCAGAAAGGTGCTGGGGTATAAAGATCTTAGTGTAAGAGCAACTAAAAAACGTAGCTGCTTTATACCTAGATGTACTATTAGTTGAACAACATTATGCAATAATGGCTTTGAAGAGCAAAGCTATAACTCATTTTCTGGCACATTTGGATTGCAGAATGTGTTTTACACTGTGTGGCAGATAAGAACTGAAGCTTTCCTCTCAGTGTGCCATATGGACATCAGGCTGTGGCGTTCTGAACCATAGCCTGCTCCCAAATTAATTAAGTTGTTAATTTGTAGCACAAGGGAACATTTGAAACTTGTTTAACTCATGTCACAGTCTGACGTATTCAAGTTTATTTGAACATGTCTGTCATGTTGTCGCCCTAATGCTATCATGGCACGCCTGATATAATGGGTCGAGACAGCCTGTGAAACCACTCTGATGTTCTCTTAATAGAGCCGCTTATGGAAGGTCAGCTGAACCTTTGATGAAACCCTGAGAAACAGAGTTCAAAGGGAAATGACTTTGATGCCACGTACGTCCATAGCATATAAAGAGTTGTGAAAATATCTACGACAGTATCTAAAGTGAAAATCACTGAGACAAACTAATTAGTTATATGAATGGGTCCACATCTGAGGTGAAGTCATATCAGAAAATTGTCATTTCTAACCCAGTTTTACAGTCGGAGTGTAAATGGACTTCTGTGTTGCAGTTGCAGCTAAAATTCAATAACCACACAGTAATCACTTTACCCTTTAGAAAATTATTGATTTGGACACAGTCGTCTCTGCCAGACTTGATATCAGGGGCTTATATTCCTATGGGTGCTAATCTAGCATCACCAAAGCCGCTCTTGCCTCTCTTTTGAGCAGAAAAGTTGACGGGCCTCAGAGACGAGCAGTTTATTAGCACAGCTTCCACGGCAACTACAAAGGTGGCAACTAAAAATACTCTGTAGTGGCTGTACAAAGCGCACACCCCTCCTGCATGCAAGAAATCTGTAAATGACACTTCACAGCACTGAGGATCTTCTCTGACGATGGAGTGATTCAGGCATGATAACATGAAGAACTAGTTTCACACACTCCCTGATACTGTAGCGGTCTCTACTTTTCTATTCTTTTCAACACAAGTTGACGTGCATGCAAGCTGTATGGTGATCTCTACTGACCTGGGTGATGTCAACTGCCACCTTCAGAATTACTAGCATACTGCCTGCTATTTGAGAGTATGTGAAAAAGTATTGTGCATTACGCAAATTTTAACTTTTCAATGTGCGCTGCGTGGTTGTTACATGACTTCACTTTTTAAAAGTGTACATCTAAACACGTCAGAACTGACAGCAGATATGAGATAGAAATTGTGCATTGTAGAAGAGTTCATTTGATTTTTACTTTAGATCACTCGACTGTAAAGCTGTGTATACAAGACAATGTGACAAAAATAGTGATTTTGCATTTTATCACTTTGATGTAGCATTCATTGACGGAAATAAAGAAGCTTGTTACTGGGAATATAATATTTTCAAAACCGCTGAGCTACTGGCATGTTACTTAAAATGCAGTTAGAGTAAGTATCACTGGCACTTTACTTGGTTACTCCCAACAGTGGTGTCAAACACACTGTATAACAAATGACATAATAATAAATTTCTGTGATTCTGAAATAAATCACATTATGAATGTAAAACAACAGTGGTTGAAAGACATAAAAATATTGGAAAATGCAAAAGTGAATATAAACAGAATTCCTGCAGTGGAATTCCTTTTTTATGCCGTCTCTCTTATATTCGAGTGATATTATCCCTTTCACAGTAGACAAGCTGCATTAGCATACATATTGTGCCTCCATTCAGAGTCTCTGGGAAGAGCAAACATGTATGTTAAAAATACATCACCTCAATCTGAATCAGCCTCATGTAGAGACTTCTGAATCTACAGGCAGTGACACTGATGAGCTCAGAAACATTTTCAGAAAAAAATGAACACAGGCCAATTCTGCACATAAATTGCAGTGAAAGGGTGATGCAATTTTGTTAAGGTAAATAAAAGTGATTTATAATTTGCTTTAAAATCTAAAATTTATCACTGCAGGGATGTTCATCTGAGGGGGAAAAAGTGGATGTATAATCTCTGTCAATATTCAGAGTGGGTATGTCAGAGTAACAGATTAATGTTTTGCTACTTGAACAAGAAAAACAAATCAATTGTGACGCTGAAGCATAATAAAGTGAGTGGGGGAGACACCAAAAATTAATCAACAATATTGATTGTCTAAAAGCCATTTCACATTCACGGCAACACACAGGCAGACAGTCTTTCACATCAATAAGTTTTAATGAATGTCTTGCCATAAAAATTTTAAGTATATTTAAATTATATTATAATAATTCTATACATACTATAATGAATAAACAAACATAAAAATATTAAACAAAATATTTTCTCTATTTAGTTTAAATATATTTGTGTATAAGCTCTGTTTAACGAACATTTTCAAATTATTTGGTGGATTTTACAATACTTATTGTAATAAGTATTGTAAAATATATATTACAATTAAATATCAAAATGCTTTTTTAATGTGATTCCTCCCTTATTCAGACATGCAAGATTGCCCATGAAGATGTCTAGGAGCATTTAAAGTGCTTGTGTGATTCCTCCCTTATTCCTCCCTTCGTCAACATTGTCTAGGAGGTATTTAAACATTTAAAGTGCTTCATTTCCAAGTATTTCCATTTCCAAGTCCTCAGAGGTTTTGCCAGTAATTATAGAGGTGAAACTGGTGTGGAGACACCTCAACACCATCTCGTCCTCTATGGGTTTTGTTCTGCAAGCACTATTTCTGTCATTGTTTAATATCCATACACCATGAGCAAAGCCTGCACAGGAAACATGCCAGCTGCCATGTTCCTCTGGAAAACCCTAAATCCTTTCAAGTGGTTTAAAATTCAAATTGCACCAAATCATTCATTGCATGCGCAAAATTCAGTGAATACTCCCAGAAAGCATTTTTAGAGGGGAATGAAACTGAAAATGTGATGTAACCCAACACAAAGCTAAAAGATTTTTATGTGTTCTGTTTATGGAACATTGTCACATTATTTAATGGATTTTGTAGCACGTTTCGCCTCAGCTATCTAAATTATGCATGGCAGTGTGAAATAAGTAAAATGTTTCTATTTTAACAAACCATTAAAAATCAGAAACTGCACCAGCACCTTGCAAGTCAAACTTACTCAAAGACTCAGCTCAACTTTCAAATGTTGCCAATTAATAACATCTGTGCTCATAAGTGAACCTACTCATCTCCACTGGGATTTAGCCTGTAACAGCTTCTTGCCACGAGTCCAGGGTTAAAAGCATCCTTTTCCTCTGAGGCAGCGGGGATTTTTTTTTGTTTTTTCTTTATTAGGAGGTATTTTATGGTATCTTCTCCTGTGGATCTGTGCTATATTTTTTTTTATCATCCATCTAGCACTGAAGGGAGTGCTGATCCTCCCAGCTGGAGCGTTTGGAGGTGTTCATGCACAGCTGTGGGTAATGGAATATTTGCACCTCCCAAAAACAAACATACTGACCACAGACATGTACATTGCAATAACACCCCCTGGGCAAACAGCAAAAAACAGTCCACTAAAGAGCTTTCAACAAACACTGAGAGGATTTGCTAGCATCCATCAGTGACATATATACTGCTGACAGATTTAACTTCCTTTCATGACCCCTCATTGTAATTTCTAAATACTTCATGTAGCCTATAATCATGGTTAGTTTTCATTCTTGCCAACAAGACTGTTCTGGTATCCATTTAAAGGACTGGAAGCTGTTTTAATAAATAAATAATTCAGTACATAGCTAATGTCAAAATTTGATACCACTTTGTCTTAAATTAAAAATAAAACTTGATAAACCATTTTAAAGGATCCAAGTGAATTCAGACGTCACAAAATTACTGATTTTGAGATTTGTTAAAGATTACATCTGATACTATTAGCAAATAATTTTTTTTTTTTAAAAATCACCTATTTCAAACTTTAAGCCTTAAAGGTGCCATATAATGCATTGATACAATATTTAAAATTGTTCTCTGATGTCCTCAGAGTGTATGAGAAGTTTTATCTCAAAATACCCCACAGATAATTTTTTATAGCTTGTTGAAATTGCCACTTTTAGGGTATGAGCCAAAATGCGCTGTTTATGTGTATGTCCCCTTTAAATGAAATGAGCTGATGCTCCCACCTCCCTTCTCAGAAGGGTGCGGAGCTTTAAGAGCTCATGCTCATGGGCATACCACCAGTGTTAAGGTTTAACTGGTGGTGACCGTGTTACTGATCCTCACATTGCTTCCAAACACAATTTTTAACTACCACATTCCTATTTACGATTGTTCTGGTAGCACGTGAAGGCAGCATTAGTGAAAACAGGCAGAGACAATGGTAGCTTTAGCAACATTAGCCTTACAGAGAGCCAAGAAGTTCTTTTGGAAAACAAAATATGATGTGTGATGCTTACTTTGTCTGGAGTCTGGACATTTGCACACGAATCATTGTTATCGATCCCTCTTTCAGAAGCAATCTTTGCACAAGTCCAGCTCTGAACTGACCCTCGTTTGTGAGACAGTCCGGTGTAAAATGTACATTTCCTTCGAAAATGAAATGTAACCACCATGTCCTTGGTGGTCTATGAAGACTCCTATGTTCGTTGGTGCATCCCAACACACAACACTTCTAATGGCTCTTTGACACTGTCATTGTTTTCCAGCAGCTACAGCAAGTAAACATAAATGGCGGACCGCTGCTTCTCAATCAGGGCTGTGTATAGGCCAGAGAGCATCACAAATGGGTGGGACTTTCACCGAGTATGACGTCATAGTCTGGAACTGCTCATGTGGAGAGACTGTTTATGATTTTTTGGGATTATAAAACAATGAGTGAGTGGATTTTTACCATTAAAGGCTGGTTGTTTTCACACTCTGAGGCCACACAACTGTGTTCAATCACCTTATAAAAGTGATTTTTGCATTCTATTGCACCTTTAAGTTCAGCATTAAATTTTAATGTATAATCAACTTTAAGTCATTTCAACTTATATATTATATTAAAATGACTTTAAAAAAATTTAATTAACTTTAAAAAAAGCTTAAATTGCTTAACTTATTTTGATGGGTTAATGTAAAAATATAAGCTGCCATGACTTACTGATCATATACATTTTTACAGTGTAGTGTTAATAAGGATTCTCTTCACCCAACATGATACTTCACCCAAAAATCCATCATAATTTACTCACCTAAAAGAATAATTAACCTTCACTGTATGTAAAAGATGATAAAAATTTTATTTTTTTCGTGACTTGTTCCTTGAAGTCAGTGTTCAACAACAGCAAAAATAATCTAAGTGTATAAAAAGGGGTAAATGAATTAAATATTAAAAATGTGTATGTATATAAGCAGGATCGATAATCAATATGGTGCAGATATATTGTGCACCCTCCAGGAAATCTAAAACGACCTTAATCTATCGGCTTGCTAAGTGTACAATATCCTGGGTCAGTGCTATATAGAAATGACATTAGAAATCTCTGTGTGGAATGAATGGGAATGAAGTGTGGTAAAGATCAGAGCTGGAAATGCAGACTGAATAGAAACTGAATAGAAAGTGATATGTGATCTATGGAATGGTTGGGTTTCTGTATTACCATTGTGCCCATGTGCAATGCACTTAACCCCAGATTACTCCAGGGACTCTGCTCCCTATCAAGTGTACTTTAAATTCCATTGGTTAAAAAGCATCGGCACATAATCTAATAATAACCTTTCTATATTCCTGACAGCTAATAAAGTGTCCGGTACCAAGAGTGCATAAATTCCGTAAATATGCAAATAAAGGAGCTTTGTGAATAGGCTATAGCTGTCGTGTATTAACTCAAGCAGCACACTAAGTCGGAAAGTGGTGGTATTCGAGTACCAGAGCGGGATATGACAGAGAGGAATATATCAAGTGATAGGAAGTGAGAAAATATCTATATTAAAGATGAAAGAGCTTCAACAGCATATATCTTAAAGCTGTGTGTGCCTGCTCTTAAATGAAACACCACAAGCTTTGAATTCAGCACATATGTGCGAGTCAATAAAATGAATTGACTAGAGAGTAAAAGCACTTAGAAGAATTCAATATGCAAGATAATCAACTGTGTGCACTACAGTGGCACATATAATTTCACAACCCAATTCAAATAGCATTTATATTATGATCTTTCACTTTCCAGAAATACAGTGAAGCTATGCATCCATATACTGCAAAAAAAAAAAAAAAAAACACTTTCTCTTATATCTAGCCTATTTTTATTGTTTACCAGTAAAAATACAGTACATTTCTAAACAAGACTGATTACTCAACTCTGGAACACCTAATTCTGATTGGTCAATCACAGCATGATTTAAGGGTCCAATATTTTCCTATTTATATACTGTATAATTCATATATAAATACTCAACTCAAATGAATCTAATTTTTAAGATGTTTAGATAGTTGTACAGGAAAACATGCCAAAAATGCTGAAATGGTTTGTCACAGTCCAGCTGACTAGTTCTAACATACCAAATGATAATTGTAGAGACCTGTGTTGGTAAAAAAAAAATAGCCGCACTCACTAAGCTCAGAGCAAATCAGCCCTTTATGAATATACTGTGAGCTGTGGCACCGATTACACCAGGCAGCTAAGTAAAGCAGCAATTACTTGACATCCCAAGAGATCTGGAAAAATACCCACTTGCAAACATTTCATAATTGTCATTGTATCTGTTCATACAACAATTACCACCACGTTAATGAAATCATCATCACTAAATAATCTCAATGGGTACAACTGCTACTCTGATGGGGGACTTGGGGCATATGCCTGACGGCAATAAATTCTCTAACAAAAACATGCTTGGGGAAAGGAAAGATATACTTTGCTTGCTTATGCAACAATTTGTGTCTACTGATGTAGAGCCGATGCATGAAGTGGGACGGTACTCACAGGAACAGAATACCAGCAATTCTGGGCTACTCTGTTCAGTACTGGTATTTATTCTTAGATACCACCAGCTCTCATAAACTGTCAGCACTCTCTTCTGTTCTTTCTTGACAAGACAGTCTGCCCTCTTGCTCCTACTAGACAAAGACTGTTAGTCACACAAGCCAGAGATTTAACTTTCAACACTAAAGTAGGTGCATATTGTAGCATCATCAGTTCTATTACTTCTGTGATGCATATGTGGAGTTTCTGCGCAAGGGTGCCCTTCGGTTTCCAGTATAAATGAAAGAGACATTACATGTGTTTATAGCACTCAATACTTCTCTCAAAAGAAATTTTAAGTAGACATATAATAATCCACATCTTTCTCCATTGTATAGAAGTGTATAAAGAGGTCTTTGTCATTGATTTGTTTTAAAAAGCGCATTTTAAATAATGAAAATAAATAAATAAATAAAAAACTGATGTGCCAAGCCATCAGAACCAAACCGAACTGAAAACCGTGGTCAAATGATTTGCATGTATGACAGAGTATTTCTGTTTCAATTACACTACAGTTTGTATAAGTTTCGAAAAGTTTTTTTTTTTTTCTTTCAAACATGGCCCTTGATGTTTTATAAACAAGGCCCAGTTCTATGCTGGAGTTGCACACTGTATGATACCGAAAGATCCTGGTCATGAGTTTGACGGCTCGAGTATGTAAACACATAAGAAACAACAATGGAGTGTCTTTAAAAATCCTCTTTTGTGCAGAACTACTTCCTTCTGCCACAGATTCAAATCACAGTTTAACAGCTGAGCTCAAGCCTCCATTACTTATTCGAAAACATCACTTTAGAACTAGTAACGAAGGAATGTTGAGTTGCTCCATTGAAATGTATTGTATTACTCTATTAAAAGCAGAAATGGACTGAGTGAGTGTGATAACCTGCATCACAATACAACATTAGTTTGAATGTCCGCTGAGGAAAGCGATATCTTTGTTGTACTGTCCTTTCATCTGTTAAGGGTGATTACCGATGACAGTGCTGCTCTGTGCATTTATTGGCTGCATCTTACAAGGCGTTGTTGAAAGTAAAAATAACTTCCTTGTTTACAACCCTGTTAAAGTCGCTTTCAAAATCAAAGTCTTTATATAAATAATGTAATAATATTTTCCCACTTCAAGCTCAGAGTACAGCCATGTAGTGAGGAAGATTGATTACAAATATCCATTGAGTGGTTACGGTTTTGTGACTGGAATACAATTTTGTGGAATATCCACTTCAAATGTCATTTCATTAAGCGCACATGCAGCTCTTCTCGTGGTTTTCAATACAGCATTTAGGATTTGGGGCTCAGTAGATGATTAAAAAAAGCCAGCAACATAAGCAGAGGTCACAGGAGACTGATGGTGCAGTAATGGGAGAGATAGAGGGAGAAACACATGGAATCAGATGGCAGTGTGTTCAGGACTGAGTGCCTTCCTTGGAATTGACAGCCGATCAATGCCTGTGGTCGTGTATGGAGGGTATGTGCGGATATAAACAATACAGCCAAATGCTGCGGTGAAGGTGACTGTTTGAAGATGACACTGATCCTGCTGAAAAGCATCCCCCTCTCAAGCCATTTGTACTCAGCGAGCATGAGATATCACATTCAAACACAGAATCAAGAGGAGGAGAGAAAAAGAAATCAATGCAAGACAACCTGGAAGAAAACAGGAAGCTACTCACTATCTCTCCCTGATGCAACCAATACCTAAAGTGATAGCAAGTGCTTGGGCTACAGTCCCTGGCTCAGACAGACTGATCAATGCCTGGTGTCCCGCATTAACTCCAGGACCCACATTTCTTCTGCCAGACTGAACACAATACTCTGTGGTCAAAGAGTTTTATCTTACAATTCACCTCGCAACAATGAAAATGTTTGATTGTGAGAATCCATCTCCAGTCTAGACATGGGCATCCACAGAAACGTTTCCCAACAGAAGGTTTCTTGATGGTTCCATTTACTACACAACAAATGTTCACAGTTTAGTAATTATGGTTTGGCATTGTTTGTGGCATTGTTTGTTAAATGCTTGGTACATTGCTATTAGGCATAGACAGATTAAAAAAAAAAAACTGTACTTATAACCAATTTTTATTTTTAAGTCACAATGAAACAAAAGTAGCAACAGAACTCTTCTTCAACTGTGTTTTGTAAATCCGAGTGTAATGGATTATCAGGGAAAATATGTATAGGGTATTTGGTTATATTTATCAATTGTTGATTGTACACAATCAAACATGCAGTTGAACGTAATAAAGGGGCAGAGTTTAACCACACTAAATGATAGGAGAAGTCCAGCATTCAAGTTATAACATTTTGATAAAAAACTTACAGAGTTAAAAAAAAAAAAATACAAAAACTACATTGATGAAACATTCACAATACGATCTAGGACATACATTAACAAAATATTATTTTCATTCATCATTTATTAATTAAAAAGCATGTAAAATATCCCTTTTTAACCACTCTTTTACTTGGGAATTCTGTCATAATTCTGTCACTCACCCTTATGCAGTGGCATGCTTGAGGGGATTAAAGTGCCCCTGCCCTTTTAATCGCCAACGCTAAACAACGCTATGTGTTGTTTGAACTTTAAACCGCATAAAAACATTGCATTACACCAAATACACAAAATAATGTTCTTTTTTGCAACGTCATATGACCCCTTTAAACCACTTGATTCATATGGATTTCTTTTACGATGTCTGAAGCATCATAGTTTTAGTGGAATGGACTTTCAATGGAGAGACAGAAATCTCTCAGATTTCTTTAAAAATATAATATAAAAAGTCATACAGGTTTGGAATGACATGGGCAAGTAAACATTGACAGAATTTTGGGGTAAACTAACCCTTTAATGGTACAATAGCAAAACAATCCTGTTTAATCAGAGGGAAAAATGGTTAAATGAGACATGGTTTTAGTTATGTAGAACTAAAATATGACTGTTTAGTACCTTGACTATTATTACAAATTCACTTCACAGAAGAAAAGGGGAGAAAAGCATAGAATATCTTCTCTTTAAAAGAAGACAAGAAATTGTGGGACATTTTAGAAGCACACCCACATACCGTACAGGCTATTAATTATTCTTAGGGCTATAGATTCTTGGCTTCAACATTTCTCAAGAACTAAATAATTCTCCTTACATTAGCAATGGATATCAGTACAAGTACCATCAAACTCTATAAACACTGGATAGAGAAACAACGGGCTCAAACTGAACATCTAATTCAGCTGTGCCAAAGGCACGCCCAGGCCACACAGTCATTGGCATGTAAAGTGACCACAGACTTGTGAGGTGGCAGTGACCCATCCCTGCTAATGGACGAAGAAACAGCCAGCTAGTGTGCTCTAGACAGATGGTTCCCCTCCCAGAATACATCTCATTTAATGATCTCATTCTAGTGGGTGTCATGCTCTCCAGCTTTGCTGTTGCTGGCAATACTCAGCTTGAGTGGAGTCATCTTTGTATCATATAATTATAATGACCTGCGTCCGGCCCCACGTTGTCATGCTGGATCTCATGAAAGCAAATGGAGCTTTATGGTGATAATGCTAGAGTGAACGTATTCCTCGTCTCCCTCGCCGCCAAGCACTAAAATGTTTTGCCCGTGGTTAACAATCATGAAAACAGAATACTAAAGGAAGGGATGAGGAAAAATACAGTTATAGCTTGATACACTTATGTAGCTCCCTTCTTAAACAAAGTAATTACACACTCCAGTCGCCATGCTGTTGAAATGACACAGAGAACATACCTATCCATAATACATATTTGCATATAGAGAAAATATCATCGGCCATCAACAAAGCTGGACTCAATTCCTCTCCAGCAAAATGCATCAGCCTTCCTATTTGTCTTGGTAATAGGTCTAGCTAAAGCTTTTATTCTCCACACAAATTACCACAATAATATGCTCTGTTAATCTATCTAGTCAGGCCTCAAATTTAAAAAGGGACATTTCGCTGAATGGAGGAATTTTCGATTGCAGACACATATTAGATTATTCTATTCTTGATGGCCTGATGTGCTCTTTTTTTCCTTTCGGATTTTGGCTCAGTAATGCGCTTGTGTGGATATTTCATTCACCACACTCTTTGCAGCTGAATGCTGAATAGGCAGGAAATGGATGAGATTTTATGGCAATTGACTGAATCAATAATCTCCATTTGTGGCTGCGCATTGTTGTGGTACTGTACGTCTTACTGCAAATGAAACCTTTATGAGAAGACAACTGAATAATAGCTGCTTTCTCAAAAGCAGTACTGTAAAACCTCTTTTTAACCTTCTTTCAACATGTGGCAAGTTTCACAAGCACAATTTATATCGTGCAAATAGATATAACAAGAGGTTTCTACAAAACTGAATTCATTTACATATGTATTCGTGCTAGAGAGGGAAATGGGCACATTTGCATTGCATGTATACCATTCATCCCTAATTCTTCAAATCCCTTCATAAACAGGATACTTGTAACTCCTAATCCACATCGAACAGGAATCCCAGTAAAAAGCACTAATCTTAAATGCATCAAAGGCTGAATAAAAAGTCCTTTCATACGGCAAGCACTGCGTTAGTCTTCCAGCACATGAGGTGGACAAAATGCCTTTTAAAGTACACCACCATTTAAAAATTTGGGGTCAGTACAATTTTTTTAAATGCTTTTAAATGAAGTCTCTTTTGGTCACCAAAGCTGCATTTATATGATTAAAACACAGCAAAAACAGTAAATTTGCTAAATATTATTACAGTTTTAAGCTGTTTTCTATTTGATCATATTAAACAATGGTATTTTTTTCTGTGGTGGCAAAGCTGAACTTTTAGCATCATTGTAGCATATAATAGTGCTTCTTAATATTTTTGTCAAAACCATGACAATTTTATCAGGATTCTTTGATGAATATAAAGTTCAAAAGAACATAATTTATTAGAAATAGATTTTTTTGTAACATTAAAAATGTCATTACTGTCACTTTTCAATGCGTCCTTACTAAAAACTATATATATATATATATATATATATATATATATATATATATATATATATATATATATATATATATATATATATATATATATATACATACATATATATATATTTATATATATATATATAGAGAGAGAGAGAGAGAGAGAGATATATTTATATATTACATATCCCCAGCTTTAATGGTAAAATAAGGAACCTAGGGTACAACTGTGGTAGAAATGTAATGCCAGGGCAAAGGAAAAAAAGTGTGCCTAGAGCACTAGTTAGGCTTTAACACCACCAACTTCCAAGTAATATCATTGTGTTTTTTGTGTCATTTGAAGAACCTGAAGCCCCAGGAGAAATTCCATTGACATTTAAAAGGGAAACTTTTAGAAAAAAAATCTATATAATCATGTGTGGTTATATACCCTGTACAGCGAATAACCCATATACTGGAAAGTCAGATATGCTGCTCCAGTGTAGTGTGTAATATATGCAGGGGTTACACAGAGGCAGGTATGGAGCTAAATAGGAAATGATGGTGCTACTGTGGAACATCAATCAGCGTACCTTCGCCAAGAGTGCAGATGCTGCATCTTCGGTGTGGCCGAATACAGTGATGAGAACAACTTTTGTGCTGTGAGCTGACAGGTAAGACTGAGTGCATGCAAAAGTGTCAGGAGAGAGAGGGAGATAGAACGAGTGACAGAAACAAAGACTGAGGGCCCGTGAAAGACTGTCTCTGTACATCATCAGCACGCTTCATTTCCAGCACTTTGCTGGCAAGACGCGTGAAGCTGTCATGAATCTTTACAAATAGGAGTGCATTCCAAATCAAGATTGGACCACTTGGGGCCCTGGGCCCTCAGGACTGAGGGAGTGGGAAAAGAAAGATAGTCAGAGCAAATAACAAGTGAGAACAGACAGGCAATGTCAGCAGAGTGAAATGGAAGCAAGGTAGCTCCTGGACATATTTTCAGGCTTCTAAGAGGCCGTTTTTATTCTATATTGATTTTCAAATGCTTTTCTTGCTGTCTTGTTATTTGAGTTCCAAACAATAGGGCATTTTACCCAGAGAGCACCAGGGTTAAATCAGCTCACTCTTTGATTTGAAATGCACTGGGCTTATAGATCTCACCGATCTATGCTTCACAACACGGATGATCTGCAACACCAATCTGTTCACTCATGCCACGTGAAGTGTTTTACACATTTTGAGATATTGATAAACCATGTAAAAATGTGAATAATTCTTCCAGCAAGATCCAGTATTAAAGCACACAAACATATTGGCATCGGGCCTTTCCTCAAGTACAAAAGGATTGAGTGGTAATCTGAAATGTGCATGAATTATTTTGCTCCATTAACCTCCTACTGTATCTTGACTCAGACAGAGTGATGTTCGCCAGATCACCATTTTCACTAGACAACAGAGAACATGCTCTTCTACCAGCTGGTTCCCAGGGGGTAAAGAGCCAGATACCCTACTGTTTGATCATAGTTAAGATGTCATCCAGACTGTAAAGCAGTCTGATCCATTACACTTCCTCCAGATATAAAGCAGCCTGATGAAATACTTAATGTCTGTGCCTTGCATTGTCTCCATCTTCTTTTTCATTAAAATGATCTATTTTTACTTTCTTCGCCATTCAATAACCTGGTATCAATGTACTGTCTCCCCAATGACATTTCCCTCAGTAAAATCTGAAAAACTGTTGAGAAAGCCAGTGAACTATGAATGCTCATTGCTCTTTTATTGATCCCATCTTGCCCAGGCTCATGCAGATTCAAGCCCGTCTCTCTCCCTGCAGCAACCAAAGGCGTTATACTTTTTGCCACTGCCGATTTTGTCCCCACCGCTTTATGAAATAGCTTGCAGCAGGGATGCGTCTAAAGCAGAGGAAACAGCTCGCAATTTGTTACAAAGAAACCACAAAACAAAATGCAAACAAATGTGTCCCCGCTAAAAATATACTAATAGTTGCAGTGTTGATAACTCTAGGGTAAATTAGAACTCATATCTCCTCTTTCTCAAGGCAAAAACATTACCACTAGACCACAGTCTCAGATTTAATATCAATTTACTAATCTATGCATTTATCCACTGACCTACAAAATCTTGAGACTCACTGCTGCAGAAAGATTTCATGAATATTTAAATATTTAAATATATTTTTAAGAATAATAAAAAATTAAGACAGCAAGAATGATTGCTTCCTTAAATCACTCTGTAACATTACTTCACCAAAAAATGTCAAAAATAATAATAATAATTAAATGTGCTTCTGAAATTGTGGTAACATTTTTCAGTAAGTTTCTACATGTTAAAGTTATTACATTTTTTAACAAACATGAAATAACATACTTTACATTTATCAGTATTACTTAACATTAATTTCTATATTTAGTAATACATTTTTTAACACTTAAGTTGTATAAATTAACAAACAATAAAAAAAACATGAATTAACAAAATTTATTTAAATAACTATTTGTATTTTATTATGAAATTTATAAAAAAAATTAAAATCCTGACAATATCTATCTATCTATCTATCTATCTATCTATCTATCTATCTATCTATCTATCTATCTATGTTTGTTCATTGTATTATATATAAATAAAATATTATTGTTTACAGTCCCGTTTTGACCTGAAAATGAGAAGAATTCTCTGCTTCAGACCAGAGATCTACTACAGATCTCGGGATCATTATATCACATAGACATTTTATTTATTCAAACACTAAATTATAACCCTTAACTATAAATTTTTGCATAATCTAATTAATATTCATGAGCTAAACTGTTGTGATGTTACAACATCTGTCCCACCTCACAACTGTCCTCAACTACTTTTTAAAACCAAGTGACACCCAAGTTACGAACAATGACAGAACTTGCCACAACAGCAGCTGTTCACTTGTTCGATGACTGTATAAATAAACAGAAGGTCACCGGTGGTGAGATAAATATTGTATCTGCTGTAATACAGGAAAGCTCTTCGTCCTAATCTAGCAGACAGAGCAATCACAACAGTGCAGTAGACAATCCTCTCCAAATAAATGCTGCATGAGCGCGTCTGAGCTGTGGAGGAACTGTTCTGGTTTTGAACATCCATCCACAAGAACACGTATTATTTTCAGCCACATGACAGGCACGCTGCTGCGCTACAATTCTGAAGGCAGTTCATGAAAATTGACTGCAATGTGCTCCTTTTCACTTCAGTTCAACTCAGTGGAGGAGGTGAAGCACTTTAAATTCATGTGAAGGGCAGTCACTCTCCTGGTATAAAATTGCATAACAGCAATTTATCAGGTGCCATCTCTTAGAGACAGAAATGAGGGCCGGTCACGTGATCTATCAGCAGCTGGTGGATCCTCCCCCACACTCTCGCCGCTGCACGCGGAGCCATCAGTGCCATATAAATCACCTCTGAGACACCAGGCCGTTTTTCATTTCTAGCAAAGTGCCCATTTTGTATTAAACTCCAAGCATGAACAATTTGCACACCGCAATATGAGTTTGTGTCATTTGTGAATGGAGTGATTAAGTGAGCGTAAGACCGCCCACCTTCCACTGAGCGGTGTACATCAACCTCGGTGGATCGTCGAGGCCCAGGAAAGAGGAGGAAAGGACCTTTCGAGAATTCCAGGCAAGGTTAAATGCATTTTAATGGGTCTCATTCACACTGTACTTCAAAAGAACGTCATTTCAGTTGCGGAACCACTGGCTAGTGCTGGCTGAAGGCGAGGTGCTCAATTTCGTCTGAGTAGCCAAACGAATCAATCTAATTATGCTCGTTGCAGAAGAGAACTTGAGAAAACTCAGTGGGGCTTCTACACACATTTCAACACCAGAAACACCTTGAGATTTAGGTGTGAGAAAGACTCTACCAGTATTCTCCCCAGGGAGCCCAACTACGCTAATCAACATGTTGATAGCGTGAAATACTGTATCTGCATTCAACAGATTCACTTTAACTCCCCATTTTAGGTACTTTTCCACTCTTCTGCAATATGGGCATGTCAGTTGTACTGTGCCTCACTGTAACCGATTCCAAAATTATACCCACGAACTGTTACAGTGCTATTAGCAACAATGCTAATGCATGAGATGAAGCACAGCACAATAGCATCTGAAGAGATATGCAGACTAAAAGTTCATCCTGTACCCAAATCTACATAAAATGCCTTACTTCAAAAATTGGCATCAAAAAAATTATTTTGAACGCCTTCAGATCCTTCTTAACAAACATTCAAAAAAACCTATACAGTTAAACTGCTAAATAAAAATACATTAAATGGATAATGTCCTGCTCTAATGAAACATTACCAGTATATTTTCTACAGATTTCTTTTCTGTTAACTGTTAATTGATGTTTTTTTTTTCCACACTTTCAATTTTATCAGTGAAAAGATGAAATATATGTTACTTAGCTCTTTCAGTTTCCACATCTATGCCCATGCTTCAGATAAGGTGAATGTCAGTTTGCAATGTTCTGCATGACTATGAACATTTGCTCTCTCTCCAAGCACTTATTGCACAATAACTCTGCAATGATATCAAATCCATTTGAGTTCAAAACAGAAGCAGCTCATTTTTCTTGTACATGTGCTAATTGTCGGGAGGTGGGCACTCTGCGCTGCAGCAGACACATCATTAAGTTTTAACAGGACCAAAGGTTATCCAGCCTCCAGTGATTCAGACAGATTGGCAAGGTGTGGACACTTAAAACACATCCATTCCATTTGAGATTAAGTTTACACCGAGCGCCTCCCCCTGCTTCTCGGTAGAGTGCTAATGAAGTCCCTATTTAGTGAGATCATCTATTTCAGTGACACCTGCTAAAAGAGCCTGCTGCTTTTGTGTCTCAAAGCAACAGCTCAGATCGGCAATTCCTTCTATGACCCACAGAGGGCCAGTTCATGTCCCGTTTTAATTAATAAAAGCCATTGATTGATGGTAATGATCAATGGTTAACACACGTCTTTGATTTTATGACTTCGGCAAATGAAGTGCCACTGATAAAACTTAATATGATGGATTTCTTAAGTGGGAGAGGCACTGGAGCGAGTTCGAGTCATCATTCTCAGAAAAACACTTTGATTGCATTCAAATGTGAACTTCTGGATTCCCTCATTTCGTTCTGTGCTATTAGCTGCTGCCTGCTAAGAGCAACTGCTGAAATTCAACATTCAGCACAGAAGTGTCATGCCTGTGCCCCCTGCAATTTTTGAGATAAGTGGAATTACAATGTAACCTCCAAAAAATGTACTGAAAATTTGATAATCCATGACTATCATTCGTAATTATGAAAAAAGCATCTGTGACAGAAATAACACTTTCATATGTCTAAATTTGGTCGGTACTCTCAAATACTTTAAATTGAAAATTAGCCTGGATTACACTTATGCCCATGGATGTTGGATTTAAGGATTCTTTGATGAAAAGCTTGTTAAAAAGATAGCCTGGATTACACTTATGCCCATGGATGTTGATAGTTCTTCTTTGTAAAATAAATAAATGATAAATAAATATGAATGATTTTTGAATTATAGTGCATATATTAAAAGATCAGAATGTATATAATATAATGTAATGTAATGTAATGTTATATTATATTATATTATATTATTATAAGGTCCATGATGCCCCTGATTCTGAATAAAGTTGAACCTCTCAAAGGCAGGGAAAAAACCTCTATGCAAAACCCACTGGTCAGAATTATTTATTGCCATGTTAAGAGGCATCTCCGATTGACTATTGTGAGTTGGGGGTGAAGGGAAAGATCTTTATAAGTTCCTGGATTTATTTCTAATTTTTTCATCAATAAACTTCTAAAACAGCATTCCCTCAACTCCTGCTTTCTGTTTTATCTCTACTCCCACCTCTGACACAAAAGAGGAGAGAGTCGCAGTGTAGGCGGCAAAACAACATCAAACCTGGTGCTGTGCCAGGATCTGTCTTTATACCAGCACCCATGAAAGCAGACTGAGGCACAGAGGCTCAGACCAGAGGCTATCTATCTGACTTTGGTGTGATCAAAAAACTCTTAAGGACATGCATAAAAGCATACACTGATTTTCAAACACTCTGATTCAAGCATAAAGGAGACAGGGAAATCTATGAAATATGCAGCACAGTACACACAAAACTTTCTTTCTTTGATATTTTAGTTGTAGACCTTCATCAGAAAGCAACAGGAAACCCCAATTGGCTGTGCTTCCATGTAGCCATCTCTAACTGATGCTCTGAGATCTTAATTTTGGGATTACCCAGACTACAACACTGACTTAAACAAGAAAAAGAAATATGGGTTAATGTTACCTAAAGCTGTCTGATGTTTTTAAAAGGTGCATCATCCAAATGTTGGTCACTGCATGCTTGTGTTGACTTTCTGCTCTAATGATATTTTCTTTGAAGCTATTTTTGAACCTCACTTTGAAATCCTGCACTCCAGTCAAGATCCACAAGTGCTTAACGCATAATGGGCTTCATTAAAAGATGAATTTGATGACAGAGAAGTTTCCACTGTGCATGCTCAGTGGGGGTCTTCTCAATTACAGACCCACTTTATAAGTACAGTGTTACACAAAACAGACTAGCTAATAGAATTATAACAATGGGTAGTACTGTAGAGGGACAGAGACCCAAAAATAAAAATTCTGTCATCATTTACTAACCTGTATGTTGTTAGAAGGGAGAAAAAAATTTAAATTTAGGGCAGGGATTCTATCTTTTGTAGATTGAATGAAGGCAGATCTGAACACAAGCTAACAGAAGGGGCAGGACTTAAGCAGCCTAAATGATTGGTGTAGTCCGCCATACAACGACACATTACAGTATTTACTGTTTGAATTTCTTAAGAAATGACACTGAAACTTTTTTCATACTAAAAGTAACCTGCTCTGTCTTGTCTGTCGGTGCATTGTCAGCGTCCTGATGGCACCGCAATGTATTTTTCACTGTGTGAGAACATGATGTGTGGCGTGAGAGAGCCATGGCTTGTCAGACATAGCAACAGTAACTAATGGGGACAGGTCTTTGCAAAGGGTAAATGTCATGCTGACTTCAAGGAACACAAAGGAACATAAAAGTAATTAGGTCCTTTATTCCAAGTTTTCTTAAGTCAAAATATCATTTTAAGTTATGAACAGACTAAAACTGTGTTGTATAATCTTCGCCTTTGTTAACCACTCACAGTGAGTTGAATTCAAACATTTTAACAGCCTGATTCGTGAATAAATCATTCAGACCAATTGTGAATTGGATCAACCAATTCACTGAAAAGATCTGACTCAAATAAATGATTTGAGTGCCGTACTGACGGGCAGTTTGGGGTGGTGTGAGATCTTCCAGCTGGACGCTTACAGCCAATCTGTCATCATTTACATACCAGGGCAGTTCATCTCGATCTTGCTCTTTCTTTCTTTCTCATCTCAGTCTATCTGTGTTTCTCTTTCTTTACTTCTCTGCTCCTCCATCCTTTTTCCTCACTCCCCCTTTTCATCTTTCTTCTCTCAATCTGTCTCTTTCACACCACGGGTTCATGAGCAGTTTTTTTTTTCTTTCAGAGTTATTGTACTGCTGGTCCTCCCTTCTCCGTTCCTCTCAGTTCACAGCCTTTTAGAGCAGACCTATGAAAAATCATGACAATTGAGCCAAAGGAGTTTCCACAAACAGCACAAAGCGAGTGATAACTGGTCTGGCTGTGTAGCTGCGGGGCTGAGTGAAGGCCTGGCTCTCTGAGTGAGTAATTGCTCAGGCTCTCTGGCCGAATTGAGGGCCTTGCACAAGCTGTCTGTTATGTGATGTAGGAGTCAAATGGCATGTCTGTGTGCGCAAGAGCACACGAGGAGGAAAAAAAATGAGAGAAAAATACAGAATATGTGTGAGAGAGAAAACAAAAGAGACAGAGCAAAAAACTGAGGAGAACAAAGGGTGAAATGATACATTAAAGCACATGCCATGTAACTGCAGGGTTTCTATAGCCGAGCTCACTAAAGACTCAGCCCTCCTCTCTCTCATTAAGACATCAGTGTAATTTGGCAAATGTAGCATGACGACATGCGGCAAGTAATATCCTAATGATCGCACAATGGGTTTCACAGAGCCTGCAGAATGTCATCAATCTCAGCCCACAACACTGATGACAGATCACGGAAGAAAGGCAAACAATTATATAAAACAGCATAGTTACCAATCAAATGATAATGAAACACAGTATTGCGCATCCAGAGATGCCTATTCCCAAACAAGATACAAATTAATATTTCCAGAATGCTGTTAATTAGATGTTTGTGAATGGTGTAAACTTTGAGTGGATTGGTTTGTCACAAAGCAAGTGAGCTGAGTAATGCAAAATGAATATAAATACACTACTGTTCAAAGGTTTGTTGGAGAAAAGCTGAATTTTCAGCAGCCATTACTTCAGTGTCACATTGTTTCATTCAGAAATCATTCTAATTATGTGGACTTGGTGCTGAAGAAACATTTAATTTTATTACCAATGTTGAAAACAGTAAAAAAAAAAATTACTTTTTTTTTTTTTTTTTTTTTTTGGAAACTGATAAAAGATTTATTGATGAATAGAAATGTTCAAATGTTCAAAATAAATATATTTAATATTATATAGGTCTTTACTGTCACTTTTAATGAATGCTTGCTGAAAAAAAATATTAATATCTATACTTTCAAACTTTTTTTTTAATTCGTCATGCAAACATTAATCTAGACAAACTTCCCTTTTCTACTTAAAATTAAAGTTATATGAGTTTCTTTGCATTTGAATTCATTTTAATTCTACTTATCTTCATTCAAATTCGAACGACTTGCAATTCCACAGACTATTTGCTACCTCCATTTATATTTAGGAATTGAATTGGTAATGATTTGTGTATAATCTAATTATTATACAGCACATCTGCACCCGCATCAACCACAGTCTGAAACAAATTGATGCCAATGGCAGCAGGAAAAACTTAAAATATTAATATCTAGAAATCTCCAAAAACTCTCTTCACGTCTCTCTGTCTCTCCTTGTTTTGTGTTGATCTCAGAACTCAAGCTTTATAAATATTTACAGCGATAGCAGGCGTTGACCAACAAGCCGGTCGGCCTCATCTTTGTGTCTGAATGACTATAGAACAAAGAAGAGAGAGAGAGAGAGAGAGAGAGAGAGAGAGAGAGAGAGAGAGATAGGTATATATCTTTCCATCCCTCGCTGCCCACTAACAAGTTTAATGCTTCCACAAAAACAAAGGTGCTCAGTTACTGTCTACACTACAGAGGGAAGTCAAAGAAAATATACCCTGGGGGCAAAAGCAAAGATAAAATACAACAGTAAAGGTGAAATACTGTGGGTCCAAACAAAAGACTATTTTCACAACACTGTTTTGATTTGAAACCCTTGTTTTGGAGCTGTTTTAGTGACAGAGGAAACATCTCTCCGTATATCACAAATCACAGTCAACAGTCACTGCCATTGCATGTAAAATAGCGACAACAATAATCTTCAAAATTTCAATGAAAGCATACAGGTTTGAGATGACATGACAAAATGATGACAGAATTTTCATTTTTGGGTATAATGTCCCTTTAAGAATACAGTTGGTATTATGTGAAAGAGCGTACATGAAGTTAATAGCATATCGTCACCTCTGCCATAAAGACAATGGTGCTCAAGGGACCAGTGTCTCCCTTCTGGAGGTCCTGGGAAGGCGTGACTTCTCTTTCAATCAGCAAATGACGTAGTGTCTCCATTTGAGACTAGCTGAATCTGCATGTTACACTTAATAATCCTTTCCACAATATTTTCATTTTAAACAATGTCCAACATTGGCTGAAATTTTAGCGTTAGAAGATTAAGTCCCCATTCAAAAATGAATATTTGGTATTTTTAGTAGAAAAGTAAACCTTCTAGTTCAGCCCTATGCTTAAATTGGGATGTCAGGGGTAAGGATCCATTCATTGCCCTGAACATTTCCATTTAAAATGACTTGGGTGATGAATGTAAGACTTACGGCGTGTGCAGATGGCCCCAACATGACGTACTACTCAAATGCACACTGCATTTATCAGATTTGTCTTGGGGAATATTTTTTCTCTCGCCCCCTCTCTCTCTCACGAACACAGCTCAACGTTGCCCCTGAAGCTTTACGCCTTATGCCTTATGTTGTAACTCTGTCTTTAACCTCATTCCCCAACTGCAGGCGACTGATAAGAGCAGATGAGACCCAGGCTCTGAGGAATTCCTGCCACACCACTGAACTCAAACTGCTGTCCAATGCAAAATGCAGCGTGAGCTTAGCACAGACCCGCCATCTGCTCCCACCCTGAGCTTTTCGTCAGGCCTCTGAAAACCTCTTGATTGCATGCACTTTTCTCAAGAATATCACAACTAATATCAAAATCCAGATGCTCATGTATGTCCTGGGAATCTTCCGCTCACTATTAACTGAAAATTCAACCATTTTCTTTGCAGGGCTGCTATCTTTACGCTTGATTTTGCTAGGAATGATTATTGGACACTGACAGAGATTTATTTACATCCACTATCTGCACTGTTTTAAAACGCAATTCTCTAAATGAACTAAGCAAATCAGCATTGAGTACCAGCAGACTGGGGCTACGTGATTATTCAAAATAGAGCCAAATACAAAAAAGAAGAAAACAAAAAGAAAACATCCTCAAATTGGCTTTCCATCAAAATAAATGGTTTAACAGCCATAAATATTACTGTTGTAATTTTACAGTCATAAGTGTACAATAAAATTATTACTATATAATTTTTCTTAATTTTTTTTTGGTTACTGAGAAATATAGTAAGGAATATAGTAATATTTATTGTTTTGTTTTTTAGTATTTTTTTTTTTTAGTAGTAGTATTAGTAGTATTTATATCCATATTGATTTGTAATCACAAGATCTTGCACCATTGGCCAGTCCTGCAAACAAGCACAGCAATCCCTTTTAAATCGCAATCTAATCTTTTGCCAGAAAAAAAAATCAAGATTCAAATATTCACTGAAAATAAGTCTTATTATCTTGCTTCTCAAGCTTTTCATGTTTTAACCATGATTAGATATTTTTACTGGGAAATAAGACGTACCGGGTTAAAATGTGCTGCAACTACTTTGGCTCCTCAGTGGTTTCCTTCTCTATATAGTGGATGTAGATCATTAAAATAGTGCACTAGTGGGCATTAGAAGCTGATATGAGGTGTGCATTGTGTGTTAGTGCTGATGGAAGTGGTGAGGCTTTATCAGAAAAATGAGCAGATGTGAGGGTTGTCTGTGTATTGATCTACTCCTTTAAAAGAGGTTTGTTGCTGGCTCCATGCTGGCTCTGTAATAAGAGGGGAACAGGGGAAAAAGAGAGCACGGAGGGAGACGGGAGGTAGAGAGCACTGCAATAATACAAATAAAAGAAAATTTTATAAAATTGTTTTTAAAAAATAATTCTTAGATCAATTAATTAACATTGAAAATATAACTGAAAATACTTTAACTGAAGTTACTTTACATAATTATCATTGTTGTTTTGTTTGGTTTCTCAACTATTCGGAACTTCAGTCGAATTCAGTTTTATTACAATATATTATGATTTTCCTAAAAACAAGCATAGCAGGTTGGATTAATGCATTTTTTATTTAAAAGAAACTGCAACCACATTTAAGGGATACTCCATCACAAAATGAAAATTTTGTCATTATTCACTTCCCCCCTTGTCGTTCCAATCCCGTAAAAGTTTCGTTCGTCTTCAGAACACAATTTAAGATATTTTGGATGAAAACTGACAGGCTTGAGACTGTCCCATAGACTGCCAAATAAATAACAGTGTCAAGGTCCAGGAAAGTATGAAAAGCATTGTCAGAATAGTCCACCTGCCATCAGTGATTCAACCGTAATATTATGTCGCAAAGAGAATACTTTTTGTACACAAAGAAAACAAAAATAATGACTTTATTCAACAATTCCTCTCCTCTGTGTCTCTCCAAATCAGTGTAGCGCCATTTTGACAAATCTGAGCAGTACGCAGGCAGCAAAGATTCCAAAGATCTGGACACAGGTGCTAAATTGTACCCTGCCCCTGAGAAAGAAGGTCCTTCCTCAGGGGGATTCATCAGGGAGGGGCTGTCGTGAGGAACATCAGGTTGGAAAACCAGGTCTGGTTGGGCTAGGAAGGCGCAACCAACAAGACCTGCTCCTCATCCTCCCTGATCTTGCACAGGGTCTGTACAAGAAGGCTCACGGGGGAAAACGCATACTGGCATAGGCCCCGGAACCAACTCTGTGCCAGTGTGTTGATGCCAAGGGTCTCCTTGGTCAGGGAGTAAAGGATCTGGCAGTGGGAGAACTTGAGGGAAGCAAACAGGTCCACATGAGCACAAAGAATTAAACTAAAAAGCTTTCACTTTTAAGTCCTCTGAAAACCTATTTTCAAAATGAGGAGAACATGAGAGAATCAGGGACTACAGAACAAAGAATAGAAGAGCAGTGGCAACGAGTACTCATGTATATAAGGGTTACATTTACAGTGTCGCTCTGCCTGAAGGCACAGGCCTCCCTGCTGCCCAGCACAGCTTGTAGATCAGTTAAACAGTGCTCTGCTCACATTTATCACCACACTAGAGTGACAGTACCAAGCTCTTCTATGGGCCTCTCTCTTTCTCTCTGCAGGATTCTCAGGGCAGGGAACAGCCCCATAGTTCTGCAAACACTGTTTAATCCTGCTTACACATCTGCAGGATGCCAGGCCTCCTGCATACAGCTAGATTCACCACAGGGCAAAACATTTACATCAAATCAAACACACATATGCCCAAGCAACCGTTTAGGACTGGAACAAGTAACTGGTGATGCTTAAGACTTGTTCACTTGGCGAAAATGTTCTAAACAAATACTGCATGTGTGAGATAGCCGAATGTGCAAGATGAGTGATTTACAACTTTTTTATACAGCCCCATCGGTAAGGCATCACTTCAGCAAAACCAAACTTGAAATGAGCATTATCACTAATATTATTTATGTCACTTTTAAACCAAAACTGACCCAAAGTATCACCAAGTAGAATAAACTACTGTTCGAAAGTTTGGGGTGTGACAAAATATCTAGCATGACAACTGTTTTCAACATTGATAATAATAAGAAATGTTTCTTAACCCGCAAATCAGCATATTAGAATGATTTCTGAAGGATCATGTGACACTGAAGACTGGAGTAATGAAGAAAAATTTACATTTATATATATATATATATATATATATTCAGCATAATATATATATATATTCAAAATAGCAGGGTATTTTCAAAACAATAGAAAATAGTTATCGTACAGTTTAAATAATAATTGCAGTAATATAAACTTTTTCTGTATTTTTTATGAAATGAAGGCTGTCGTGGTGAGCATAACATAATTCTTTCAAAATCATTAAATATATGACCTCTTACTGACCCCAAACTTTTAAATAGTAATATTTTCAAGTTGGTTTCATCTACACAAATGTATAAAACTTTAAACATGTTGTTTTATTTCTGTAATAAAACTGTAAAAATCACTACATTAATCTCATTTAACCCTCTATTGCACATTGTAAATTTTGTATATTTATAAATTTATTGTGTTTGGCACTATAATGAAGAAATTACTTTCAATAAACCAAAAGGTGTCTTGATCATACTAAGTTCATGCAGTTATTTTATACTTCTTACTTGAACACCATACAAAAGATGCATTTTTTATCTATTATTAAGCATAATTTTTAGGTATCACAACATTAAAGTAAAAAAGTAATAAAAGTGTTCAAAATTATTTTAATATTTTAAATATTTTAATACATATTTTTAGTATTCTAAAATCAGTAAACAATAGAAAGTCAATCAATTTCACTGCAAATAAATAGACTTAATAAAAATCTAATAAAATTACATTAATCAGATTCAGATTAGTCAGATTATTTATGTTTTTTATTTATGTTTTTATAATAGAAATTGAGTGACACTGTTCCTCGGACAATATATACTTAAAGAGATATTATACAAGAAAAGTCAAATGTCAAACACTGCTTTTATAATGTGTTTGACAGAGGGTTCATTAAACCACCGATCTATCCTCCTCCACTTATCCGCTTCCGGGTCACGGTGGCAGCAGGCTAAGTAAGGCTGCCCGTGCCCATATAGTAAGTACTTTTCCCCACCCTCTACCTCCCGCTCCTCCTGGGTCCTTCATTAATTAATATATAGGGGCATAAATATACAATATTAAAAAAAAAAGGATCTGTTTAGAAAACCTTTTCAAGTACCCCTAGGACAGACATACTACTGGTTGGGAATGAGACTGTGTTAGATTAATGTTTACTGATTATATTCACATGAGGATGCTTCATTCTGGCTTGAATGATTCACATGGTTTGAGGCATTTAGATTAAACTAAGAAAGAAAGCTTGTTTTACAAGTCTGTGGATAGATTTGGGTGTTCAGAAATCGCTGACCTGACAGGAAAAGATGAAATATCACACTCTCAGCTTTGTTTGAGCCAGATACTCCTGGGAAGAGAGATCTCCATCTAACTTGCTCCCAATTACATCTTCATGCTTGTGAAAGTGAAAAAACTCAAGCAGTGGAAGTAAAAAAAACTCAAGCAAACACTGAAATAAGAAAGATTAGACTGATTTTTACTTCATATACCAGAGATGTTTGAAATGGACACAAGGTAAGGGACAAAAGGCAAGTGTTTGACATGCCGGGCAAATGTCACTGTGTTTATAACCCAGAGTGGAAAGAGAGAGAAAGAGACCAGCGAGAGACCACCGCCACAGATGGTACCCAGCGGCCTGCAAAATGTCAATGGGTTTTAACCTCGTTTGACAAAAGCAGAGCATATCCTCCCAGAATATGATCCTTCAGTAAATGTCAGGGAGGCATTTCAGCATCTCTCACTGTCCCTAGAGACACAGCATACAATACACAGCAACAACACGGGCATGAGCAACGACCGGCGCCAACCAGTGTAAACAGATTTAGTTGTGTAGTCATAGCCTTCAAATTTAAAGGGTGAAGAAGCCTATGAAAATGCATCTAAGGTATAGCTACGGCTTAGGGTCAGAGAGGGGTGCATTTTTGCATTATCTTATTGCATGTGGTATAAATGAATGTTTGGTGGACTGTGATAATGGGGTCTATAAATAACTGCTCCCATCTGTTCATCTATCAGCCTACATCATGGCAGCACATATTAGACAGACCTTTGCTCCAAGAATCAAAATGTTGCACTCCTTAACTCGAGGAAAATGTTTATTTTATTATCATTTACTTTGTTTCATGTATGTCAGGAGCTCTCGCAGTGGCAGCTAAAATGCCTGAGAAAATGCAGAAAGATGGGAAGCAATTAGTCAAAGGATGTCATGACCTGTGGTAATGGATCAGCATGTCAGACATATCAGACTACCTCTCTCTATCAACAGATCTTAAATGCCTCAGCTTCAAACGTCTTTCTCCTTGTGTAAGGACATCAGTCTGTCTGAGACTGCTGCAGTGGGGCTGTCATATACTTTAAGCGTCTTCAGAAAAACTGAGCCGAGGATCTTTTACATTCTCTGTCTAGCCCTTTGTTGGTTACAGTATGTTGAAGCCTTGTTGTTTGGGGTGTAATGGCTGAATCTAGGAGGGTATCAGTTAACACACACACATACAAGGCCAGGGATGTTGCAGCCACTGCTGAGATGGCATTGTATGTCAGAGAACGCTGTAAACAGCACTTTTCAGAAAAGCCAAGAACAGCACTCATAAGGGCAACACTGACCTCAGACAATATGGTATATAATATATCCTGAAGTGACTTATTACACTGGTTTATATTACACTGGTAAAGGTGTACAATTCGATTGAACTGATCCCATGACCTTGGTGTTGCTAGCACCATGCTCTACTGTTTACATACACTATAGATTAAGAGGAATATTCAGGAAATATGCACAGGAGGAGCACTCTCAAAATATTCAAGTCCATCTTATGTATATATACAGAGAGAGAGAGAGAGAGAGAGAGAGACACCCAGACAGAGAGATCAGTTCCCAATACAGAGAGAGAGAGAGAGAGATTTTGATTTTAACATTTTTGGATTTGGAATAAACATAAAGAGAGAGAGAGAGAGAGAGAGAGAGATTTTACATTACAATTTGGAATCCACATAAACATCACCATAAGCAGCCTATCAAAACACGTATAATATATAGTTATAGTTACTCGTTACATGTTACAAATGCGTAATTGAATGAAATTCTACATCAAAATATTCCTTTTTGTTGGTTTATGAATGCTCATGAGACAAACTTAGTGACTTGCATTTTCCTCTGATCATTCTCTGTTACAGGCATGGTGACAGCAACTGCTAGATGACTGAACTTCACCTGGGTCTGTAAGCACTTCTGAATTAATCGAGAATGGTGAGACATCCTTTGTCTGCTTTTATGCTGCGTTGCTAAGTGCTGGGTCTGTGCAAAACACTTGCTATCTTTGTCTGGAATTTAAAAAGCGTGCAAGATTTGTGTGGATTTTAGAAAGGTTGATATTATATATGAAATTACCATTGAGTATCAATTTTCTATCCATTTGTCTGGAATTTAAAAAGCGTGCAAGAAATATAATTATAATTATGAATTTTGAACAGATAAGTAGGAGCTTCCTAAGAGACAGCACAAGCAAAGGTGTAGTCCAGAACCGCAGTGGACCGAAGAACAAACACAAGCTCAAACTAGTTCATCAGTGAACACTTCTGAGACCATATTTACTGTGTGCAGAACTCTAAGCTACTTATTACTTGTGTTTACACAGAGAAAAAAACATGAAAGGAGATAATGGAAATAACTCAAAGGCATGAAAGGGGCATGGCTATTGTCTTTGATTTGAGTATTAGGGATGAAGAAAATGCAATTGGTTTCACTTGACCAGAGCAATGGAAACTGAACTCTTGACACGAGGAGAGATATTTTGCGGGGGCCCTAAAGCTGAAGGTTTGTGGGGCTATTACAACCCATCAAACCAAAGAGAGAGAGAGGAGAGAGAGAGAGAAGAGAGAGAGAGAGAGAGAGAGAGAGAGAGAAATATTAAAACCTCAGTTCTTTGACCCTGATAAAAACAGACAGAAAAGATAGTGACACTCTTTCTGATGCTGAAAGAATAAAGATTGAGAACAGAGTTATAAAATATACTGTAATTGTACACCCCCTGGCTTAGGCGTACTCATTAAAAACACAATAAACAAATGTAAAAATACCCATTTCATCAAAAACAGCTTTGTCACAGATGTATTATTCATCAATCACCAAGACAGAGAGGGAAAGAAATGCCAAAAAATGTTAATAAAGAACATATGTGAATCATGTAAAGAATGTTATTTGAGTATATTTTGAAAAGTCGCACACAACACAGTGTTGACAGTGTTGGTTTTGATTTTATTTGGTTTTGATTTAGTTTCAGTCCTAATTATATAAAAAAAAAAAAAAAAAAAAAAAAAGAAAACTCCTCAATTTACATTAAGATGTTATTTGGAATAGTCTTGCTCTGTAATGTCATTCAATATGGAACACATACTGCAGCACACTGTGTTTTTCCTCTAAAAAACTATTATTAACAAAGTTTGACAAAGAAACACAGCAAGTGAACAACTCCACTGAAGAAAAATTATATTTCAGAAGGTACATAAATTGTAAATGAATGAAAAATGTTCTCAAATAGAGCTGTTGGTATGTAATCCAGTTAATGAAATTGTGTTGTGTATCTGTATAAAACTTCCATCTCATGAAATCTTTCCAGAGGCTTATTTCGGAGGTGACCTCGTAACCATGCGGGACTGATGAAAACATTTATTGCTTTCTGAATCTGAGCTCTGCCTCTCAAGTCTCACAAAGCTTATCATATAGTACACAAATCCACAGAGAGATAATTAAAATATCTTCACAAGGAGGCGGCAGCCCTCACCTGACCCTGTCAAGAGCTGCATATCAATGCTTTTGACGTCTGTTCTCCCCCGTGCACAGATGCTGTTCAACTTGGGGGATCTGCACAGTTGTAATGAGGTGGTCCGCAAAAAAAGAAAAAAAAGAAAAGAAAATCTTAAGAATCATTTGTTTACATGTAAGGCAGACAGGTTAAGAGTCAACAGTGTGATTCATGCTCGCAACTAACTTTAAAAATTCATAAAGATGGCTTTTGAGATTACATGCTGTGAAAACATAAGTGTAAAGGCTTCTAAACAAGGACACAGACTGATTTAAAATTTTATGGCATTGAAGACTTAATCAAAAGATATTCATTCGCAATAGTCCTTCAGTATGCTCATGACTTCACTAAGTTCCTATGCATATGGGCTCAGGGGAGAGGGGACCCATGGGTAAATCATTTGGCCCAGGGTCAAATAGAAACATTTACAGCAGATTGTGTTTGTTTCCAAAGGCACTTAGCTTCCCATCAAGAAAATGTGCTTTTTCATGACAAAATGGCCCAATGAAGAATCCATAATTGTAGCCTTCTGCCATTATAATGTCCTATAAGCAGTTTCAGGTATAGCTTGCAAGCTGTGGTGAGAAAGTCACAAACCAAAAGCCTTCGAGCCCTGCTTGATTAGGCATCGTTCCACTCAGTAATGCCTTTTAATAGAGTTTTTACATGGCTGTTCTGCATGCATATCAGAGGCGGCTATAAGACAGGAGTTACTTTAATGGCTCATCAGACCCACTCTGAGTCCCACTTGACCTGAGGAGCTACTGTGTATTAAAAGTGATTTGGTTTAATGATGCAAGAGGACTTGTCTTATTGGATTTCTTTCATCTGTCAAACCTGTGTTTTTGATGATATTGCATCTCTTTTACCACTGTATGGCTCTCGAGCTTCGACAGCTTTTCAAAGCCACCTGGCACTAGTGAGTGCTTTTGTGATGATCAGATACGCACCAATGTAACAGACAAAAAAGTTATAATATTCAAGGGCAGGTATCTAAATTTAAAGAAAAAAGAAAAGAAAAGAAAAGAAAAGAAAAGAAAAGAAAAGAAACATAGAGATGAAAAGTGATATGAATGAAATAGACACCACCCATTATTAAACAGATTATCAGTATGATAACTGATTTAAATCGGCAGGTTATGCCTATGTTAATTAAGACTTGCAGCAGGTATAAAAGAACATCTAATTCACTCACTGGAGCATTAGGAAGTGGTGGTGTACCACCTAATCTTGAGGACCCCCTGTGAACCAGAATCAGGCAAAATTCACAATTAAAGAATTAGCTCCCTTTCAATTAATGAGTGTAAATTTGATTTATATTTGACATGCCTCACAGGAAACTGAATATAAATTATCAGTCAGTCTCTATCTATCTATCTATCTATCTATCTATCTATCTATCTATCTATCTATCTATCTATCTCTGTCCATAAGGTCTATAAACAAAGTTGTTAAACATTTTTACCAAACTTTCCGGAACTGAATTGGAATTTAAAAGGCATTTCAAAACTCTGTTGTGAACCATAAGATGGGGCCTCAATTGGTGAAATATCTTCCATTCATCTTTTTAGGTTACTTTTACTTTATAAAGTATCAATTTGCTGGGTTTTAGCAGGTACTAATCAGAACATTGAATTGCTGCAGCAGATTCTAGAAGGAAACTCCTTTCTATAATATTTCTTTTGTACTACAGAAAGCCATTTACCTGGCACAAAAAAGCACTCCTACAACATCTTTACAATGTGGAGCTAATCAATATTTGACTATGAGAGTATTCTCTAACATGATTGAGAATCTGTGTAAATACATTTAGTCCATCTTTGTGTGACATAAAAAAGTCTCTGTAAACACACAGCATATCTGCTGCTTAGATGCAGCTTCTATGCAGAGTACCATAGAAATCGCTCTAGACAGGCCAATTTAACCGTAACATAATTGGCTCATAATGCCGTGAGGGGGTGCTCCATACGTCAGGGTTTGGCAGCAATGAAACAAACACTAAAAAAGGACGAAGATCATCATGAGAGGGTGCACTCTATTGCCCCAGTGTACATAAATAATGACAAATTGCTCCAAACAAGCCATTAGTCTTCAGAAGTTCAGAAGAGAACCCCTTTCTTAAAGTATTGTATGAACAGATAAAGTCTTGACTGCAGATTTTAAAGAGCCAAATGTGTATATGAAAACAACTTCAGGATCAAGCATTACCATACTGTCTGAGAGAGATGGAAGATATCATATCAGTTCATCAGAGCCATTAAATAGTGCAGAGGAATAAGCCAAATCCGATTTTTATCTTAAGCGGATCTTAAGTGTGACGATAATATGGAAATTTCCCTTGGTAAAGACAAAAAAAAAAAAAAAAAAAAGGAGCAAGAATGTCACCTTCATGATAACATGTGCTCAGATTTTTGCCTCTGGAAGAAAAGCAGTCTTGCTCCTCTGACCCATAGGAAACTTAGGAGACATTAGGACGAAAGGAGGTGTTCAGACCTCCCGACATTGTAGTCAGTGCTGATTTAGAAGATCTATTAAGACCTGACAGGCATGTAACTGCAAGTGCAGTCATTAATTTTCATTTAGTCCCCTGAATATACCTTCTCTGTTCATTTAATGATGAGAAACGATCCACTTTTTGAAGGATTCTGGTTAATTTGGTTGATTTAATATTGATATATTGTCACCATGGGCCACCCCCATGCCTTTGTGGGCATAAAGTCTATTTCCAATAGTTCTCTACTAGATACACACAAAAGACCGCTTGAAAACAGATACTGAATTAATTCAATTACGTAATTTCAAACACACTGTCATTAGTTAAATTAAGACATTTGTGTTGTAATCTCTCCCTGCGCTCTCCACCATTTTGGAGCATTTGTAGCTTGCGGTAGTCCTCCGGTGAGACTTTATTTAATTTCCTGTGTTTGCATACCAAACACAAATCCTTGACCATATTTTACTGATTTGCTTTGAAGGCCATACATTGTGGCAAAAAAATGGACACATCAACATAGACTAATGGAGTTATGCACATTCTACTGAGAATAATTACAGATTATGTCAGCTCTTGCCAAAGGCACTGTTCAATGCAACCAATCTAGCGTCCATGTGGAGCCCCCCACATATGCAACAGTTATTTTATCACACAGTGAAGTAAAACAGAGATGCAGATTGCATCTGTGAGAATTTATGCAATGCAATAATATTCAGATACTTTCATATGAAAATATACTCCTTCACAGTGCCCAACATGAGGATAGCACTGTGATCCAGATGGATTTGGCCTTGTTTTTTATCTATAATTATTTCTTAGAGTCATATTTTAGCTTCAAAATCTTCAAGCACTACAGATTTCTGCAGACTTCTGCAGACCCCCATCATTTACAAAGTTCCACAGATACTGTACCTCGCCCCTAGCATATTTATTTCTTAAATAATGAAAATATATATTTTCTATAACACTGTAATGCTTTCATCCGTTTAATATATTTTACCATATTTTAAAAATTCTGCAAAATACTAGAAATGAACATGCTGGGACTAGAAACTAGAAACTAACTGAAAATTAAAAAATGCAAAGATTTCATGAGGGTTTGAATCCATGGTCACACTAGACATTCACATCCAAAATTTCTTCAGATACTACAACAAACGATACATGATGTCACATTATGGGGCACCTTTTTTAAGAACATAAATTCAACAAAAATAACAATAATTACAAAATCTAAGAACAAACAATCTACTCCACTTGCACAAACCTGAAGCTTTGTGCTCTTTTAATTCATGACAAGTCACCTTTATTTATACTGCACTTTATACAATACAGATGAAACCAGCATCGCAAGGTTTAATTCCAGGCCTTGTCTGGTTCTCATGGTCTTGTGCCAATGATTGTCTAGTTGATGAGGTCTTCACCGGGGATCTGTCTCTGGAGCAATATTTTAAAATACGTTGTTTTTTAAGGATTTATGGCTTGAAAAGATTTCTGTGTCTTTTATTGAAAATTAATTACAGAGGCTTTCCGTGTCCTGAACAGCATTTATGTCGAGCTGCTGACACATCTTCCTATAGCCACTTCGGGCCTGTACAGACACTTAATTTGCATTCGCCGCTAGTGGTTGCTTTTTTATGTTGCAGTAGCCTATGAAAAAAAAAAATCAGAAAACATGCTCTTGTCTGCTTTTATTTAAGTGCAACTGTATCAATAACCAAATCTCCAGTCTTTCTAACCTGATCTCATGAAAGTGCATATCAACATGTTTCTATTTCTATTTGGCGTACTATTTATATGCAAAAATTGCCATCAGCTACAGTCACCCAGTCGCCCTGCTGTGGGGGCACTGCAACTGGAACCAAAAAATGTATGGGACTTACTAAGCTTATCGCATCCGAAGCCCTTTCTAAGGCCCTCACATTCTTCCTATCCTCAGCTGAAGTTTGGATGCATGTCTCTAGTTCTGAAACCTTGTCTGTCAGCCCAACTATTTCCCTGCATTTATTATACGTGAATCCCTCACCACTGACAGAGAAAGCTACACTATACATGTGGCAAGCAGAGAAGGTGACAATAACAGGAAAAGAAGCCATGAATCACCATGTTTTGTGACTTGCCATGTTTTAATTCAGCTATTCTTCTATTAGTCATATATCTTTCATTAAACATATTTGCATGTCAGAGTTCACTAAACTTTACCATCGGAATGCAAAATGTGAAACTTCTTTATATTATCTTGCATTTCCGGTCTCCTGCATTTGCATGTGTACTGTATGAATGGAAGTCAGTGGGAACACAAATTCTCATATTAAAAAGTTGTCCAGTAATGTTTTTACCATTTTTTAAAGTCTTTGCTCATGTTATAATAATAAAAATAATAAATTTTATTTTATATAGTGCCTCTCTACTAAATCAATGGTGCTTTACAATACAAAAATAGAAAAATAGAACAAAGAAGGCAGGAACAAATGAATGGAATATAATATGACAATACACTAGAAAAAAAAAGAAAAATTGTAACAATAAAGTAGGCCAGAACTAAAAGAAAATAAAATGGCAATGCACACAAAATCACAGATAAATCACAAAACAAAAACAGCACTTATTGAAGAGGTTAGTTTTCGGTTCTCTCTTGAAGTCAGAGATATTGGAGATTCTTAGGAAAATAATTCCATAATTTGAGGATGATAACTGTGAATGCCCTGCCTCCAAATATTGAAAGTTTAAAGTGGTGTATAATAAGATAACTCTAGTGGAGGACCTAAGCGATCGAAATGGGGAGTAGGGGTGAAGCAGATTAGAGATATATCATGGAGCAAGGCAATGGAGAGCTTTGAACGTGGGGAGTAGGGGTGAAGTTTTATATTGAAGACCCTTTTTTTGATAAGAAACAGAATTAGCTCAGTGGTGCTAGATACTGTGGCCTTTTTTTGAAAAGGTGGGAACTCTTACAGCAGAATTAGCTCAGTGGAGCTAAGCACAGGGTGGAGTTTGGCAATGTTTTGGTGATGAAGGTGGAGGGTTTTGTTTGAGATGTATTTTTTTGTTTTGGGAGATTGTGCGTTGGAATTGAAGATGACTCCTAGACTGCAGACAGGTTTAAAAAAAAAAATCTCCAGTGAGAGATCAGTGGAGCTAAGCACATCTGGATACAGTTTTCTTTGCCTGGCAATGTCTCTCTAAAATGTATGTAAATTTGTTATTTTCATTAACAAACTGGCTTATCTAGGTATAACACCCCCAACCCCAGTTTTATGCAATTAAAAAAAAAGAAAAAGAAAAGAAAAAGAAATCTGTGGGATCTGATTAATGGAGATTTTAACTGGTCAAATAAATTATGACTAACAGAGGACAGGACATTGCTGGGAAAAAAGTGTACCACAAATAACAAATATTTCATTATATACAGTATATATATTTTTTCCATTAAGCCCTGCACTAACTGCCCAAGTAGTCTATAATCTTGCTGCTTGTCTCAACCAGAGTAAAAGAGACATTTTAGAGGCTCTTTGTTGCACAATGATAAGTAAATAGCAGTGGTGTGTGACGAGCAGTGGTCAGCAGATAAACTAGAAGTCAAGCAAGTCACTACAGTAGAAATCACAGACATAAACGTAATTTTCCCAGCCACACTATACAGTACATCAACCTAATCCCTAGACATCTGAATTAAATCCAGCTCACATTTGTTAATAACAGGTCTCAACCCACTACCATTCAAAATGTAGATCTACATCAGTCTAATAAAGAAATCCATCACGGTGGAAGTAAAAGCAGCTCTCATTTCATAAACACAGCTGATTCACACAGATGTAGGTCAAGCCATAATACTGACTGTATAATAAATTGTGCTCTTAAATGTCAACTCCCCTTTGTTTATAGTGCACTAGATAAACATTTTTCTTTGGCTCACCATCAATTGCCCACAGAGGGTCTCACATCCTACTTTCCACAACTGAAAATCGCTAGCATGTATGCTAGCAGCTGTCCACTAACAGCAGGAGCTAGAGTCATTAACTGAAGCACAGCGGTTAGCTAGGTCAGAGAGATGTGAAGGGCAAGGTCCTCATCATAGCGAACCCCAGCATTGTGATGACTCCACACTTTCATGCGGTCAGTGGGTATAGGCACCCTATTAATGGCAGATGAAGCTAACACATTCACTGTAATATTTTAAAAGGCTTGATAAGTCCCACACTTAATGCAACACTTGATTTCACTGCCAAGCAGCCAAGGTTTATCCACACTGCAGATGTGGTTTCACTGGCAGACTTAATAGCTTTAAGTGGCTTGGTATTATTCCCATTCAATGTGCTGACTAAGCCACGAGCAGAATCCCCCCCCCCCCCCTTCTAATGTAATTAAAGGGTAAAAGCTTTTGAAAACAAATTCTACTCTGTCATGATTAAGAGTTGGCAAACCTGTTTACATTGAAATATCATCTATGTTTAAAGGCAGTGGAGAGACAAAACACTCCCATTAACTCATCCTTAAGAAAACGGTCTAGGTTTTCCATTTGAGGAGCACTGGGTGTCTAGGGAAAACGAAGCTAACAATCTCTACATGACATCACCAAAAGCTGCAGCGGACCTCACTCATACAACCTCTCCTTGGAGACAATTTAAGCTCGCAGATCAATTGAAATAATGAATATGTATTTGTAGCAGATCAGTCACTGCCACTTGTACAGCTTGAATGAGGAAATTAAAAGTTGGTGATGGGGTGAGGGGAAGGGAACAAGGCGAGCGTGATTTCACCAAGTACAACATGTTCCTGGATAAACATCCTTGTTGACCCTGTAACAACATTCCATTCGACCAATAAGAATTGAGATATAATTTTGCAGGAAATATCTGTTTTAGGCTTACAATCAGGGTTGGGTGCTTCGATACCCTTGTTAATCAGCTATCATTTCCCACTGATTTTAGGAATAAATTATGGGTAGGGTTAGGTTTAGGGGTAGGGATTGGGTTAAATCTATATTTTTGGACAATAATGTAGATCCATGATCATCAAAAGATGCTGATCCAAGAACATGTCTTACTTGGCAAAATCATGGTGACCAGGGAACAAATACGCAAAAATGGCTTACTTGGATGGCGTTCAAATAATGTTACTGGGGATACTAGAGGAAGACGCAGAGGCTGGATTTTGGCAGCAGTGGCTGTTACAAAATCCTTTCTAAGTCTAATCACCTGAATAAATGAGATGGATATTGATTTGTTTATATTAGCATTTTGAGTTTCGTAGGGTCATTGATTTGGCGGACAGAAAAAGATTCTGAGGTCAGTATATGGAAGTTGCTTGGTTAGGCAGTGTTTATAACTCTCCAAAACAATACTCTGAAGACTTTATCAGGACTTCAGACATATGCTCCACTGGGCCTTTAATTCAAGTAAAATATGAAATGATTGGCTTGGATTTTGAGAACACAACAGAACTGGCCACTTACTGTAATGACTTCTGAGAGTGAAACTATTGGACAGCTGTTTTCAACATTGATAATAATAAGAAATGTTTCTTGAGCACCAAATCACATTTTCTGAAGGATTCTGAGTAATGGCTGCTGAAAATTCTGCTTTGCCATCAATAAATGCCAATAATAAATTACTGCTTTATTAGAAGAAAAACTGCAGCATAATTAAGTTACTTTTTGGGACAAACTTCTTGTTGAGACCTAAGCACAACTTTGATGCACTATGCTGCAAAAAAAAAAGTACACTAGGTTCTGGAATGTATGGAAAGTATATTATCCTGTTACCCAACCTATATATATATGAACAGGGTGAAAACCAATTAGATGGTTCTCTCAATAAATTATAAGCACGAGGAAACATAAACTGGGTTGAGAAAGTGGATTTTCTCTATTCTTTCTCAAGGCTGAGTGAAAACTCATTCTTGAAAACCTTCAGGGACATTTCGAGCATTAGATATGCAATATCAATAGCCCTCATCTCTTAACTGAGAGCAATAAACCTCTTCCCTTTATTGCTGTGTCAGCAAAAAAATCCAGGGAGAGACTCATTATGAAGTATTTATATGTATGACATTATTATTATTTCATTCATAGCATTAATATATTTTGTGATTTCCCCAGCAGCTGGCTTTTTGCAGATAACCAACCAAAATGGCAGCAATAATATCCCACAATTGGCTGAATCAAGATGTTTTTGCACATAAAATTGTTTCATAAATGAAATTAAAACTTGCCAGGGGTTTGTAGATGAAGAATCTCTCCTAGCACATTTCTCAAATCAAGTAAATGGTGACAAACTGAATGACATATGAAACTCTGATTCAGCCTCACAGTAATGTCTTCTTGCACACAAAATAACACACACAAACAGATCTGGGGACACACACCTAACACAGCTCATCCTGTTAATGAACCAAATCAGAGAGAGGAGGAGGATACTGATTAAGCTGCAGAATTGTTCTCTAGAGATGCTCACATTAATTAAACTTACATGACATCACAATCTGCATCTGTCATATATCATTGAAAAGCATGAGTTAACACTTATCAAAATATAATCATCTAAAACTTTTGCATTGGGGATATTAACTACAGTATGCATTCATTTAAAAGATTTACGTTTTCAATGGTATGTTAAAGTGACAAAAGGTCGACTCAAAGCGACAAAAAGCATTCAGACATTCATTAGCAATCACACAATACAAAAGGTCACTGAAAGGTCAATTCATTAAGACTGAGCCATTTATGTACAATCTTGATTTGAGAGCTCTCGAAAAAGAATGTCATTAACATTATACCACACTGTAATGGATTCAAAACCCAATTAGAGACATCACTAACGTAAGCATCAAGATTCCATTCAAAATGAATCATCTCTTCTTAAAGTCTTTTAGTTTTATCTGATTTATTAAAGGAAGATACAGATGTACCGCTTCTCTCAGAAAAAAAGTTGAGCTCCTGGAGGCGTGCCGTGGGCAGAGCTGAAGAGTCACGAGCATGCAAAGCTTTTGCGTAGCGATCATCTGTAAGCTGTGACATCAACATAAAACAGGAACAAAAACTTTATTGACAAAGTAACTATGGCTTAAAAAATCAGATCCAGCCATATATGTACAGCGCTGCCGATAACTTCCATAACATGAATTAGCATTTGGGCTGCTGCTCTTGCTCTCGCTCTGGCTGATGTGTGCGCACGCTCTTCTTTATGACTTCATACAGGGCTAAAAAGGTTTTTTTTTTTTTTTTTTTTTTTTTTGCCATGTTTAGCTTGAGAATCCAACTTTTTTAACAGTGTAGATAAGTCAGATTACATGAAATAGCATTGGACCTCCCTTTTAACCAGATATAAGCACTTTTTGGAATTTGATTGAGTTATTAAGATTACATGTAATCCGTTACTACCCAGCTCTGGAGAACAAGTACAGTGAAGTACTATGAATTTTGGAATCTATGATAATTAGGAATTTTGGTCATAAAAAAGTCTCATATTATTACTAGTATCTCAATAAGATTTTTAATGTCATAATTATTTCCCTAATGATTTTATTTTATGTGAATTTGGTCATAAAAGCAATGTGCTGTTTCTTCATCAGGGGCAAATGTAAATGCTTCTATCTCATAAACACGCTTATTGCACATTTATACAGTTACTGACACATGGACAAACTAGTATCTCAATTAAAGTGGATACATTAATAAAACAAAAAGCAGGAAGTAATTTTAACTTATTCCAACATTTGTTCTAAATAAAATAAAGCATGTACCTAAGCATTCAAAATATTTCTTATGTGGTAGCTAATATAAAGGTTTTTCCATAGGCAAATACCGATCTGGGACCACTACAGAATGTGCAACCGGTGCACTGCCCATTAATCGTGGAGGGTTCCTTTGAGTCACATCGATCTGGGGACCAAATGTAAATGCGTTTGACAAGCATTGAATTTTCTACGTTTTTAATGGCACTACGAGAAACGACATCATTACCCGACAATGCTTATTATTTTGGTTGATCAGGTGACTCTGATCCTCTTCGCCACTTCATGGACTAACCTTTTACCTGAAGTTGAGTCATTTTTACTCACAATAAACTCCGAATTTTCAGGTTATTAATGGAACTGCATGTTCTAGCTGAGAATTTCTCTTAACTAATTTTAAAAATTAATAGTGTCTTTAAATCAAAAACAAAAAGCAGTCAGTAATTTAAGATAAAAAAGCATTACAAAATCAATTCCAACATTTGTTATATGCAATAAAATAATTGGGCACAAAAAGCAGTCAGTGTACTGAAGTACTATGAAAGCCCATTTCCACCACATAAAAAAAAAAAATCATGCTTTGATAAATTATGAATATGATATAAAAAGTCGAAATTATGGGATTGAGAACTAATAATTATGAATTTTGGTCATAAAAAAAGATCTATCTCATAATTATTACCTAGTATCTCAATTAGATTTTTAATGTCATAATTATTTCCCAAGCATGATTTTATTTCTTATGTGGTAGAAAGGTTTTTCCATAAAATACAGACCTGGGGACCACTTAGCAATGTGCTGTTCTTCATCAGGGACCAAATGTAAATGCTTTGACAAGCATAAATTTTAAATCTACACGCTTATTGGCACATTTATACAGTTACTGACACATGGACAAACCTTTTAGAAGTTGAGTGACTCATCTCTTCCTCACAATAAACTGCTTTGCAGGTTAAGTGGACTACATGAGATGTGCTCCCTGAGAACTGAATTTTTGTTACTGATAAAACAAAAAGCAGAAGTAATTTAAGATAAAAACTGCATTAAAAATCAATTCCAACATTTGTTATATGTAAATAAAATAATTTGGGCAGCCTAGTGGCTTCAGTACCTAAGCAGGGTGTCAAAATGCAAATTAGGCGATGCCAAATGAATGTACAGTGGCAGTGCAGCACAGTGTGTGCTTCTAATGTAGACCGCTAATAGTAATGGTGTGAACAACATGCTCACACCGCTTGTTTGTTAATGTTACATAGGCAGAGGTTGCATGCCTGTTTTTAAAGTAACAGTTCACCCTACAAGAAAAATGTTGTCATCATTTACTCCGAATCAACAATTCTTATTATTTATGGAATTCTGCAGTATTTGTTAGAAATGATTTATCTGTGCACATCATTCTCATAACTAACTACCTAAATAAATAAATAGTGTCCTTTAATCAAAACATGTCTCTCATAAATCCACGGACATGATCATAAGATGAGTCAACATGAGGCATTTTAAAGTGATATGAACTTAATCAATCTAAGCAGCACTTCATGTGAAGGATGCCCTTACTACACAGCAGATGGTAAATACATCCATGACTTCACAGAAAATCTCCTGAACCTTAATGAATTTTAGCCTCAGATGATTTTAGTAAAAATGTAACTCCACCACTGACACAAAAGCAGTCAAATCATCTACATCAGTGCCAAGAAGTCTCTCGGCCACTCACAAGAAAAGCATTTATTCTTTTGTACATTATGTCCAATTTGTGATTATGAAGATGTGATTTCAGATGGTTACAGCCTGTAGTCACAATTATTTTGTGGTGGAGAATGCTTCATCAGAACCATAATTATTGAGAAGAGGAGGTAAGGCAAGCATCTCAAAAGCATTCAGAGAGCACATTTATATGGAGATAAAACATCACCTCTGACATTCCTGAAAAAAGACTTTCACATTACTGCTATATTGAGTTCAACTTGTCACCTTGAACCCGTCACCATGTGAGCGGCAACACAGTCTCTTTTTTAGGCAGCACTTGCAATCTGATGCCAATATTGAGAGTCTGCCTCATGAAGAAGCAATTGAAATTCACTTTAAACCACATGTCCAAAACAAGCCACAATGAGGAAGAACTTTGTGGGGGGGGGGTTTTTCTTTTTTCTCCTTTCTTTCTTTTTCACAGTGCAACTAGAAGATTAGTTGATTTGGTTCTTGGTATCCAAGTAACATCACAGCATGCAGCATTAATATAACATATAGTTAATGTGTGTAGGTGTGGATATAACTATAAATGTGGCTCATCAAATCCAAATTTAGTCTCTTGTTTTTGACTCATGATATATAATGTGAGATGTATTGTTTTCTTATGTTGTTTTATTATTTTGTTATATCTCTTGGTTTTCAATCATCAAATTTGTAGATAGATCTTTATACACATGATATATATCTTATCTTGTAATATTTATTTCTTATGGTTTTATAAAATATAATAAGATCTCATGTAAGATTTTGGTCATATACTGCATACCAAGACATTAAACTGAAATAAACATGTAGTTATAGATAAAAAAAAAAAAACAGGTTTGATATTAAAAATGGCAACAGCAAACAAACTTTGACTCTCACTACTTTTACTGAACGAGTCAGAATATGGTTTGTACAACAAGGTTTTCAATCTTTTAATGCACCACTGCTAAGGCACAATAGCCTGTGAAGATTTACAGTCACAAGACCTCCATAACAAAGGTTCCTTTGACCTACTGCAAGAAAGAAGCAAAATAATGAAAAATCATATCAGTGTGGGGTTAGCCTTTAAGAGTCTGGTTCATACCCTTTTTCTGGCTTTGGTTAAAATGCATTTTGCAGCTCATCTGGTTATTTGAAAATGGAGAAAAGAGTGTAAAGAAAAAAGCTCATGTCATCACCATTGCTCATCATCTTATTGTCAGGGTGTGGAGCCAGTTCCTGTCTGTGACCTTTAGCAGTGCAGGTGGCTTATGCTAGTCCTCCAGGGAAATGCTCAGCTTGTTATTCTAGAGTAAAGACAGCATAATCAAATTGATTGTGTGCGTTTTTTGCATTAGGTGCTGTGGGGTACATTAAATATTAATGCTGAACAGACTTGCTTACATTCTCCTGACAATAATGTGTAACATCGGCTTAATGTGTTAGTGTATGCTAGCATTTGAAAAGCACTCATATGTCACACGTGGACGCCAAGTAGTAATACTGTCCTAGAAAAACTCCCATTGAAATACTAAAAATGACAACGTCACTCAGTTTGAGCTAGCAAGTTTGGGTGTGTAAGGAGCGCAGGCAGATCGGGCTGCGAATAACCTGTGGTGTCCATTGTTATGGCAGTATGTTTACAGTGATAGCTGCCCTGAGGGCTGGAGGAGTGGGCAGCTGCTGAGACCTGTCCACCAACAGCATGTCAAACCGCCATCTGATACCTCCCCATGTCTGCTTGCTTCCCCACTGGGTAATTGAAATGCTCAACCACCTTATTGGATTCTCCTCGGCCAAACATCTCACTCACTCTTCTGTAAGAAAGCCAGTGCAAAGACTTGTTTTCCTGATTTGTTTCCTTGCTGCTCCTTTCCCCTTCACCTTGTTTTGGTTGCAGAGCCTTCAGCTTGGACATGATGAGCTCTGTGTGTGGTTCAGCAGCACAGGTATCCCAACAAACTTTCTTATTCCCTTTCCATGCCTTGTTAGGATTGTGCTGTCTCAAGGCCTTGTATTGTCTGACAATGTCTTGATTTATTGGACTGTCTGTTCCTGGGGTTTCATCACCGTCTTTCAGTTGCCATTATCAAGCGGGCTTATTTCAGGAAAGCACTCACTCTGAACTTTAGGTTCGACCGTCTTTACATAACTCTGCTTCACTTCTCTTACTTCAGCCGCATGAGAGGTTTAGAAGCATAAGTAACGGAAAGACAGTTAAACTCATTTCTCTTGTGAGGTACAGTAGCTATATATTGTCATGGTTCTCAACCAGGGAACAGGAGCACACAAGCCTCAGCAAACTTCCAAGGGGATTCAAGATTATTTAAAATGATTTAATATAGGACAAAACAAGCATTAAAAATCAAGATATTTCTTATTTCAATTCACCCCCTCAACAACTGTTTCCACTGTCTTGAAGAACCCGAATATATGAGGATGCAAATTAATAGAATTTAAAACTTCATGGGCATTTTTTATTGTGATTTTATTTTTTTATATTTATGATTAGTTTTTTATTATTTTATTTGATATTTATTGTGAGTAGAAACATATTCTTAAAAATCAATGCCCTTAATCTTTATCCAGTAAATCAGAAATGTCATGTAAATGCATTGGTTAAGAACATTCAGCTCCTAAAACTTCTGAAATCTTGTAATTTAAATAGTGTCTGACCTTCCAATATTGTTGTGAACAATGAAGGGAATTGAACTCAAAAATGGTAAGGACCACAATAATAAAGTACACGGCTAAAACAAATATGTGTAAGTTACTTGAATAACACCTAAATTTCAAAACTGTTGGCATCATGGAGTTAGTCCTTCCTTTTCACTCATCTGGGAAGGTTCTGAACTAGATGTTGGAACATGGATGTAGGAGTTTGCTTAATTCAGACACAAGAACTTCAGTGAGGTCAGCACAGGACACTGAGAATGAAGTCTAGCTTCTCAAAGATGTTCAGTGGGGTCCAGGTCTGAGTTTGTGTAGGCCAGTCAAGTACCGCGACACCACACTCGGTAAAGTATCTATATGGACTTTTATATGGAATAAAAAAAAAGTATTCATTAGACTGACAAGGTTGACTAGTAAGAGAGATGTCTTTCTGAAACAAAGAGAATACATTGACCTGCAGAGTGAATGTCACGTCACTTTAATTTTTAATTTAAAGATGATTTTGTTTTTTTTTTTTATGTTTATTTTGATTATTTTTTTCTATTTTTTTTCAAAAAGTTTAAATAGTGTTACAAACTTATGAATTATATTAGATGGAAACTATAAACAGTATAGAGTTGAAAATGGGTTTTACATTTAGTTCTGACACCATTTTAAGACCCGTCCACATCCAGGTATGTTCAAATGCAGATACAGAAACAGATTTTGTCATCGCAACAAACACAGATACATACCTAATTGCCATGCTTGAGCAAAAAAAAAAAAAAAAAAAAAAAAAAAAAAAAACACTGTCCTACTAAAAATGTATGAGGAGATTACATTACTGTATGCTAAATGCACCTGACAGTTATGGCTGGAGCTTAACCTGTTAATTCCCACATACTTTTGGCTATGTAGTGTATATGAATCTATTTACATGTTTGATATTATGTATCTTACAAATAAAAAGCTGAACAACGGGGTCATTATGGCCTAACTAAAAAGTGTTTAAAATTTTAATCACGTGAAACAGACACAGGACACCATCCATAAGCTCTATATTAAGCTTTATTGGATACGAAAATGCTTCATGTTTTGAAAAAAAAAAAAAGAGCATTTCTGGAGGGTTCTGTATTCGCTGAGCAGAGAAACGCTTGCGCTGAGGTGTTTTCTCACATTCATATAGAGAGAGAGGTAAAGGGATTTTACACTATAAGGAAGAGAGGGGTGAATTCTCAACACCCCGCCCCCCACCCACCATGAACCCAGACTAGCGGCATTCCATAATGCTCTCATTGTGCTGGGATTCATTTTATCACTATGGAAGATTATCATCTTTTCATTTCCTCTGTGAATGCAATTCTCAAATGCTGGCAACTTGTGATTGCCACAACACAAAGTGAAAGTTCAACACTAAACTGGTTAAGAGAGATAGATGAAAATATTCCAGTGGAGAAATATTTCCATGTAATGTAAATTTCACATTTACCAGCATGTTTCTTTGTATAACATAGAGCTGGGTGGAAATGTTAAGTGCAACTTGAGATATCCAGTTAAGGCAACCAACTCAGTAAATCACTACTATTGATCTCAAAAGATGCCGCTTGGTCTGTGGTTATCACACGGAGGGCAGCTCATTGATTTGTGTTGACTCTCAAATAAAATGTGTACTACAAATATCTGACGAACTGGCCGTCATTTACAATTATAAGAAATTAGACCATGCTAAAATGCAAGATAAAATGCTTTCCAGGCATATGCATCATAATCATATGCTGCTGAATTTTCACAACTTCCCTTCAGTCAATAAACCCACAGACAAGCTTTTCTAAGGGAATCTTAAAGGAATGTTCTGGGTTTGATAGGTTAAGCACTATCAACAACATCTGTGTTGTAATGTTGATTTCCACATACTCAGTCCATCAAAGGGAATTGGTGCAATATAAAAATGGAATATCGCATGGTTCTGGGAGGCAATAGTAGCCAATTATCTATACCACAGTTTATTTATTTTTTTGCGTGTAATTTATATACTATTGTAGAATGTACTAATATTTTGAAATAGCCTTTATTGTTATATTTTTAGTTAGTAAGTAATTGCATTCTATATATGTATGTATGTATGCATGCATGTATATAGGACATACAATTACTTTTTTAAATTAAAATTTTGATGAGCATCAAGAAATATACAGTACTTTCTTATTATCTTGGAAATTATATTCACATTTTGGTATTTTCAAGCAGCTTTTTTTTTAATAAGACATCCCAACATTCACAATAATTCCTCTAGTAAACAGTGGTTTGTAGATAATTACGAAATCCCTTTCTGGTATCATGTGAAAATGTTACTGGCCAATGTTGTCATGACAACAGAGTAGAAAGATTCCATATAACTTTACAAAGACAGGGTCAGTAAGCAATTCCATCACACTACTCTCATGTTAATTCATCTGCTGTATAAGTGTTCTGTTGAAATAGTATGTATTTTAACATTAACTTCCATTGTAAGTGCTTATATGTAACTACAATTCTTTTTAAAAACCTTTTTAAACCCTTTTTAAAGGGACAAGTCTAAATTATTTTCTGTTGCAGTCAACATTACTGTACATCATAAATTCAGTTGCTAGAGCTAAACATGTAGTGAACCTTAAGGTCAAACAGAGAGGCTCTGTAATTGTTAAATAAATGATGTCTCGTAGAGCTTATGTAAACCCATAAAATGGAGGGGTTTGAGACAGGGGTGACGTAGAGGAGCTGTATAATGAGATTAGCATCCTCTTTGTGTCTGATGCAACTCAATCAAGCAGATCCCCAAGGTTTATGACTCTATTATGGCCTGTGACATGGACAGAGGAGGGCCGGGGTCCTGTCCCTCAGAATCACAGCAAACAACCTCCTGTTTAATACTTTTATGTGACAGTGAGCAAAACGCCGGACAGATGAATGATCCTAGAGAAGACACTGCTGTGGTTGAATGCTCGTGGGATTGTGGGATTGCATTTTTAGTTCGAGGAGGAAAGAAAGAACTGTGAATTATGGCTTGTTCACACCAAGAACAATAACTATAACCAAGTCTTAAATATAGTATCATTCTGGTGCAAATTCTTAAGGTAAAATTTTTGCAGGCAAAAAAAAGGTCTTTTTTTCAATAGTGTAGCGATGTTAAAACACAGCTCACACAAAGGTCACTCTGTGAAATTGTGAAATTCCTAGGTTGCATGCATTCAGACTGAAATTTGATGGGATTACACCCACAGAAAATCCCAGAACAATGGTATATTTGAGTATTTTTTTTCATGCTGATCAATGAAGAAAAGACTTTCAACAATTAGTATTACATTATTGAAATCTAATGTTTATCTGTTCAAATTATTTAATAAGCATAAATTAACATGAATTAACAATGAACAACTTGTATTTTTATTAAATAATGTTAAACATCACTGAATACTGTAACAAATGTATTGCTCATTGCTATTTCATGTTAGATGAAGAAGTGTATTTAAACTTCTTATTTCCTATCAAAACCCAGTACAGACCAAAGTTATTTAGTATTTTGTTCACCCTGTTCAGCAATTTTATAATTGCATGTCAGAAAAAAATCCTAGTAATTCAGTGTCAATAACAATTTACTGTAATATGAATAATGTATTACTTTAAAAAGTAAACAAAAATATATTTTATGCATTTGTACCACATATAATTTTGATATGTTTTTTAATGGACAATGGGTCTTGCATTTTCTAAGAATGTACATCATGGCCGTATTAAAATCATAAGTCTTGTTGTTGTTTACTTGTTCCTAGCGGTGGATTTTTAGTCTTTTACTTATTCATAGAATTTGTTTCATAAATGGTTAAGTTTATTTGGCTGAGCTTGATCAAAATAATTTTTCAAATGTTTTAAATCTCCCTGTCATGCACACAAAAAGTTATTTTAAAAACTTTCTACATTTTATGAAGTCCAATCTATCTATCTATCTATCGTTGTTGTTTTTTTGTTTGTTTGTTTTGTTTTTTTACTTATAAACAATTTCAAATGGTAATGTCAATGATTAATGGAGCACTAAACGAGAAATGTCCCAAGTTTTCTTTTCAGGAACCTGGGTGTCTTAATCCTTGTACAGGCCATGCATAAACACAAAGAGTTTTGAAGTTTTTCACCCAGGAAGCAATACATTTGGCATAACATTTCAGCAAGCAGCAAACAAGAACAAAGCCATTTATTATTTTTCCATTCTGAAAATGTCCATATTACACATGTTAATGTTATGGTAAGTACATGGGTAAAAGAACACCTAAACAAATGCTCCTCCTTATGAATAATGACAGAGAGCTTGTAAAGGTGTACTGTAATGTAGTGGGAATAGTCCCCATGGTTCCAAACACGCAGAGCTGTTTCCTGGGTAGTTCATTCACAGCTACTGCAAAGATGATGAGCTCACAGTATGGGCTAAACAGCACTCTCTTTTCAGCTGCCATCCTTTGAATTACATCATAAATCACTCATAAGTGGTGAACAAATACGTTCCTGTGTTTCAAGCATAATGCAGCAGTGTTAGGTTGATGGGAGTTACACTGCTCAAATGGGACTTTTTCACCTTGCAGAAAACTCGTTTTATTGGCAAAATAAGATATTCGGAGCACAGTCTATTTACTGGACGCTGAGAAACAGATGAGCAGTACTGCATAAGAAGCTTAAGTGGAAAAAACTGACAAGTCAGTGGTCTGTTGAGGAAAGCTCATCATAAACTTGGTCAGTTCTCCCACCCTCTCAAGACCCAGAGTGCCAAAGAACTGCTAGAAAGTTTAAGAGGCTTACCTCCTCATCAAACACACACACATAAATCTAGATGCATGAGTGCATACAATTCAGACCAGCATACAAATGTGTGGTTTACATCCCCAGTTTGTCAGTTTGAATTTTAAGGACAAAGTGATTAGAACCACTAAATCACAACCCATAACAGAAGTGGCAATTATGAGAAAAACTAATTAGCAGATGTGTGCAGGTAAACAGGATTGAGAATCTATACCCCCTTTCACACTGCGATTCCGGAAAATACACGGGTAATGTGTCCCGGCAATTGTTCCCGGCTCGCTAGATTTGGTTCATTCACACTGCCAGTGATTTCCTGGAATCTGTGCGTGCATTCACACACAACCCGTAAAGGTCCCGTAATGACACATGACATCAGGATGTGACGTGTAATGTACGAGTCGAAAACGCTAGGCACGTTAACTTTCACTTAAGCTGGCGAACGATCTCAGCTTCAGCGCGGATAGTGAGGAGCTATAACTGATCTCTGCTTCATTGCAGTTTGCACATATTTTTTCGTCGCGAATGTTGATCTGCCTTCAAAACACCCGGTAAAAAAGTCCCACGATATTGTGCGTCATCACTACAACACACCCTTTACACCATTGGTTCTGGCTTTTGTTCACACAGAGCACATTCTGGGACTGAACCCAGCAATGTTACTAAGTCCCAAAACGGGGATTGTTTGCGTTCACACAGAAGGCGATCCGGCAATTTTCCGGGACCAAAGTCCAGTGTGAAAGGGGCTTATAAGACTCACCTTCTAGCAAATGCAGAGTTCAGATACAATTACTAATGGATGAGTCTGCTGTTAATCTGTGGGCTTGAAGGATTAATGATGATTAAAGGGTTAACACATTTGCCCCCATTTTTAACCCAACTCTTATTCCCAACAAAGAGCTCACATATAAATCACTGGACTGGTGTAAGTTAATCAATAAGCGCTAACTGTAAAAGGCATTAGCATTTTACATTATTCAGTGCATTGTGTGTGTGTGTGTGTGTGTGTGTGTGTGTGTGTGTGTGTGTGTGTGTGTGTGTGTGTGTGTCTGTAAGGTTGTGGTGACATTATTCATGACATTATCCATTATTGACATTATCCATTTTTCACACACAGGCAGCTTTGTTCATTGTATATGGATGTTTCTTCAACTTTTGTGCCCCAGAGGATGATTTTTATTAAAATTAACATTATTATGTGAGGTTCATATTTAAACTGTGCTACTTTTCAAGTTCCAGACAAAGACATTCAACCTAAAAATGCCAATTATGAATTATTACTGGTTTAAAACTATGATAATCTAAACAAATTGTGAAATAAACATAAACTAGTTCAATATTTATTGTGTGAAAATTATTTTTCCAAATATAACACCAAATATATTTTTTTTTTTTTTGTTTTTTTTTTGGAAACTTAGTGTACTTTGTTATTATGGAGACAGCAGTGTCAGTGAAAAGCACACTATATGTGTGAAGATAAAGAATATTTTTGAACAGATTTTTATTGTACATTATTTCCAATTAAGTTGTCCAATTAAGTCAAATTATGCAAAAAGAAAAAGAAAAAAAAAGTGTAAAACGATTTACCTGTGTTTTTTAGATTCATAAGATACTAAGAAGTGCAACCATGAAAGCTATTAAAAAATGGAATGAAATTAATGTGAGAAAATACAGTATATCTAGCCCATACAAATATGTATGTTTATGTATGTATAATACATTTTTGGACATATTTGTCATGTACATGTATATTCAGCCTAAAACCTGTCAATGCATGTTGATATTACAGAAGTAAATATAAAAGATAGATAAGTGTTTGTAAAAATTCTTATGAAAACATATATAAACATTTTTTTTTGTATATATATGTTGTTTTAATAAAGTTGCTTGCATAAATAAAATATGTATTGCTGACATATCCGGTTGGTTGCTACATATAATACCTTTTTATAAAAAATTTGACTATTATTTTTTAAAATGATATTAATATAATGAACTTATATCTTCATCAATCCAAAGAATGTACAAATGTTAAAACGACATATTGCCTTATAGGTAACATATATGGCAATATCACTCTTTATATAGGGCAATGTGAGTCATTTGTTACATTTCAATGTGGGGACAGAGAATTATCTGCAGAGAAAGGAGAAATGCAATGCTGAGAACGTCTTGGTTACGTATGTAACCCTCGTTCCCTGAAGGAGGGAACGGAGACGTTACGAATGGGATCTCGCCCGAGAGCCCAATCACCTTCGAGTGGTACAAAACGAGCCAATGGTACACAAAGTACCTTGGTCTGCGGGATTTGCATCGCGAGCTCCGCCCCACAAAGCGGGTATATAAGGAGCAACGCGAGCAACTCGCATTCAAGTCTTCGCTGAGGAGCCGAGCCAGTGACCCGGCCATTCAGTGGAACAGCGATGTGGCAAGGGGACGTAACGTCTCCGTTCCCTCCTTCAGGGAACGAGGGTTACATTCGTAACCAAGACGTTCCCTTTCAGTCGGTCACGTTCGACGTTACGAATGGGGTCCCTTACAAAACGCCACATGGCTGTCTTCCAGCGACCCTTGTGAGTGATAGCACCCTGTCGTGAGGCCAGCACGAGTGAGGGCCTATAGCTCACACAGAATACACTGGGTAGCATATTCCAGCTGGACGTATGCTAGCAGGCCACCTGCCCGTGGGAGGACTTACCGAAGGCAGGTATCTACCAAGGCGGTGATACATAAGAACTCTGAGGTACCCAGCCCGCAGGGTGGAAGTTTCAACGACAGAGCTGGCAAGGGGCTTGCCAAGGGAAAGACACATGCTGCAGAGAGACTTACTGTGGAGATACACACGTGGGATTACCCAGAAAGGGGAATCACAACACATGGAGGCACCTAGTCCCACACAGGGCTGACCAAAGGGCATGTACGCAAGTGTTGGACATCAACAGTGCTGGAGGAACCCAGGGTTCTGACTGAGGAACTCACCTGAGGGGAATAGCGCATGCATCCAGTCCGTGGAGTGGAATGGCGCAGCAAGCGGATTGACACCGAGCAGGTCCTTACTGGCCCGAAGGGGCGAGTACCCGGGAGGACACGGGCTCTACACGGAGATTATAAAATCTCGCGAATGTGTTAGGTGTCGCCCAGCCCGTAGCTCTACAGATGTCTGCTAGCGAGGTGCCATGCGCCAGCGCCCAGGAGGAAGCTACGCTCCTAGTTGAGTGAGCTCTCACCCCTAGGGGGCATGGCAGGTCTTGAGCCTGATAAGCCAGGACAATGGCATCCACTATCCAGTGGGATAACCTCTGCTTGGAGACAGCCTTTCCCTTCTGCTGGCCTCCGTAACAGACAAAGAGCTGGTCTGAGGTCCTAAGGCACCGAGTTCTGTCCACATAGGTGTGCAGCGCACGTACTGGACAGAGCAGTGCAAAGGCTGGGTCTGCCTCCTCCAGGGGCAGCGCTTGCAAGTTCACCACCTGATCCCTAAAAGGAGTGGTGGGAACTTTGGGCACGTACCCAGGCCGGGGGTCTCAGGATAACGTGAGAGTTAGCCGGCCCGAATTCCAGGCACGCTTCGTCAACTGAAAATGCCTGCAGGTCCCCGACCCTCTTCACCGAAGCCAAAGCCGTCAGGAGCGCAGTTTTCAAAGATAAAAACTTTAGCTCTACTGAGAGAAAGGGTTCGAAGGGAGCTGTCTTCAGTGCTGATAGAACCACTGCGAGGTCCCAAGAGGGGACTTGCTGAGGGCGAGGCGGGTTAAGCCTCCTTGCTCCTCTCAGGAACCTGATGATCAGATCGTGCCTCCCAAGAGACTTACCTTCAACAGGGTCATGGTGAGCCTAAATGGCGGCCACATAGACTTTGAGGGTGGAAGGAGACAGCCTTCGTTCCAACCCCTCCTGAAGAAAGGAAAGCACTGACCCAATCGGACATTTACAGGGGTCCTCACGCCGTGAAGAACACCAAGTGACGAAGAGGTTCCACTTCAAAGCATAGGCGTGTCTGGTGGACATGGCTCTAGCTGAAGTGATGGTAGCTACCACCTGTGGTGGCAAGGTACCTAAACCTTCCGTGACCCGTCCAGAACCCACACATGTAGGTTCCACAGATCGGGACGTGGGTGCCAGAGGGTGCCCCGTCTCTGAGAAAGTAGGTCCTTCCTCAGAGGAATAGGCCAGGGAGGGGCTGTCGCGAGGAGTACAAGTTCGGGGAACCAGGTCCGGCCGGGCCAAAAAGGCGCAACCATGAGGACCTGCTCCTCGTCCTCCCTGATCTTGCACAACGTCTGTGCAAGAAGGCTCACTGGGGGAAACGCATACTTGCGCAGGCCCAGCGGCCAGCTGTGTGCCAGGGCGTCCGTGCCGAGGGTGCCCTCGGTCAGGGAGTAAAACAACTGGCAGTGGGGAATTTCTGGAGAGGCAAACTGGTCTACCTGAGCGTCTCCGAAGTGTTCCCAAATAAGCTGAACCGACTGGGGGGGAGTCTCCATCCCCGGGGCAAGACTGCTGCCGTGAGAGCTCGTCGGCTGCACGATTGAGCCTGCCTGGGATGTGAATGGCACGAATCGACCTCAGATGCTTGTGACTCCACAAGAGGAGATGGCGAGCGAGTTGCGACATGCGGCGGGAGCGTAGACCACCCTGACGGTTGATGTACGCTACGGTCGCAGTGTTGTCCGTACGGACCAGAACGTGCTTGTCCTCAGCAGGGCCCTGAAGCGGTGCAGAGCAAGACGTACTGCTAGCAACTCGAGGCAATTGACATGCCACTGAAGTCGGGGTCCTGTCCAGGAGCCCGATGCAGCATGCCCGTTGCACATGGCACCCCAGCCCGTGGCAGAGGCATCTGTTGACACAACAACATGTCTGGACACCGGTTGTACGCCTGAACGCTGGCACTCCCGAGGGTGACCGACTGAAAGGGAACTATATTATGCAAAGAACATGGAGTTATTTGATGTAGAGAGAGAGAGCGTCTCTATGTTAATCTGTCTTGAATTGCCATGTGGATATCTGAGTTTCTTAACTACAAGGACATTTTTAACACTCTCAAACTTTCTACTCTGTTTCCCTCTGTTGCTATAGAGGCAAACACTTAAAAATGTCTTTATAGAAGAAAACCTGTGAATGCAGCATATACCTGACAATGAAACTAGAGAAGGTGTATTTTCTCTGAGCGATATACAAGCGATTGTACTTTGGAAGTGTGGTCATTGACCTTGTGATGAAGCCCACTTCTCCATGAGCCAGAGTACAAAATGGCATGCTTGAAAAACAGCATTACTCAGGCACTTCAGCCAGAAGCTACAGCCTTACAGACACTACATACCAAATATATCTTATGTAAAGGTGAAGAAATAAGGACTTCTCATAGTAATTAATCCATTTAAAGGACAAGCAAAATAACATTTGTGTTACTGGCTCTGCACAGTGACATAAATTATGCGGCCAGTCGTCATTAGCTACACACGATTTTGAAACACCTCTTGAGTTTGTGTAGCCGGTTTAAGTAGAACAGCCATCGCTGGAGGATCTCAGCAAACTAATTATGCAAAGTTGATATGTCACAGGAAGCCTTAACCTACGTTCACCCCAGGGCTCTGAGCTGCACACAGCATACTGAGGTGGGGGACAAACAACCAAAATAACATAGACATTTCTATGCACTTCTTTGTGTATGCATGCTTGCACACACTAACACACATAATGTGAGAGAGAGAGACTAAGAAAAGGGAGTGTTAACTTAATCTAAATAGTGAACTAGAAATGAAAGTACTGCCTTGCCCTCCTCGAATTCAACTGAAGACTTGATGGGTGGTAATACAAATCAGCACAAAAGCTCCAGATGAGTTGCTTTTGACACATTAATTACTTTTGGTATAGTATGTCCTCCTTAACAAAAATCACTAACCGCTCAAAGGTTTGGGGTTGGTACAATTTCTTAAAAGAAAACTCAGCAACACTTTATAATAAGAGTGCATGAATAATCAAGCACAAATACCTAAATTAAATATTACTTTAATATGAACTATGAGTCACATGAATTCATATGATTCATTTTGTAGTTAAGGTTAGTTCTTGATTTGTACATGCCTTAATTCATCATAAGTTCATATTAAAGTAATATTTAATTTTGGTATTAGTACATGATTATTTATGTACTGTTATTGTAAATTGTTACCAAAATCTCACCAATGATGCATTTATTTGGTCAAAAATACATGAAAACAGTAATATTGTGAAATATTATTACAAAATATAATTTCATATGACTGTTTCTTTTTTTAAATATATATTTATTCATTTGATGGCAAAGCTGAATTTTCAGCAACCATTAGTCTAGCCTTCAGTGTCACATTATCCTTCAGGAATATATATACTTTGGTTCAGAAGTTTGGAATCAGTAAGATTTTTAATGTTTTGTTGTTGTTGTTTTAGAAATCTCTTATGCTCATCAAGGCTGCATTTATTTTATTTGATCAAAATACAGAAAAAAAACGACAATATTATGAAATATAATTGGAATTTAAAGTAATGGTTTTCTATTTTAATATACTTTAAAATATAATGTATTCCTGTGATTCCTTGCATTTATTTTATCTATGTATATATATATATATATATATGCATATATATATATATATATATATATATATAATATATATATGTATGTATTATTATGTATGTATATATATTATGTATGCCATATATATATATAGTATTATATATATATGTATATATATATATATATATATATATATATATATATATATATATATATATATATATATATATACACACACACACACACACACACACACACACACAATAGTCTAACTAACTTTAACACTTTATCAAACTCTAACAAATATTAATATGTGTTAATTGTGTGTTGTGTATGTGCAGCTTTTTAAGAGAGCACGGTAAAGCTGTATAGGTTCATGATGAGCAATGCAATGTAGAAGCAATGTTTAGAATACTCCATAACATACAGTATGATGTTAGAAATATTATACTCTAAATATAAAAATTTTGATATCTGTATTCCTTTATGGCATTCTATAGTTACATTCTAATGTCCTGCATTATGTATGTAACTGCAACATGCTTTTAATTTTTTTTTTTGTTTATAGTATTACCGTCAATGGGTTTGTAATTAATTTTGACTATAATATAATGTATATAATTCTGTTAAAGTATAATACAGATGTATTTTAAATGTCTAATAGTCTTTCTACACAGCTAACTGGTCATTTCAGAGGTCAGTAATAGAAAAGTTATTGGTGCTCATCTATTTTGATTATACTGACCTGATGACCACAAATATTCAGCATGCATTTGGAAATTAGAACTTAATTCTCCATAGCAACATCTACCTCATAGTCTCACGACTTACAGAGCTATAAAGAGAAACCGATAAAGTCACCACATTATACTTGTTACTTCTCAGTGTTCACTTTTTATTTCTTTAAAAGCTTTGCTTTTGATTTAGCACAAGGGCAGGATGCTCACAAAAAGTTCAGAGCTAACATATTTAACAGCAAATGTTTTGATAGAAAGTGTCCAGATGGGATTTGAGCTCATACCTTGCAGTAGTTACACCTACAAAATACAGTGCAATGTACGAAGGAGTAGAGGAGCGAGTGGTTCACGATGATAAGCATTAAACATGAGTCATTACGCGGCTACACAGCATGAGCACTTCTACCATTTCCGAGAATTATCACGGCTCCGTGAGCTCAAGGAAAACACTGTTTGTTTGCCATACATCATTTGGGTCTTCTGAATGATTGTATTTTGTTCTGTTTTGGCCATTTTCTACCTTTATACACGCACAGGCTCAGCAGGGACAGATAAGAGCTAAATGCACAGCTCCAATCAGAAGTATCTTGTCGTGCCTCACACGCAGTGACCTGGCCTGTGGAGATGTCATTCACTTATCAGGAAGGAGAAAGCAGAAGTCTCTTTCTCTCTCTCAATCTCTACCTGCCGAGGCCTGACAGAACACAGAGGTGTATGGGGAGTCGGTCTCTGCTGATAACAGTCCAGCTTCATATGTCGGCAAATAGGTTTCCATTTCACTTTTGCAGTTCACTGGTGCTTATCCACATAAACATTCCATCAGCTCATGTAGGTAAGAAATGTAAAAAAAAGAAATAAAAAGATCTACAGAAAGAGAGAGACAATGACTGAGTAGGTAAAATTTAGGACTGCACAGTTCTTGTCATGTGAATGTCATGCATTCTTGTCAAGCAGGAAAAATGGTTAGCAGTGCACTAAAATGCAGTTTTAGTCTCTTTTCAAATCTCTCCCAAATGACAGACTTAAAGCTGCACATTCTGATGGCACAATCCTCCTGACAGCTTCCAGCTCTGGCTTAGAGGGGGACTGCACTCTCCCAGAAAAGAAGACCAGAGAAAGGAATTGTAGCTCAAAATCTGTGTTTGGCTCCATTTGGCACCACCATGCAGGTGGCAAAGGTAAGGATTGACTTTGCATGGCTTCTTTAACAGTTACAGTACCCATTAAAGAACTTCAGCTTTTATTTTTTACAGCTCTTATAGATGGTGTGATGACAGAAATGTGTATTTGCTTTAGTGACATGAGTCAGAAGAATTCAATAAAGACAGACCTAAATGTAAATGATTGAGAGCTTTTTTAAAAATTTAAAGATGATTATTTAAAAATTTTAAGTTGCAATGAATGAATTCAATTTAAAGTTACAATGAAGAGCTTTTCATTTGTTACAAAAAAATATAATTTAATTAGATGCTTTTGAAGGTTCTATTAATTAAATATATACATAAAAAAAAAAAACTGTTTCCACTTTAATTTAAGTTTTGTTTGTTGTTTGTTGAGTAGGAATTTTGGATTTTTTTATAATTTCTGAAGGATCATGTTACATTGAAGAATGGAATAATAATACTAAAAATTCAGCTTTGCCATCAAAAAATAAACTACATTTTACAATATATTTAAATAGATATCATTTTTTTTTTTTTTTAGTTATTTTAATAATATTTTACAATATTGCCGTTTTACTTTATTTTTGATCATATAAATTCTGAATTGGTGAGCAGAGACTTCTTTCAAAAACATAAAACACACACACACAAAACAAAAAAAGAAAACAAATTCGATACCACTTTAGTATAGAAAACCATTCTCACTATTAACTAGTTGATAATTAGAATGCATATTACTAGCATATTAGCTGTTTATCAGTGCTTAAAAGCATTTTTAAATGCCTTATTCTGCATGAACATATTATATATCCTTAATCCTACACAATACCTATACTTAACTACCCTAACTATTAATGAGCATTAATTAGGAGATTATATTGAGAGAAAAGTTATAGTTAATAGGGCAGTCGTGGCCTAATGGTTAGAGAGTCAGACTTGTTAAGGTCGTGGGTTTGAGCCTGGCAGGGATTGTAGGTGTTGTGGGTGGATGTAGAGATTTTTCTTCTATCTCTTATACCATGACTGAGATAAGACCCTTGAGCAAGGCACCGAAGACCAAACTCTTTAACTGCAGTTTTATCCTCTATTTGGACATCTTGGTCACATTTAAATGTAAAATATCTAATCAAAGGGCGTTTAACATAGAAAAGAAAACAAAAATCAAGATATTTGGACATTATCTGTTTGTCAAACATACCAGCAGTTCATGTGAAAGAATGGAGGAGACTTGCCACAGATGGGGAGAATGGAGTGAAAATGACATCCACTAAAGATCACCTTGAGACCAGTTGCTGAAAAGTAACTGCTTGATATTTTGTCATCTAATGCAATGAAATTCATATAGATGTTTTCATTTCCAATTTATGCAAGATGTCCAATATTCATCCATTTGCACAAACAGAAAGAAGTTAGTCATGAGAATAATGAATGCATAATGATTCTCTTAAAAATGGCAATTTGCCACAGATGGAGTGGTACATCCCAAATCAATTCAGTAGTTAAACATAAATTAAAAACAAAAGACATATCACCAAATGCATTGGATCTCTTCAATATTCTATTCATTTCTAATCTCTGTGGAATGAGCTTAAAAATCAAAGCGTGTGACTTGGCATGCACTTAGTTGACGAGGAGGCTCGGTTGCTGCAGCAACGACAATTACAACAACCATTGCACGAGGGATGCTTGTGTTTTTTGGTCTTCAACTTGAGCAGCTGTACACGTTCTGCATGCATTCTCTGTAATTTCACACTGCGTTTCAATATAGCATCATCTAGCTAAGTATTTCTCAACCATTCTGAGATAATTAAGTGGTCAGACTTCCAGTAAGCCATTAAGAAATTCACACAAGCATCAATACTCTTATTTTAAGCCTTAAGGCATTGATTCTGTCACTTCCAATGGCAGGGTGCTCTATGGAGGCCAGGAGCCTGACTTCAATTGAAACAGATCTTGCCAAAAAAGTTTTCTCTTCGTGGCAAGGTTTGCAAAAGGCAATTGTTTTTGTGGTGTTCAAAATAAAAGCAATCTGCTTTGGATCACAGAGTTTGACCTGAATTTGATTCCCCTAGCTTGCTGTAGACACTTCTGTTTGAAACTCGGCTCAACTTCAAACTGTCAAAATACACCAGCACTTGAGGAGCTGGAGATTGTGCTGTATTATTTCTAAATCCGTATCCAGGAGAGAGCAGATGATCCACATTTTAGCACGAAATGCCCAATGTGTTTAAAATGCAAGACACTAAGACACAAATAGAGCAGAACCGTAAACACTGTGAACACTGAAATGTCATCTTAATCTCTTTAAGCTTCAGTTCTCTAAACAAATGCTCAAGCCTCAAAAGGAATTTACCCTGAATTCGCGTGTGATGTTCGAGGAGGAGGTTTATTTTTTTATGAGATGAAGCCGTGGGAGTGAAGACGACCTCAATGAAATGGAAACGAACCCCAACTGGTTTGGTGGTTTCTTGTGGAGCTGACAGTCTTGTGTGAGACTTCAATCTGGAATGAAAGTCTTAGACAAATGTTTAATGCATTTATTATGACTTGGGGTGATTGTCTCAGTCACCTTTTCTTCCACTCTGCTCTCGACAACAGCTCTTCAATCATTCAGCCAATTGTAAAATGCAACACGCCATTAATACGCTTAAAATATGGAGCGAGCAAGCGAAATCAATTCCAGACAAATTGTTCTTATCTCTAACTGCCCGACAAAGCAATGCATCAGAGATCTCTTTCATCGTTTTTAAAATGTGTCTGACAGCTGAAAAACCTAATTGCTCAGGTCCCTCGTCATCTCATTAAGAATCATAGGTGCATCTTAGAAAAAAGTTAAATGCGTTATTAGTTGGGCTGGCAGGAGATGGAGTGTGAGCTGCACCATGGAGGGCTTGGCATCAGGTTCACACTCGCACCGAATGAGTTTCTCTCTTCAATCAAAGAACAATAAATTTGAGCAAGGCTGACTGCCCAGACAGCTGAAAGACAACCGCCATCACCTAATTGGTGGCAGAGGTCTTTTATTCAGAGTGAGTGGGTATAAATCACTCTCTCACAATAAAAGAAAAAGGCTCTAGAGAGATTTAAGGTGGGAAATGCATCCTGAGTGGAATCAAACGGCCATTGTTAGAGGACTATACTTGCACTTGAGAAGCCTTGTGCTTCGCAGATTATTGTCCTGGCTGTTTCAGCACATACTAGGCCATTCACTTCAACCTTTCTGCAGCTACTAAGTGGCAGAGGTAAGGAAAAAGAAAGAAAAATGGATTGATGGATGGGACAAAGATTGAAAGGGAACTTAAGATGGCTTTCTTTTTGTCTCCCTTTCACCTGAAGAGCAGGTTAGTGTGCTCGAGTGTGATTTGGTAAACTGAAGAACCCTGGCATCAGCAAACACAGATATCGCTAAAGTGCAGTGATTGCTGACTCAGGACCAGTGAGTGACATCTTTTAAGTGCATGGAGGAATGCTTTTAGAGGCAGTGCCACTAGAGAGGACAGAACGGAATGTGACTCTTACCACACTGCTGACTGCTGGGTTGTCTGGGGGGTACAGTGACGTGTTGCCCAGGGGGTATTTTGTCCTGTGATGCACCTGGTCCATATATAGCAAAGTTATTGCCACAGCACCGAGGGGATAAGAGCTGTCCATCTCTCTGAGAGGTCACATTTAGGGTTGCCAACTTAATCAGGAGAAAATAAGGAACACTGTTATCTGTATTTATGCTGTATATCTGTGTTTATACTGTATCACATATGGCATTAGAGATTCAAGTAAACCATCGGAGGCAAGAGACAACTGAAAATTGAAAAATGAGAAATGTCTCCAGTATATATGATGTTTGTATGTTTTTATATTTTTTCAGTATATGTGTTTTTTGTGTATCTATAAAAAAATATGCTATATTATGTGCTAAAAACTGAACTGTCACACATCATTACCTACGGTACATGTCAGTTTGGCTCCTATCTTTCCTAGTGCAAATAATAGCACTGGTATTTTGACTGCATGTAAATATTCAGACTGATTTCATTGTTATTTTAAGGTACTCATAGATAATATTTTCAATATTTTAATTTTTTTCATGTTCAGTTATACAGTGAAACATGCAATATTGACATAACAAACTAAAATGTAAAAAAGTATTTATGTTCGCTTTAGAAACAAACATCTTTACCAATTCTTAATATTTAATTTAAAATATATATACATTTGTATAGTTATATTTTACTATTATTAAGTTGTTGTTTTTTATCTGATACTGTCAAATTATGCAAAATAAAATAATTCAATATGACCTGAAAAAGGATTTGTAAACATTTGTACATCTTGTGTACTGTGAAGCTGGAAACTGATTAAAAATGGACTGACTCTTTGACTCTGAAAAACAGTTCTGGTGCACAGTACAACCAAAAGTGTAAAAAGCCAATAACTAGTACTAGCAACTCTCCCTTGATCTTTCTCCTAAAATGTAGCATCCATGTAATTAACTTCAGCCACTTACACAAAATGTGTATGTGCTTCATATCCAATTTGTTTTCCACCCTAAACTGTAAATTTTAACATTGTCTTAAGCCCATTGCATTAACATCTGGAATAAGACACACACAAAAAATAAATCATTTCGTAAGAATGGGTCAGCAACCCTAGTCACACTGAAAATGGACTGCAAAAGGGGAAAAGTGGGTACAATGCTAACTCAGACTGAGATATTGCTTACCCGCGGTTGTGAAGAAGTAAGTTATTAGACTGTGGATAAGAAGTGCTGTGGTAACAGTGAGCACTCACATGGATAATGCCATTCACTGTAAACAGTAGCAAGCAATATTCTGATGCAAGCCCCATAAAATGAGAGTGAGTTGAAAAGCTGTGAATGCCAACGATTATCAACAATCTCACCTACTGCTTTTTTGCGTAATTACCAGATGGTGAGGCTAATTAATTCTCATCCCTTGAGAGGAACATTATGTTTTTAAAATCGTATAAAACCAATTCAGAATCGTGGGATGTCAAAGAGAGCAGAAATTTCTTCCCCGGAACATCAAATGAAGTTCCCCCGAGAGCTGTGGGTTTCTCTCGGTCCCCAGAGTGAAGGCCAGATCATTTCTAATGCCTTTACATAAACATCACCATGTTCAGAAATTAAAGCGTGAGTACTCACTGTGTGCATTGTGGGAATCTTAAATCAATGTGCAACACCCAATAAAGCTGTACAAAAGAACAGAAGACTGCTTAATGAATACCACACCAGGACATCGAAGCAAGCAGTCAGCTGACAGTCTAACACAAAGAATTACTGTACACTTATTACGGGGACAATCCCACTGGAGTAACCTGTGATTAAGTCTATTTCATGCTGTGAAAAATTAGCACTAGGAAAACATCTACAGAGCATTAATATAAATGTACAAAGCAAACTGTAAATATTAGTTTGACAAAGTTTTGTTTGAAAGTTTAAAAACCTTTAAGCTTGAAGTTTTATATGATTACAGGCAGAGAGAACAATCAATAAACAATCAACAGAATGACAGAACAACAGATAGAATGATAGATAGAACGGTAGTACGATAGAATAAGTTAATCAGAATAAGTTTTACATGGCTGTCAATGCACAAACATGCTTCTTGCATGAAATTATTCAAAGGGTCGAGTGTGTTTGAATTTCTATGTTTTCAGGCAATGTTGTTGCATTCTGGATGCACAGCTGCAGTCCCCTGGCGATGTGCTCTGAGATTATGGGAACCTGCTGACTTGCTTTTTCATCGTCCAACGTCATCATCTGATGGATGAGGTTATACACATAAAAAAATCCCCTGCACACTACAGCATGCTTACTTGCATGATCTCATTCACATGAGATCTTCTGATCAGATTAATATCTATGAATGTGCATTAACACTCCACTGCAGAATGCAAGAGAATGCACATCCACAGAAAATGGCATGTATATATAATTTATGTATGATTCAAGCACTATAATGGCGAAATTATATATTATTCAAATACATCTATCTGGTTTAACAAACGATTTACAGAAATTACAAAGCCTCTATTAGCATATACAGTATAAATGAACAGAAACCAGAAATAAAACAACAGAAAAGTCTGTAAAGAGAACAACTTCTTACCTCAATATCCTTTAGAAATAAAAGCACTTCAAAACCCTCTTTTCTACTTTTTTTATATATAAATTTGTAATTTTTTTAAAAGCTTGTACAAATGACCACAAACTAAAATTGAATAAGAAAAGAGAGCCTGCTTCATTTTTTGATGTTTGTAAAACCCTTTCTAATTTAAAGAGGTTAAACCAGGTTTGAACCAATAACCTTTCACTTGGTCTAGATCTTTAACCACTATGACAAACAATATCAAACTGTGTTAGTCTAGACAAAAACAGGTGAAAAACAGTAAGCAAAGACTATCTCCAAAGTCAGTATGAAGCGAAAACATAAATTACAACATAAATTACACACTTCAACTTTAAGGGAAGGCGGCAGAAATGAGTTGAGGTGGATGGCAGAAGCTGTTGTTGGCAATAGTTGTGTTAGTATCCTGTTATCTGTTGAGCGTTTTCCCCCATTGCTCTATACACAATTCTGTGACTGTATCTTAAATCTACCATTTCCTTTGGTCCACATGCCCACAGAGTCTGTTCCCAATGTGATTGTTCTGACTTTCAAATAGTTCTGTCTGCCAGCTGGGATCAATAGGGCTAATCCCTCCTGTGGACGCATCCTGTACTCACTAAAGCAGGTATTACTGGCACAGTGTGATCATTTTTTTTCTGGTAGGGTCTCTGATGCCGCAGGCTTTCCTAGACAGGGATAAACAAGATTTTTATTAGTGTGCTGTATTTGTGGGCCACAGGTGTTTGAAACAGCAATTTCATAGATCGTGGGAAACCTGCAGCATCCCTGGAATAAAATCAGTTTTCTGAGGAGTAATTAATTTTTTTTCTGAGATGTCATACAGGGCAGATTTCTATAAATATATATATATATATATATATATATATATATATATATATATATATATATATATATATATATATATATAAAAATAATAATAAAACAGTGACCTGAGGATAAAGTAAGTTCTCAAAGACAAATGTCTTTTAAATTTCAATTCATTTTCTGAATTTGAACTGAATTATAGCTGAGGTAGCAGTTTACTTCTAAGTACATTTTAAAACAATTGAAATTTAAAGAAATCCAAATAACAGGTTTTTTGAATGATAGACAGAACACTAAAACTGGATGGATGGATGGATGGATGGATGGATGGATGGAGTCTATATACTGTATCAATCTATAGTATATATCTGTCTCACCTATTGAACTTCCTTTGTGTTGTAACCAATTCGTTTCAAATTTCAGGTCATGAATTGAAAATAAATGAATTCTTCAATCTTGAATTTTGCACAAGCCTGCTATACCAATTACATGAAGGAAATGAACAGGATTTCATAGAGCAAATAGATTGTGTTTTACTGCTTTTGCTTATGTTCTCCAGCCATTCCCGAAAGTGCTAATAAGATACACTGTATGCTACAGAGAATGAATTTAAACATCGACTTGAGTGTATATTTACAAAGTATACAGCAAATTACTGAGGAAAAATAAGGTGCCACATTGCTGGGGAACAAATACTGTGTTAACAGGACCTGTGAGAAATAAAACTCCTTGAATATCTAAGGAGCCAGCCAATATGGATTCATTCGCAAGACACTACTGACATATTATAGTTATCCTGTTTCCGAGAGAAGAATAAATGCCATTAGAATTCTTCAGCTACTGTCTCCATGCCCACACCTTTTCGGAGTGGGGTGGAGACGGCCTTGCTCCATAAACCTGATAATGTGCTCCTTTCTCTTTTTTCCCCAGCATCATTTTTTTGCTGACTGCCATTATCTACCATTGGTGTAAATCTATTCTCGATCACAGTGCCCCCTCCATGAGGACCTTCAGGGTAAACCTCCCACTTACCAGTGCTCCCTGTGGGAAAGCAATCACTCAGCGTCAACACACCTTCACAGATGCCGAGAGTCTCATAGGATGTACCTACCTTAACTAAGGTCATACAGAGCCACTCATCTTTGCATCTGTTGCATGGAAACAGCAAGAAGAAAAAGAGGCTAAAAATGCTAACAAGCTCCTTGGAGGGTTTCAGCGATGTGTAGCATCCACAGTGACTGGAGGTCAATCAAAAAGTATCTCCATTACAATTATGAAAGAGAGGGAACTGCAAATATACATTAATTGGTCCTCTGGCTGCCACTATTTAGGCCCCAAGGTGTTCATGCACTACAAAAGCCATGTGACCTCCGTTATCTAGATGGCCCGTCTGTACACAGCGGTGATTACCGGTGACCTCTAAGCACTGGAAGCAAAGACGGAGAGACCATTCCCTCCAAAGGCACACACATGGCAACATGGCTGCCGCAGGCTCTCGAGCCTGCAAACTTCCACTTCCATCTGTTCTTTTCAAAATTATCGAAAAAGAAACAGGGTGAGACAAGGTGGTCAGGGGGAAATCTCTCCTCAAGCCAAGCGTGCATCCTTGTGATGACAGACTGCTGGAGGCTGAGCATCATAGCAAACAATGCTGTTAGATTTATAACAAGAGGCCCAGAGCACTGGCTGAAGGCCATCTCATGCTGAGAGCTGGGAAATGTACACAAGATGGATGACACAGAGCGACCGGTAAATACTGTGTGAACAATGAACCTTTGTGGAAGTGAGTCACTGAGGACACCCTTGCTTTTAGTTCAGCTCTCATAATTACATTGCCTGCATTCATGGCATACAAACTCACATTTTTCTTTGATGTTATCAAAAGTGCATGCATTTGGGAACTACATAGAAGACAGAGATGAAAAATATAAGCCATACATTTAGCCAGCATGCAACTAGGTTTATGAAATTGCATCCTCGAACGATAACGCTGCAGGACAAAGACCATTTAATCATACTCAATGTAGAGAAACATTATTTGGAGAGTAACTTCTACCACCCATCCAATCGATTTGGCAGAGTTTTTGGCTTCTGAATGAATTATCCTCCTCTCATCGCTGTTCCTCCAAATCAGTTGGATATGTCATTTTTAAATGTCTTCATAACACCCTTCCCCACCTCTCATATGTGTCTGTGAAGGAGCCTGGGCCCTTAGTGAGGACGACTATGGCTAAATGAACATATGACTGGTTGGCTACAGATAGGGTTCTGGCAGATGCACACACTTTGAGGTGAAGTCTAGGAGTCCACGAGTCGGTGCCACTTGTCATTCAGGTGATCAGACAGGGGAAAATAGAATGTCATATCTGAAGTCAGCCCATAAATCAGCTCACAAACTCTTTTAGACTTCCTCGCAACTCATCTGATAGACATTATTATCTTCTATCTGAGTACAGTGGGTTCTTGTAGCACTGACAGCCTCATAACCTGAACAATTATCAGATAAAATAAGCATTTAAAAAAAAATTCAGGGTTTGTAAGTGAAAACAGCTCTAAAAACCACAGAGACATCAAATGGCCTTTCTCCAAGGACATAAATGCAGCTCAGAGAGCTTGTAGATGCGGAATGTAAAGAAACTGTGACCTTCTCCACGAGCAGCGGAGGGACTAGAGACAGCAGCTGGTTTGTAAGAGGGTACAGCGGCCCACATTCAGTGCAGTCAGATGTGTCAAACAGAGACTCAGCGTCCCACATAGTGCAATTTCCTATTTCAGTGATGATGGTGAAAAACATGTATATTAAAGTCAAATCATGGGAAATGGGTTTCTGAAATCAAAAATTTTATGTACTAGACGTACTATAACAATCACAAGTTCCCTCCTCAGTCCACCAAGATTATATATTGTATGGAAACTAACCCATGAACACATTTACATAATACTACAACTCAGTTTTCAGGAACTTGTCCCTGAGGAAACAAAAACAGTATGTAGAATTGTAATGTGAATTTGAATATAAAATTTATGTAAAGAAACTTTGTCAAGACAAACTTTGAAAAATGGTTTGACAAAGCCTTGTTTGAAAATGTCAAAAACAAACAACAAAAAATACTTCAAGAGGTTTATTATCCTATCAATCTGTCTGTCTACTGATAACCCTTATGAAAAAGAAGTTTATTCAAGTGTGCTATTAGTATAATTCTTTTAAACTAAAAATAGGAAAGTATGCTTTTAGTTTACTTTTTATGTACTTCTCAGAAATGGGCTTTATGTACTTCTCAGAAATATACTTAAAATGACATTTAAGTATACTTGACTTATACTTACAAAAAGTCGAAATATATTTGAGCTATACTTGTGCTCCTAGAATCCGTGTTTTCATTGCTATATGGTAGAGGGTGCTAGTACACATCTTCTGTACAGAAGTTCCAAAAAAAACACAAGTGAAGAAGAAAAAGAAACAACAGATGCTAACACATGTAATCTAACACGACCATCTGACATGAAACAGAATCAAAACCGTAACGTTATGGAATAAAATGTCGACCAATGAAGAGGTAATAATTACAGTCAAGCTTTGGGGTGTTGATCGACTCCATCTATGTTGTTAATTATCATTCTGAATCCAATTCATAGTCTTTTTTCAGCTTTTTGTTCAAAATGTTATTTCTTTATTTTTTTTATTTTTGTTTGTTTTTTTTTTGAATAAAATGTTTTTGTTTACAAGCAGATACCCTGTTCTTTCTTTGTATCTTTTGTATGTTCAGATATTCATATAACAAAATATATACAAATTAAAACCTAAATAGGGACATAGTAGTATACTTAAAGTATGATGTAAAGTACACTTTAAGAAAACTAGTAGTTTACTGAGACTATACTTCAATGAATGTGTACAAAGTATTTAATTAGTAAACTGTCAGTATAAGTTCACTTTTAGTATAATTGCAGTACAAACTAAAAATATAGCGGTGAACTAGTTGTGTACTCAAAGTTTGCTACTGTTATACTTAAAGTATACATAAAAGTGGGCCAATTTAGTCCCAAGGAGTATTGAAACAGTACACTTACAAGTATACTACTAGAATACTGATATTTGTATACTTGCTACATAAAGTATACTTAAAAATATACTTGAACTTTACTTACTTACTTACTAGCATACTTAATAAAATAAACTTGAAGTACTTTTTGGTAAGGGAAGTCTACTAATGTTTGATTATAAACGTGCTTCTCCATTCAAGCTTTTGGGGCTATTAAGTGTTTCTTTTTATGAAAGAAATTAATACTTCCATTCAGCAAGGAAATGTTAAATTGATCAAAAATGACAGTAAAGACTTTTGTAATGTTACAATAGATTTGTTTCAAATAAACGCTGTTCTTTTGAACTTTTGAACACAAGTGTTTTCAACATTGATAATAATTAGAAATGTTTCTTGAGCAGCAAATCAGAATGACTTCTGAAGGAGTAATGATGCTGAAAATTCTATTTTAGCATCACAGGAATAAATATTATTTTGAAATATATATCAATAGAAAACAGTTATCTAAATTTGTAATTAAAATGGTACCATCCACTAACTTTTGAACTGTAGTGGTGTGTGTGTATATATACACATATGTGTGTGTATATAAGTCCTACTCATTAATATCTTTACAAATATACAAAAATTAGAAAAGATTGTCAAGAAACCCCTTAACACCTTTGCACAAGAAACCTTTAATAACATTGTATTGTAAGTGAGCATTATATAATGTTACAAAATTCTAGAATAAGGCCCCTTTTAAGATGGAACTGTGGACAAATTATGGTTGTTTTCTCAGAGGTCGCAATGCACATTATCAGTTCAGTGACCAACAATGAACGGAAATTACATAAACTCGGATAGACATGAATGCTGGAGTGAATGTAATTGGAAAACCACCCTATTGCTTTCCTTTGCAGATCCACTGATTTTTTCACTATTTGTTCAGGCAACCTGTGGTTATCGCTTTCCTCATCTTTTGTATACTTCTTTCTCTCAACATTTAGAATTTGTGCACAATGACAGCATGAGGTCTTAAAAAATAGGCTCCCATTTTTTCCTCTGCTTTTTTTCTTTCTCTCTTTCACACTCTCAGACACACAGGGTCCTAGAAAGTGCAGGACTCAGTGGTGTCCCACTTATTGTCAAAGGCCTGAGGGACCCAGGAATCTTAAAAAGATTGACACTGCTCATTTTTTTCTTGTTTTATCTTTCTTTCGATAATCTCTTTTTATTGTCCTTCTCTGTATTTCCTTCTAACTCGATTTCTCTTCTTTCCACTTGTTTATTTCTGTTCTTGCTCATTTTTTTCTTTCATTCTTTTATCCTTGCTGACTTTTTCCACAGAATAAAGACGGGACTCAGCAGTATCTTGCAGCCATTCCAGTGACAGGAACGGGAGGCTGCTGAGATGGAGATAAATGGGGAAGCTTAGGAGGAGTGAGCGTTGACATTTGAAGCTTTTGACATTAAGAAGGGATCAGCTTTTCTGACTCAACTTGTTTGGTACTTTCACTCATTAATATGGCTGAGAATATTGAGTTTTAATGTGTGGCGTGTAAATGACTCAGAACTTCGAGCTCCATCATCACCAGCACATCTTCATATCAGATGTCTGAATGCTATTTAAACTAATAACGCACAAGAGAGACAGAACATTGAACTAGAGCATCATTATAAAATAAATAGATACCCATTATTCAGTAGAGTGGTATTTCTATCAGCGGGGAAAATCTTATTAAGCTTAAAGCTTTCATAAAATGTGCACTCAGTAATTTCCTTTCATTCTTGAAAAGATTTACACAAAAGAAATGAACGGTAAAAAGGATGTCTGTAATACCTAAAGAGAGCCATCTGTTTGTATATCCATTCATCTCAATGCCTGTTGCTCTGCTGGAACAGAACCCTGAAAAGCACAGTATGTGATTTGAAATTTGCCAGCTTTGCTCTTTGGTGCTCAGTTACACCAGGAAGGTATAAAAAAAAAAAAAAACTTTTGGACTTTCACAGAAGTAAGTAAGTCCAAATAAAACTGAAAAAACAATTGCTATTAAAATGCATGCAACGTTTATCAAACATGTAATATTATAAAACGTGATATATACAATAACATGTAACAAAACAATGTAATAAAAAAATATATTATGAAATATCTGTGGTATAAATGTTTCTGGCAAAAAAAACAATGTAATAAAAAAATATATTTTTAATTATATTTGGTATTGATGTTTTTGGTTTTGAGATTATGATAAAAATAAAAATTGAAGGGTTAGTATAGACAAATATTATTTTCTCGTCAAATATTTTGTTTTCTTTTTTTATTTACACCTTAAAAAAGTAATTTCTACAGTGTATGATTATTACTGATATATTGTTAGTTTTAACAGAACAAAAGCACAGCTGTAGGAAAAAAAATTTTCTAAATGCAGTTAAATTCAGTTAAAGTGTTGCTCTATGCAACAGTCATTATTCACAAATATTTAATCACTAGATGCTGTGACAGAATCAAGCATTCAGTCCAAATCTGTGAAAATGTAGGCTAACTGTAGATTAGTTAAAGTGCAAAGGTTCTACTTTCCTAATACTACATCAACAAACAAGAGCAAGTCAACAACCTGCAGTCAAGTTTGGCACTATCTCCTCTTAAAATAACAATGCTCTCTGTACCCACGGCTGTCAACATCAGAGCGTAATCCTGCTTGACAAGAGCATAGACTCTACGTGACGCTTCATTCACATTCCAGTCCCATCATATCATGGTCCCTGCAAACACCTGAGAGGAATCTCTGTGCAGAGCCCCGGTTCAGGAGCCCCGGTCAGCAGCCAATGTGTGGGCTGATAAAGTCCGCTGATGTTTGCGCATGGCTAACCTGCATTTGATGGTCAGACTTAAAGGCATCATGCTGTATCATTGCTCAGTGGAGTCTGAGCAGGGCTGACAGGGCCACAGAGGTTCTGTGAGTTGTGCTTCAAACTCTCTCACCTCCTGTGTAATGCCCACCCCACTTCTGTCAGCCCATAGACCCCCACAACCCCTCTTGCATTTCTAACACATTGACAAATGTTTTTTTTTTTCTTTTTTTTTTTTAGCATGAATCTAACAATACATTTAATAATAAAAATATGTATTTTTGTAATAATAATATAATAATAATAATTGGGCTACTACTAATAATAATAATTAATATGTATTTTAAAGTATTTTAATAATGTCTTTTAAGCCTCAATAAATAATATTAATAATAATTATTTTAATTATTATTTATTAAATATACTCTATAAAAATAATAAACTATGGTTATAAAATAATTATAATAATAATTATTATTTATTAAATATACTCAACAAGAGTAATAATAATCAACTATGATTATAAAATAATTAAAAAGTATTATTATTATTATTATTATTATTATTATATTACCTTATGAAAGATTGGCTCTCAAGTAAATTTCTCATCCCTCATTCCCTCTCCACACTGGGAAAATTAGGAGAATGTATTTTAATATTAATGTATTTTAAAAATAATAATAATAATAATAATAATAATATCATTATTATTAATAATAATGATATTATATAAATACTTAACTATTTTTTTTATTAGACTTTAAAAACAAAAACATAAAGTGAAACACATTGTTTGAAATTATCTTATGAAAGTTCAGTTCTCAAGTAAATTTCTCGTTTAGATATTTGTTTAGATAAAAACAAGATCAAAAAAATGTTTTGGCAGTGTTCTTGTCCTTCATTCCCTCTCCACACTGGGAACACGAGGAGGAAGTCCTCATTACTGCCATCAATCATGGAGAACCTCTTGAAGAATAATTAGTTCATGTCTGAATGTGATCTGGAATAAGAACACTTCACATGAAGAACCCTCCGTCCTTGTTCTGATCTCCTTAGAGCCAAATGAAAGCGAGACTATTCTAATGTGGCAGGAAAGCCTTTGCATGCGTTCACTCACACATCCGCACCAAACGCCCAGGGCTGAACACATTAAGTAAAACCACAGCACCAGCGTGGTATTGATCCTTCAAACAGGCTGTCGCTCTTAAGATAATTGATAAGAAGCATTCTGAAAGAGAAGTAAACCTTGATGATTGTAATCGGGAGATATTATCATTGATTTTTCCGGCCCTTATTCCATTGTGTGCCAAATAAAGAAGCATTTCATTGCACAGTGGCTTTCCTCTTCCCTTATCCCACTCCAAATTAATTCACCTCCTCTCATTAAATAGTCCATACTGCTGTGGCCTTTTCACTGGAGGCACTATTGATATGCACCCTGCCCTGCGAGTCTACACACCCAGATTATCCAATATCAGGTTACTTTTCTGCAATGCTGCATTTCCAGAATTTAATTAAAACTATAAATTAATAAGTCTAATAGGACCTGCATTAATCCTATTGCACAGCCAAGGTCTCCCTTAATTCCTTCCTGATCTCTTTAATATAAGATTACACAGTGACTAAGAGGGCCTGCATCCTGACATGTTTTGAATTAGGCTGCAGCATGTACCTCTCAAAGAGGGTTGTTTATGTCTGATGCTGCGTCAGGGCCAAGGAGTCAGTCAGCTGATGAGGTTTAAAATGGCACTATTGTACTGGAAACTAAATTAATAATGGCAGCAGTGCAAATTGTCTCCATTAAAATCACAAGCACTTTTCAAGATCATCATATGTGCATCTATCATATCTTTAGGCATTAACAATAAGTTGTTCAATTCCAAAAGCCACGCACATTTAACAATCCCATATCCCATGTGTGTACTTGTTGTTCAATTCTAATGAATAAGTCAAATTAACAGTAGTTTGTAAGTTATCAGAAAGATAAACAATTGAATAAGTCCTAAGGATCAAACCCAATAAAGGCACTTCTTCCTGAAGAAAAAGACAAACTTAAAGAAAGTTACTTATGCTTAAAAAAATAATAATAAATGAACACGCTGCCATCTAGTGGTCAGCAAAATTTAGTAGAAACGACCATATAATTTGTGGTTCTTTTTTTATGTGCTATTAATTCAGAAAGCATTCACTCTGAGAAACTGTAAATATTGCATCGTGCTCGGCCGCTGATGTCCTGTGAGGTCAATGAAACCCTGACAGCTTCAACAGTATACCAACCACTACACCTTCATTTATGAATGAAAAATAAAAATAAGCCACAAACAACATGCCACAAAAATAAGCCTGTTTCAAGGTTAGTTAAATCATGCCTCCAGTGGAAAAACAGCAGTAATCAGGATGGATTATATCTGAAGCAGGCCTGGGGATAGCGTGCATCTCTGAGCATATCACCTGAGCTGTGCACTGGCAGCCTCTGACAGCAAGGGTCAGCCTCACCTCCAGAGAGCCACTCAGTGTCACCTTCAGCAAGCACTCGGACCCAGCTGGCTACCCTGCCTGACCTCCCCTGCCTGATCAGAGTGAGGTTCAAACACCTGAAATAAGTCTCAGGGTCATCTGGAAGGTACCCTGCCTGACCTCCCCTGCCTGATCAGAGTGAGGTTCAGTCTTAACCTTTGAGTCTCGAATCAAAGCTCAAGAAATAATCTAAAATAAAGGCTAAAGTTGCATGTCTGAAGTCTGGGTCAAGTTACAAATTACTTTCAGCCAAAAATTACATATTGGATTCTATTATGTGAGACGCATTTGAAAAAAGGTAAGTACGTACAAAATCAATAATTCAATACATGTATTCAATATGCTGAGCTGTGAAAGGATGACCTCCCCTGCCTGATCAGTGTGAGGTTCAAACACCTGAAATAAGTCTCAGGGTCATCTCAATTTATTTTATGTTGAAGTAAATGCTGCAGCTTTATAGGTTTTTTTGGACAAGCCCTAAGGCCCCAAAAGCACCAAGCTAGAGTCTCGTTCCCTAAAGTAGTTACTGATCTTAACAGAATTCTACATGTGCACAACACACAGAGTTTTATAGCTGCTATATTTTTAGAAGGCATTCAGATTGCTGTCTTCTCTCACATTGCCAAAAGGTTTTTGTCCAGAGTTATTTAACAGCAACATGTTTTTCTTTAACTGCTATATACTAGCATACAGCAGGGTTGTATGGCATTCAAAAATGAACCAAGATTTGTTTTTGTTTTTTTATATTGCAGTTTAACATACATTTACATTCTAGCTTAAATTAATTTTTTTACATTTAAAATGAATTGTAACTGAGAATCAAGATTCATGAACAATGGGAGCAAATTTTTAATGTTGCCCAACCCTGCTACTCATAAAGGAAAGATGTAACAAGATGACTGCAAAAATATATATATAAAATTTCTTCACGCTTTAAATGTTTCATTGCAAACCCTCTGCATCCACCCACATGAAGACTGTGAGAAGGTCAAAGTCAGGTCTTTTAAATATTCCTCAAGACAAGAATAAACTGGATCAAACACTTATTCAGAATATTTATATGACTGTTTTGAAAAGAAACTGCATTTGGGAGTGGGGATAAATTACCAGATGCTCATTAATTTATGATGCCATGCAACAGTCAACCTCTTACTCATCAAATAATACCAAGTCCAAATCTGCAGCCATGAATTTGCACATTTGTTTTAAATTGGATGATGCATATTGTAGACTACGACTTCCACATTATGGACATATAATCAAATTACACAAATTATTTTTTTAGATGACACAAATAGTAAATAAAAATTGTATCCTTCTAAAGGCAAAAATGTGTCTCTGAAGGAGCTGTTTTGTGTCATTTTTGTTGTTAATAATTTAGTACAAATACTTAATACAACTACAGAAAACAAACTACAGTTTCTAATCAGACAGTGTTTATTAAAGAGTAGAGGCATTTTCAAATTCAGAAATTTCTTAAAAAACAGATTCTGTCCCATTAAAATAACTGATAAAGTTAGTGAAAACCCACAAAAAACTAAAAACAGAGGATTGTAACCCATTGAAAAGATAAATCCTAGATTAAGGCCTTGATCTCAAAAAGCTGTAGGTGTCAATGACATTCTTGTGAAATCCATTCTTATACATAAACCGAGAAAGCTGCTCATAACCATGAATTATGACAGGCAAGAATTTCAGATTTTCTACAATAGGGTCCCGTGAGTGTGTCATGATTAGGATCCTTAAATTTCCAACAGAACTCTCTTTTGGCATGTTTGTTAAGACCTGAAACACTTAATGCTTATGATTAAGTTGTTAAGTCTGTATGATTTTGAGGACAGACAGGAGGGACAAACTTCAAAACACACTACTCCAAACCCAGAGTTGAGAACAGTCCAAGTGAAACACTCAAGAGTCCATCTTCCGTAAAACAGCACGCAAAGTCAATTAGTCCGCAAAGATAAAGTGCTTTTGTTTTCACTCAGTGCTTGTGCTCAGAAAACCCAATGTCAGTTTTTAGAGCAATGTCAACACATCAGAGGCTGTTGATGGTCTCAGAGCTTTTTCATCAGGACCCTGTGAGTGAAAGATTACCATCCAAACATATACTCCATTGCTTTTGATACAAAACTCTCATCCTTTTTTGGTGTCTGTTGCTCTGACACAACCTATAAATCAGAACAAAACAAAAAAATAAAAGCAAGCACTTCACAAATGGTTCTATTAAATTGTTGTTGTTCCTTACAGCACATTTCAGTTTGTTCCAGCAACTAGCATTTTAAATAACATTTGTAAATTTAGATTCTAATACACCAATTATTGTTAATATTCCCACCATTATATTTCCATTATTCAAGATAATACAGAAATTATTTTGACAAATACTGCAAATTGCAAGAAAAAAAAATAATAAAAAAAAAAAAAAATATTTATATCATGTTCAACCGGGTGAGACGCTCATTATGTCCAAATTTAGTTTTTGACAAAGTTCTGCTGTCAATATAAAGTTATTCTGAACTTGATTTAATATTGTTATAATAATAATAACAAATAACAAATAATAATAATAATAATAATAAATTATTATTCATTTTATTAATATTTTTCCCCAAATTAATTTGTATCCCTTGGTGATAACCTTTGATCTTCCATGTGTAGTTTTATAATATGTTCCTCCACACTTTTTTTAAGCTGACTTTGACTGGTTTTATTTCAGTTAATTTGTTCAGCACTATTGGTGTGGTTTTACCAGCAGTGGGTGTGTGGAAGGTTACTGGTCAACTATACCTGGTAGTCACTGCTGGATGCTTTGTAAGCAGCACTGAGGGGTCTCATGACAGATCGGGGAGTTGATAGAGGGTGACTGGGGGTGCTGGGAGCCTTCACTGGGGGTGTGAACACAGAACTGGAAGTACTGCTCTTGTCTGAACTCTCCATTATACTCTGCCAAAAAAAAAAAAAAAAAAAACACTCCCAACGTAACATTACCAGTGTTATAATTAAAACCAAGTGACTTTTCCATCTATCATGCTCGTCTTCACAAGGGAATTACTGCTTTTGTACTTCTTACTTTATCGATACACGGTTTGACGCCAATCATTATGGCTTCTCCAAATATCTTTCCATCTTTACTGAGAGCTTTTCGTGCCTGCAGTTTAGACTGATACTGAACGTGCATCCAGTTGCCTGAATTAGACATCTATAAATGGAAAAAGAAAAAAACTTTTATGGAATACAAATCATACATAACCAAGTCTACAGTGCTGAAACTTTGCCTGAACTTACCACATGCTTTAATATGTTTCCATACTGTGCAAATTGTAAAAGGATGTATGAAGCGGATGCTGGAGGGAACCTGTGTACAAACAAATACAAAATTGATGCCATGTAGACATGGCCACAATAAAGCCTGACACATCATATTTGTACTAATTACATAATACAATGGAACAATAAAATAAATAAATAAATACATGCTCTATACACACCCAAACACTGTGACCCAGGTATCATCTAGCCTGTCTTCTGAGGACAGAGCATCTCCTTGTGTGAAGAACGGATCTACTTGAGCTGGGGAAAGTGTTGTTTTCCTCTGCTGCCCCATGGGGCTAAATAAATTAGACACTATAGAACAAAAATGTAAAAAAAAAAAAAAAAAAGCATCTGTTTGTTTTTTGTTTTTTTGACAGAGCACCTCATTTAATAAGTAATTAAACAAATGATATTTACCTGTTCCTGGCGTCCCTGGTAGACCAGACAAAGGTGTGTGCACTCCAGCAAATGGCTGTTAAAAAAAATAAATCAATAAAAATTAATTTAGAAGCTGAGGACAAAATCTCATTAGAAAACATAAAGAAAAAAAAAACTTTTAAATGATTATCTTACATTAATTATAACAAAATAAATGTCAAGTGTGTACTTGCTTAAACCTAAACTAATACAAGCAATAGTAATCAAAACACTAACTAGCCTTGCACACAAATGAAATCAACATACAAACATTTTGACAAACAAATCATAGTTCACCAATAACTTTTGTACTAAAATTTATTAAACCTTTTGCTAAATAGACTAACTAGCCTTGCACACAAATGAAATCAACGGTTAGGGCCGCACAATTAATCAAATTTCTAATCGCGATTACAATTCCGGTTGCCACAATTATGCTACAATCGTTCAAAGCGGCAATAAATCGTTCAAAGTCCACTTATGTTATTCTGAGTGCTTTTGTTTTTAATTCTTTCCACAGGTTATCTTAGTGGTTTTTTTTTTGATTTTTTTTATATTATTCTGTGTTTTTTTGTTTTTAATTTTTTTTTAAAGAAGAAATCAATCCAACGTATAGTTGAGATTTGAGGCTTAATACTGTAGAAGAGCAATAAAAGTTTTCAGGTAGAGTGTTTTCAGCTTGTTTATTTTCATATAAAAATATGGCATGCAGTTTCTTCAAACGATGATTTGCATCATTCAATGTAAACTGTGATAATTGTAATCAATAATCACAATTACAATTTCAAGGGAATAACTGACAATTTTGATTTTCGTCCTAATCGTGCAGCCCTATAAAAGGTGTTTATTTAGTTTGAACTTGTTTTGAGGATGGCATTCGAGAACATGATGTTTGCTGAGAGTGACGAAAGCCGTAAAGGAAGGGTTGTGTAGAAAGCCCTTTCATGAAGATGGTTGGGCATTTCTTATGCAAATTACTAACCCTGAAAAAATAATTGGAATAATTTGTTTGCACTTCTCACTTGTTTGCGAGCAACAAGAGGTGACATTCCCACACCGGAGCCGTTGAGGTCATCATAGATGCTTCTGACCGGAGGGGCTCCACTCTTGTCTTTAGGAGTTGGGACCACCGGCTGTGGAGGAGACCCACCTGATGGAGGAGAGCATCACCAAGTAACTTCTGTGCCATTTTGGACATTCATAATTCCTTATGGTATTAGAAAAATGCAGTAAATGACGAATAAGTATCTAACGTTACCTGCCAGAAGAGGAGATCTTGTTTCTGCCCCACCTCCTGTCAACCCAAAAGACCTGGGCTGAGGTGTGACAGGAGCAGGCAGGTCTCCCATCAGAAACCCAGGTAAAAACTGAGCCCCAGGCTTGGGGGAAGTTGGAGAGCCGAGTGTCATTGGTTCAATACCTGTTATTACACATCAAAAAGTTAAATTCAGCATTAATGCTTTTTGCTAATTACGGTCTAAAACCATATACGGGCTCAGGAGAATATACAAATGAATGCACTTTTAGTGGTTTGTCATTTTAATTTAAATATATGAAAATATCCGAATACACGGATGTTGTATTACGCTACGTTGGTTGTTCTAAAGCCGAACAAACGCATGGCTTTCTGCTGTACTGTACCGGTCACATGAGCACAGCCACAATCACGCACGTCCCTACAAACTCAACCTACATACCAATATACAAACACGAACACTTACTCTGGATGTCCATACTGGGTCACTTACACGGCAGCCACGGAGAGAAGATTAGCCTTGCTTTACCAAATAAAAGGAGTGCAAAAAAATTTGAACAAGGCGGAAGTTGCGCGTGCTCTAATGACACAAGCGCGCTCCACTTCCGCTTTCACGACACCGGCGCATGCTTCTGTCGCGCCCCTGCAGGAAAGAACGTGAAACTGATTTTTAGTTTTGCAACCATATTTCGGGGTTTTACGTTCTCACACCTCGATTACTGTAATGCCCTTTTCACTGGTTTTAGTAAGAAGTGTAAGAATAAACTACAAGAGGTGTGAAATGCTGCAACTGGATTGTTTTAGGTCCAGGAGACCATTAAGTAGCCTACAGGATTCATTTTAAGGTCCTTTTTTTAGTGTTTTTCAAGCTCTGTATGACAGAACACCGCCATACATTTCAGAATACTGCCAAATACGTTCTAAATTGGTGTTTAACTTTCTTAAAAAGCAAATTTGCAGGCACGTTTTAAAGTTATATTTTGATTAATACATTTAAGTCTCTTTGGTGTCTCTTTCTCTCTCTCTCTCTCTCTCTCTCTAATTTTCTCTTCTTTTTATGCTTGCAAATGTTGTAAACAAAAACATTTGAAATGGTGTAACTATTACTGCATTCAATTTTTCAAGTTAACCGTTCTTCCACTAACTCATCTGAAGATGGCACTCCTGTTCCACAGGGTAGTGTCTTTCCTCTCCAGGACCTCCCAGAGCAAAGGGACACTGACATCATCCTCCTCTTGCTGGAGCATGCATCTCCAAAATTAATAAAACATTAAGTTTATCTTTTTATGCCATTATTTATGCTACATTAATGTGCATTTTAAGGGGTAGTCATGCATGCATAATTTTTAATACAATATTTTGACAGATATAGGTAATACATTCTTGATAGAATGAGAGTTTATGTCAACAAATTAATGTTATGGTACATTAATCAAAGTTTCTGGCATAAGATTAATTTTGTATGAAAATTGTATCCTCATAAAGGGTCAATTAAAAATGCTCATGAAAATCAATTCTGGTAGTCAGTTAGTTTCTGACTTTGCTTATTAGATGCATCACAAAATCAATTTAATTTAATATGCTTTAGACTATTTTTTTAACAGAATAATCATTATTCTGTTTTTCTCTAAAGATGGAGAACTGCTGGATTCTGGTCAGTGCATGACTGGACTATATCCTGCCCAAGGAAGAGTGTGTGGTACCAAATAAAAAGCTTTTGAAAGCAATGCTAACTATTCATTAGTGCTAAGTGATTTGTATCAACAGTAGCAATGTCTCTCAGAACAAAGTGACAGAGGGAGCCAGAGTGTTCTGTAAAATTACTGAGCTCATATCCCCTGGAGCATCCGCATCCAAATAAAGAGAGACATGCCAGCTCTGTCTAAACCCATTAAGCATATTGCCATTTTTGAAAGATGCATTTGTCTCTTTATTTTGATTTATTTAAACAAATTGACACCCAGAGGGCTCCTTTTTTCATAAATCCCAAGATGTTGGGTGATGTTTTAGAATAGCAATACATTTGCAGAGTTAAACACATGCATTTTCTGAAACCCATTTAAAGGTTAACTCGTGTAATAAAGCATTTATGTTGCTCACAGCGCTGTGAAACGTCATTTATTTCACATCTGTTCAATCACTTTCATTTATTTTCACAAGGTATATCATCTTCAGTAGTTCTGAATTGTGTGCCACACTGAATTCTTCCCTGGGAAAGATTCTGTTATCAAGGAGTGAGATAAAGCTGAGATGTAGATGAAGCTGTCTGATAATAAGCATGCAAACAGCTTGCTCCCTGTGTCTTGTACCAGCCTGCACCAGCCTTGCCTTTATTACTCTGCTATATTTCCTGTCATACTCTTGGACTGTCACACCATAATGAGCACATTTTGACCTCGGTAAACTGTGAAACTGGCTGTTCACTGTGAAAAAGAGTGAAGAAGTCCATTACAATACTCAAAATGACTAATAAAATGATGGTCATGCTTGTGGAATATGATGCATACAAAATGAGCTGCTTTAGCTGGCTAAAAATATCAGCAAATACAGACAATATTCCCTGTATTGTTAAAGACAAGGCAAACAGCTATCTCAGTGTAAATTACTGTTTTTACTGTGGGACTTTTGCAGCATTGAACACACTGTGTTCCTCAGTACCTGTCTGCTAAGACATCCCAGTCCAGCGATTGCATAAAATGCCACGTTTTACTTCAGACAACGAAACTGATAAAAAATAGATGTCAAAGTCAGCTTGCTGATCCTCATACAGTCAGAAGAGTGAAATATAGCACCAAATGTGCTGAAGAGTTTATGGAAACTCTGCTGATGGGGAGATATTTGATATTTGGTGAGGATTTCAGGTTGACATGTACAAGCAACTGAAAACATAGAGTAATGGTGACACCCACTTTTTCAGTGGCCTTGGTTCTGGAATTATTTTTCTCATTTATATTTCTGATACGAATATTAAAAAAGTCCTTGTTCAAGAGTTATAAACCATGAACCAAAACCGATCAGCCAAAGGGTCATTAAAAACAAAAGAAATTTAAAATACTGTGTGTGAAAAACAAAATAAAAATCCCCTGAATTTCACCCCGATCAGGAGTTGTATACGTGTGCTCATGTGTTTTCAATGCAGCTGACCTCCAGCAGCTTCGTGTCATATAGGGCTACTACCCACTCATTAAATCATTTATGTTTAAAAATTGAGGTAAAAATATCCAAAAAATGACCTACACGCATCAAAAGAATGAGAAGAAATAAGGGCGATGATGTCATTAAAAAAAATGTCAAGTTATAGTGCTGCAGAGATATCAACCTTAATTAGCATTAGCATTACTAACAACGGCCCGACAGGTGTCGTAATACCAGTTTCGGCCATGGGAGGCGGTATGCGGGCAACATAACCACCAGCCAACCTGCAATACACGAATAACTCGCACTGCTTGTGGGCGTATTTGAACCTGATGTCAATCGTGTGGAAAGGACAGCCCACTACTTCATTTCAGTTCAGGGAAGAGAGCGGAAGGATGGCTGAAGCCCTTGGCAAGAGACACCTACAACCACCACCTGCTACAGGGAAACAACCGCGCTCGGAATCACAAATCAAATCCGATAAGAAAAGGAGCCGAACCAGAAGTAAACATCGGCACTGCTTTCCATCGCTGGAGACAACTGATGGACTTGAAAGAAATGAGGTTCGACTCCGAACGTGCAACATTTCTTTTGGATTGGTAAGTAAGATGCTGTTAGTATTTCGCTAGAAGGTTTGTTTTATATGTTTGCGGATTTTTTTCGGGAAGTTATAACATAGAAATGTATCGAAGGCTGTTCGATAAATGTGCTAATGTTAGCGATGGCTAACCGTAGCTGCGTTTGATAATGAGCTAGCTATAAGTTACCCACAGATCCGATCCGTTTTTCACCTGTTATCTACCAAAGCCCGTCTCTACCAAGCTGATGCTAAAATGTAACATTACCTAATAAGCTTGAAATGTCTTCGATGATAATAAACCGAGAGAGAGAGAGAGAGAGAGAGAGAGAGAGAGAGAGAGAGAGAGAGAGAGAGAGAGAGAGAGCGGGGGCGCCCCGGCCGCGCGCGCACTCACTCACTATATTCAGAGCGGTCAAGTTTTTTGCTAATGAAAATCAAACTTGATATATGCTGCTAAATTAGCATCAGGCGGGCAGCATACGTAACACTCTAAATAGATGTTGTCCCTATTTTCACTTGTATATGTGCAGCTAAGAAAAAACACTTTGATCGATATTATGTATGTATTATGTATATTATGCCTACTGTATCTTTCAACAGTGTTCGTGTTTTTTTACTATAGTAGAGATGATCGGTTCACGTTCGCTAGGGATCTGCCGTGTAACATTTACAAGTGCCAAAACGGTATTGTTTGAATTGCGTCATAAAATTGACAGAATCTGATATTTTTTTATATCATAACTAACCTGCTCTGTCTAGTCTGTTGGTCTCCGTGTCCTCTTTGTTTCGTGGTTTTTCTGTGCGTGAGAAAATTGATGTGTGGCATGAAAGCGTGTGAAAAGAGTCAATTGCGTGTGTCTCACGGTGAATGCTTGAGAGTTGGCAGCTCTGGTTACGTTGGTTGGCGCTAGCTTGGTCAACATCAGCTGTCTGATTTTGACCAATGATGTTGACAGAATGCTGTCTGTCAAATTAATTTAATTCAAATAATGTGTATATACAATTCAAAATGTAATATGAACAAAACGAATATGAACATATTCACTGGTAAAGGTGAAGGGGAGTAGCTTGAAGATGTCATGTTTCAAAATCACTTGACATCACCCAACGTTCCTCTGGAGGCAAAACGTCCTCTTAGGCTTCAGCTATGGCTCTAGGGTTGTTGTGAAGGTAGGGGCGGAGCATAGAGACTATGCCGTTTCTCGTTTGTTACTCTAGAGTAGACCAATTCACTTTATTGAGGCATACTGCCCCCATCTGGTATGGAATGTGGAGTATGACTTGATTTTTTTGCCAGACATGACAGATGGCACCTTTAAACTATGACAGTTGAGTTACTGCAAAAATACGGTCATTTGCGAATCTGTAAAGTGATGAAACTATGGGGCCATGTGCTGAGATCATTCTTTCTTTTTAGATTGTGTTAATTTATACATCAATTATGCTTTTTACATCTTAAAATTATTGACTGGTTTTAGATTGATTTCTAACTGCCATCCATCTCACGGTGATCACCGGTGATCGGTTCTGTCCAGAATTTGTTTTAATTAGGGAGAGAACCACAATCCCATGATGCATTGCAGGCTGCAAATAGTAGGCTGGTTTGAAAGCATAGGGAGACTGATTCCATTATGTCATTCACAATGTTTCATGGGAGTGAAGCAGTTAAAAATGCAAAAAATAATAATAATAATAATAATAATAATTAAAAACTGTTGCTCTGTGTTTTTAGAATGGCATTTCATGCAAGAGATGCTGCAGAGAACTGTTGCTCTGTTTTTTTTGGGTGGCATTTCATTGGAGTGATTTTTGTGTGGATTCAGGTGCATTGTGTGTGAACGGCTGTTTAGAATGTGTAGTTTATTTTAGCAACCAAAAATGAACTCAACAGCCTTTTCCAGATTAAATATTCATATGCTTTGAACATTCACAGAAAATTTCATGCATTTTTCGTTTCATCGAAGCAAAAAAATCGAAATCTGACAGTGACAGAAAATGTGTCAGTTGGAGTGAAGTGGAGACTTGTCCGTGTTTTATTTTTATTTTTGTTTGTTTTGTTTTTTAAGTTATGTTTAAAAGGTGTATTTAGTGTATAGCCTAAGCACAAATTATGAGCAAGAGCAAGGCAAGAAAAGGTTGCATGCTGTGTTTGTCCAATCAATCTCCTAACCTGTTAATCTAAAAAGATTTTAAAAAGATAACCCAGGATTATGTTGACCCAGAGTTTCAAATGACCCAGGGTTAATCATTTAAAGGGATAGTTCACCCACAAATAAATATCCTGATAGAAAAAATAAATAAATAAAAAATTTCAATAAATAAAATATCTTATTTTTATTTTTAATAGATTAAATTTTTTGTTTTGTATTAGCTTGAAGAAAGGAAAAGCAAACTCTTCTCCTTTTTCCCCAGGAAAGACAACTGCTCACAGTTTAGTGCCGCACAACATTTCATTATGCTGAACCCAGCTGTTGTGATAGCTCTTTGTAATTAGGTGGTTGTAAGAGGCTTGTGATGAAGGGACACCCAGGGTCGTCCTTCTGTGTGAAGCATTTAAACATGTATTATTCAGCAGCCTGGCACAGAACATTTCCAGGACCTTGACAGAGCTGAACTGCACAGCTTTAGCTTTCACAAACCCCTCATTTACTGCAGGAAAAAATGCATTTATCATTGAGAGGAGACAAATATCGATTGCTCCTAAATACATGGTAGGTTAAATATACAGAAGTCATTCTACATTCTGCACGACGGTCAATAAAAGCTTGCATCTGATGCAGTAAAGATATAATGACTGTTTGTATTTCTTATGTGAAGTCTGAAACTGTGCATTGGACTGTGATGGAGATATGAAAAATACTTCACAGTTATTTCCACTGACAAGCCTTTTTAATTAATTGCAATTAAGTATTTAAGAAGGAGTTGGGATTTTAGCTGCAAGGTTATTATAAATTTTCTTTGAAAAAAAAAAACAATTTTAATATCATATGTGTTTAAAAACAGTCAGACTAAATAAATAATAAATATGATTTTCACCTGGATAAAACAGTATATCCAAAGTTTGCTTGTATACTGTAGCTGCAATGCTAAAGAAACAGTTAGATGCAAACTAAGTATATACTTACGGATGTAAATTTGTTTGTAGTGATTGACTTAATCATATCAAAGAGAACACACTAATAGTCGAATAGTAACACACTAAAAACAAATATGAAGGCAATTTCAGCAGTAGACCAGACATTTTTGATTGTCTTTGGGTCTGGTGTTTGTGTAGGAGAACAGAAGAGTATTCTGTCACCCTAGAGGTGCTTTCTCCTGCTTTCCTAATTACACTTGACACCTACCTTCCTAGACCCCAGACAGAAGGCCCATCTGGTTCAAGTGCAGTAGTTATCTATCATCAGTCTGCCACTGTTTCTCAAAAACAACCTAAATAGTCAAATATTACATGGTAACTGTGGAGATTTAATTCTGCAGTTTAATGCACTGATGAGATTGAGGAGTCAAGAGGCTCCACTCAAGAGAAACAGAATCTGTGAAGCTTCTTTCTCAAATGTTCCAGATTATGAAGAAGGGCAGACAGGCCCTAGAGATGAGTGTACTTCACCAAAGAAGGTCAATGCTATGACATTTCATACAAGGGTCATTTCTGAAATGGCAGTTCTTGATTTCTGATATAACATCAGGCATTTGAGAAAGAGGTACATGGGAGGATTTTTTTTTTTTTTTTATTTCAATAATCTAGTTTTTAGAAAACTATATAAGAGATGTGAGTTTTTTTTATTTTGTGTGTTTTTTTTTATGTGTGTTTTGTTTTATTTTTTTGAGGAGGTGTTTTTGTCTTTTGTCAAATGAACTAATTCCTTCAGGAACAAAATACCTGTAATGTTGATTTTTAACTATGCTCATCTGCCCAGCAAAAACAGAAAAAGTAACTGGAAATTCTGCATCCAAAAAATGAAGGTTACTCACTTCTTGTTTATTGAATTGTTGTATAATCACACTTGCAATGGTGTTATATACTGTAGCTTCATTATGGTTTGATTCAGTACAGATCAATGCATTAAAACAAACTCATATCATTGTTTCCATGTGACAATCTCAAACACTAAAAAAAAAAATGCAAGGTACAGTACTTTCATGAAAAACCTGTCTAGAGGGACTTGACTACCTTGCCTCACTGAGTGGAAAATATGTGATAGACCTGAGTTTGTTAATATAATTAAGCCTGAGCTGTTACAGCTCAGCTCATATATGCTCCATTTTAATTAGTCTTGTGAATATTACTGTGTTTTATTAGAAACTAAATCTAAATCTAATATAATAATATTAGATTATTGTTTTTCCTCTTACCTGATGACACATGATGCCACTGTTATTGTCTTATCCTTAGCATACTATATTCCAGAACATTCCACCAGAGTGGAATCAATATGCAGCTCTGTACATATTCTGAATTCTGTTAGGTAATTTCATACATCATAAACATTGTCTGCAGACACTGGCTCAGTTATGAATTTAATATCAGTAGCTCAGACGGGTCACTGTCCCTGGATTTGTTTATTTGTTCTGGTAGATTATGTTGCATCATGCAATTGTTTTTTTTTGCAATATGTATTGTGCATCCCATCGGAATATCCTGATGTCTTTCTCTGATATGAAATACAAAATTAATTTCCCTTCTCACAAATTCCATTCTTTTAAAGGCAATGCTGGAAACACAGAGGCCAGAACTACAGTTGGTGTTGCACCTTCATGTTATTCCAAACCCGTGTTGTTTTAAAAACACGCTTATGGAAAATATAATTCCATCTAGACTTTTAGACAGACCCAAATAATGTAAATATATTCATCTCACAGTTAACGCTGAGGTTTTACAGTAACTGCCCTAAATGAGACAGTGTTCTTAGTATTGTAAATGTTATTGCTTATGTTTTTTTGTAACTGCCCTAACACAGTCTCCCTTTCATTTTAAAATATTGCTAAATTCATACACCTGGATTTAGGCTGACCACAAAATTAACGCTGAGGTTTTACAGTAACTGCCCTAAATGAGACAGTGTTCTTATACTATTTTCCCTTAGGAGGTAAACACCTTTCCAATCTTTGATTTACCATCTATTCATTATTTATAGAGGTCAGTGATTTTGACAGGGAATGTTTTTCTTTGCCATTTACTCTGATTAAGTTATGAGTAATGTGTAGATGCTGGAAAAGCCACAGGGGTTTCCATCGGCTGCAAGCCCAGATTTCAAAGATCAACTCAGCTGCACAGTCAGAGGTGCAATAATGAGACCTCCTCCTGTAATATGTCTGTTAACGAGAGTAGAATTGGCATGCTGGGTAAGTGGGCTGATTTTTGAACTGGCTCCTGTGGTGACCACTTTAGTGATGGGAATACAGATACCCAGCGATGTTACACTGCCAAGATAAGTAGTGGTCTGATGTCTGTCATAATAACTTTATGTAATACAAATCAGTTTGAATCTCTTACTGGCTCACAGCCTGTTGGCATGCAATGAATTCATCAATTTGGCAGGTTTGTCATACCTCACTTAGGCATTGAGGGCAACAGTGCTTTGTTGTTGTTTTGACCATTCGCTCACCCTCGAGTCGTTCAAACCTGCATGGTTTCTTCTAAAGATCACAGATGATTATTTTTGGCAGGATGTTCATTCAGCTCTTTTTGATACAACGAAAAGTGAATGGTGACCAGTGACTGTCAAGCTCCTTAAAAATTAAGAAAAGCTTTAACTGACTCTCTTCTGAAGTAATACAAGATTTTTGAGAGGAAACTCAAGTACACTGTGGTTCTTATAATTGCATTAGTGCATTTTGAAACATACATATTTGAATTTGGTGCATCACGGTCATTTGGCATAAGTGACATCAAACCTGACGACTTAAGGATTTGAGAGCTGCAGCACAGGAGTTTTTAAATTTCCTTTCATGAAACATTTCACAACGCAAGCATCACCCTCAAACACTCAAATACCAAAGACCAGAAAGACTCCATGAAACATTTCTCAGTGTGCACCAGCAGAGACTACTGCAGCCGTTTAAAAGCATAGATCCAAATCCCCATGTGCACTGAGCTCACATTATACCACCAACTCCGACAAATCAGACAATGTGACCCCATTACATTCCCCCACCTTCATTCTCCATGAAAGACAAAGCTGACACACATGAAGGCATAAAGGGCCAGTAGCTCCTGCACTAGAATAGAATAATATAAAATTCAGCATCTAAACCCTGACTGAATGAACCACACTGTAAAATAGCAGATATAGAGATTTGTCCATTGGCATTTGGATTATTGCAGAAGTTTGGATTATTGCATTGACCGACAAAAGTTTGGTCACTACGATTCTTACATGTATTGTTCACCATGATAATCTTAACCAATTTTAAAGCCTATGCAATCAGCAGAAGTAAAATCTAAACAAAGGTTATAAATGTTCTACAGCACATTTCACCACCATTTTGCTTCTGAAAACTCTTTTAGTCTTTATTTAATATCCATAGTCCCTGAAAGTTTGAGTTTGCACGTGTGAAACAGTTGAAAGTGTGAAACAGTGAGTTGGCAGGTTTACATATTTGGTGTGATGTCCCAGACAACTTCCGAAGTTTAGCCCTTTTCAAGACAGGAAATGGGTATTACTGATGTAGGCTACTTTATGTTGTAGAATAAAATGTGAAAATATCTTGAGCTTGCGTTAATCACCCACTTTATTTCGAGCATTTAATCAAAAATCCATTCAAAAATCCAATCCATTTAGGAAAATGGAACCAGGAAGTGCTAAAATGTTAACTAGTTTCCAGTTTTTTTGGCCTACAAAAATACAGCACACATCCCTGCAGCACTCTGTACCTGTACACATATTTGTGATATGCTAATATTTCCAATGAGAAAACTGTCAATTTCCCTAAGATATGGGACTTATTTTGTATTCAAGTTTCATGACAGCATTTTGCTTTAGGTGCTAGGGGCTGTCAGATGCTAAAGACCTATTTTGCTTTGATTTAACCTCCGGTCAACCAAAATTAGATGAGCAAGTACAGATATAATCATTCATTCATGTCCATCCTTAGCCATTCTATGCTATCAGTGGTTCAGCTGACCCTTTGTTTCATCTGCAGATTGAAGCTAATATTAGTTTAAGCACTAAATGGCAGGCTGTAGAGTTTCAATCCAGAGAGTCATCCATAGCTTTCATGCCGATTCATTTGAAAGTGCTAAAAACGAAAGGGTAAAACAAAAATAATGCACTTCCAAATTTGTGAAATCAGAGAAAGGTATTCACTGAGAGTTTAAGGTAATATTAGGGAAATTCCATATTCAAAGCCAATGCCTATAGAATCACTCTAAGTGTCTAAATAACACTCCATTCTTAAATTAACCAAGGTAAATTTGTATGTGTATGGCCCATCAACAGCAGATGGCATTCACTCACATGACTGCCCAGTGATCAGTCCCTGTCTAAACACTTCAGGGCAATGTCACCTCCATGCCCACATAGCTAGTAAAGTTAAATTTATGGAAGAAAGTACAGCTTTGGAAGCTGTCAAGCACAATGGTGGCAAAGAGCTTTTTTTTTAATATCTGGAAAAGGCTATCAGTTAACTTTTCCAAACATCTCCCTGGGAGCAACTATCCTGAGCTGTACTGTGAAAAGTAGCAGACAAGTCCATATTTAAGTATTGTGCATTATTAATTATCAATATAAATTCATAAATTTAGTTGAAAATGACTATAAGTTCAGCTTGGTTTTGGATCCCTATTTTGATCTTGTTTAGTTTATTTTTGGATAAATTTTTATATGTTTTTTTTGGTTATATATTGCTATTTTTATTTTAATCCTTTTTTTTTTTTGTTAAAATCTTGGTTTTATAGTGTAATTTTTATTGTCTAATTTTGATTATTTTTATTTTTAGAAATATTTTTATTGGTATGTTTGCTTATGCATGGAGTTTGTTTTTTTTAGTTAAGTTTGCTTTAAGTAGAGACAACAACAACAAAAAACAAAAAACAAATTGCAAATAAATAAATTGTATGAACAGTTGTGCTATAGATGACAATGGATTAGAATAGAGTGAGATGCAGAGATGTACTTGGATGGAGGGGTAACAAATAAATATAAGAATATTGCACATTTTTTCATAAGTGGTGAACATTTAACTGTTCATGAGGTAGATTTCCTGGGGGAAGAAACTGTTCTTGTGCCTGACTGTCCTGGTATTTGCGGCTCTGAAGCGCCGGCCAGATGTCAAAAGTTCAAAAAGGGGGTAACTTGGATGAGAGGGATCCAGAGTGATTTTCTGAGCCCTTTTCCTCACTCTGGATGTATACAGTTCTTGAAGGGTGGGCAGGGGAGCACCAATAATTCTTTCAGCAGTCCGAACCGTTCTCTGTAGTCTTCTGATGTCTGATTTTGTAGCTGAACCAAACCAGACGGTTATTGAAGTGCACAGGACAGACTCAATGACGGCTGAGTAGAACTGTTTTTATTTAAATACAATAAAGATTGTTTCAGAGCAGGATTACAGAAAATGTATGTTTCAATGATAGATATTCATTTGGCCATAAATGAACAGGGAATCTTGCATTAATTGTCACTTTATCTCTTTAAGACTATGTCATGGAAAAAAACTCCAATGGTGATGAAGTATTGTAAAACAAGAATCAGACTCATCTACGGTCCATACTATTCTACCTACTAAATGTCTTAAAACAACAACATATATAACTTGACTGAATTTAGGTATCAGACAAGACTTGCTATTAACTGGTTTTGTTTTTGCTATTAACTTAATGTGTTTTTTAAGAAATATTATTCACATTTTGTTTTTGTTAATGGTTTCACCATTGGGTATGCTTACTTCTTTAGGCTTACTACTTTTTTTATATTATCAGTCTTTAGCAAACAGCCTTTATTTCCACTTCACAGTCATCAGTGAACTGTTCAAAAAGCTAACTCACGCATTTATTTTCAGGGCTGTAGTTCTCAAAACCCTGAATAATCGCTGTGCAGCCAAAGTCTGTTAACTTCTGCTGCAGGTCTAATTTAGTCACTAAATTAGAATTTAATAATAATAAAAACAAAACATAATTTTTTAACCTTTTGCTATCAAATGTATTAAAAGTAAAAAAAAAAAAAAAAAAAAAAAAAAAAAAAAAAAAAAAGGAATACACTGTTAGTATGCATAGTTTATATATATATATAGTTATTAGAATTTAATGATGTAATTAAAAATGTATTGAAATATTGAAATATTTAATTTTAAGTAATTTTGCCTCTATACAATTTAAGGTGAAACCTACAAAAAAGTCCAGTTCACTAAAAAGCAATGTCTAGCCTAGCTCCCTAGAGCCTTTCTAAAGCAAAGAGCCATTAGGTAGGCTATAATACAGATATAAAGGGCACATATCTGAATGGACATGACTAAGAGCTCTTCTCATCTCACTATAGGTTCACTGTCTAATCCTATGAAATATAAGTTAAAGGAACAGCTTCTGAACCTGTGCTCCAGGTGTGCTGTGCCTATGACATAAAAATCTAAATAAGGTCTAATCACCCTCTTTGCTGCAGTTTGCTGCTCTCCCATATCCTATTTCACAGTTCAGTGAAATAAAACCACTGTGGCTTCAATTTCAGCCTAGAGGGCTACAGAAGGATATGTTTAAAATGCCACACGCTCTCATGTCTTCAGTTCACACACTTATGCTAGCTGTGGGTCAAGAGATTGCAGAATATGATATAGGACTGATAAAACATATTGTTACTGTAACCATAAGGCTAGATCATCATGACATCATGGTGTCAAGCTTATCTAAAATAATTTATGGTCAATATAAATGTACATAAATAACACTTAGAAATCACAAAACTGTAAAAGCTACGTAAGGAACTGAAGTGCTTCTGTGGCAGCTGGTCCTCCCAGAGGATTTACCGGCCAACTAATCAGCCATCTCATGAGAGCCACTGCTCTGCTAAAACTACCAGATCTAAACAACCTACACACTACCTTCTAAAATAAACACACTTTCACATGGTTTTATACAACACAAAGTTAAAATTGCGTTACTTATTTTGAAGACACAAAACTATTGCCTAATTTTGCTACACCAAAAATTAGCCTTTGCATCTCTGAACAACACAGTATTGTTTTTTGTTCCTGACAGAATCAGTATTTTTGAAAGACATGAGAGAAAGATTCGGTTACTCACTCATAAAGATCAATTGTTTTGTTTCTGAATGATTCAGGGTAGTTGAACAAAAAGTGAATGATTCAATGATTTTCACTTGTCACCACCATAGACTGTAAAAAAAATGGACGATGAGTTTCCACTTCCTTCCACTTACAGAAAAGTGAAGCCAAAACATCTCATTATGGCCGCTGTCATCTTGCGAAAATTACATCATTTGGAGCCCGAGTCTGCGCAGTTGTGGTCATGAGCTGGAGCCGTGGTATCAAAGTCCCGCCCAAACTCCTTAGACCCAATCATGACACCACACCCTGTGTATTTAGCATCAAATAACAAACTAAAAGCAAACTTATAGAAAAGCGAAAATACATCAGCGTGGTAAAAACTACCTAACAATGGAAACCATCTTTGGGAAAGATGTATTTGAAGTGTTATTAGATCTTTTTTATGTCCCATTCATTTACAAGGAGAGGGCAGGGTTTATGACCTATACTGCAGCCAGTATACAGCAGCTTCACTTTTCAGAATGTGTGTGGCACACTTGGTCACCAACTACTCAAAAACACTGGGAGGCAAGCTTGCAACCTTTAGCCAAAAAAGTGTAATGGCTACTGCTAACGCTGCAGCTTTGGCGATGCAGGAAAGGAGACCAGAGTACGATTTGTTTGAATGGATGTCAATGGAGGAGAGGCTTCACTTTGCTGAATAAATAGCTTTTGTGAGGAAACAGCTTATCATTAATGAACTGACAGCCTATCTTTAGAGTTTACGCTGGAAAAAATGACTTATTCATTCCTATGGTATCCGTAAACGGCGATTGAGTGTCACACAATTCTTGACTGAAATTCAATGACATCAAGGCTGTAATGTGATTGGTTATCAAGGATCACGTCATCTAAGTTGACCGTTACGCTTTCTCCAATGGTAAGTAATACATTGTATCTTGTATCTCCAAATAATAATAATACCGTCTCTGAACTACTGACCTATCGATGTAACTTGCAGAAAGATTATTATTAAAGATACCTTGTGGTTAAAAAAGTTTTATGCATACAGGTGCATCTCAATAAATTAGAATGTCATGAAAAAGTTCATTTATTTCAGTAATTCAACACAAATTGTGAAACTCGTGTATTAAATAAATTCAGTGCACACAGACTGAAGTAGTTTAAGTCTTTGGTTCTTTTAATTGTGATGATTTTGGCTCACATTTAACAAAAAACCCACCAATTCACTATCTCAACAAATTAGAATACTTCATAAGACCAATAAAAATAAAAAAAATCTCAACATTTTTTAGTGAATTGTTGGCCTTCTGGAAAGTATGTTCATTCACTGTACATGTACTGTTCATTCACAGCTCCTTTTGCTTTAATTAGTGCCTCAATTCGGCGTGGCATGGAGGTGATCAGTTTGTGGCACTGCTGAGGTGGTATGGAAGCCCAGGTTTCTTTGACAGTGGCCTTCAGCTCAACTACATTTTTTGGTCTCTGTAATGAGTCCACTGAAGGCAAGCATAGTGAGAAACCAAGTGCAGTTTATTTACATATGATCCAGACATCCAAACATAATCCAAACAATAAATGAAGACTTGACTAGACTTGACTTGAACAGACTTGATGAGGCATGAACAGACTTATTGGTTTTCTTGGTTTTCAAAAAAATCCAAAATTCCATTCCTTGTGAAGGTCACTCAAATTCCTGAATCGATTTTGCTTGACAATCCTCATAAGGCTGTGGTTCTCTCGGTTGGTTGTGCATCTTTTTCTTCCACACTTTTTCCTTCCACTCAACTTTCTGTTAACATGCTTGGATACAGCACTCTGTGTACAGCCAGCTTCTTTGGCAATGAATGTTTGTTGCTTACCCTCCTTGTGAAGGGTGTCAATGATTGTCTTCTGGACAACTGTCAGATCAGCAGTCTTCCCCATGATTGCGTAGCCTAGTGAACCAAACTGAGAGACCATTTTGAAGGCTCAGAAAACCTTTGAAGGTGTTTTGAGTTGATGAACTGATTGGCATGTCACCATATTCTAATTTGTTGAGAGTGAATTTGTGGGTTTTTTGTTAAATGTGAGCCAAAATCATCACAATTAAAAGAACCAAAGACTTAAACTACTTCAGTCTGTGTGCATTGAATTTATTTAATACACGAGTTTCACAATTTGAGTTGAATTACTGAAATAAATGAACTTTTCCACAACATTCTAATTTATTGAGATGCACCTGTAGTTTACATGTCTGTCTGGTGTTTTTCATATGCTGGAAGACATTTTTTTCCCCACGTCAGCTTAATTAGTGTTAAATAAATGAACTTTTGGACTAACACAACTAACAAATATGTGTTGGATGAGTTATTTATATATAGAATGCATTCTGTTTTTTTATTTTTTATTTTTATTTTTTTTACTGTTATTTACATTGTCCGTAAACCATCATTATTCACTGACCTGAAATCCTAAGGCACTAAAAAGGGATTAAACAAACAAAAGCTTGTCCAGTGGCATGATGTGGGTAAAAGCTGCTCTGCACAGAATCTTCAAGGAGGATTAGAGCTGGTGTGGAGGTGCACTTGACAGATAAGAACACAATGTAATCCCTCTCAGTGGGGAATACTGAACTCATTTAGAATGAAAGGGCAAATAACTTAATCTTATAATTCATTTTTGATCATATGTATAACACTAAGACAACAAGACTAGTTTGACCAAATAAAAAGTAACATTTATTATTATTATTATTATTATAATTATTATTATTATTATTATTATTATTATTTAACTTTGCATCAAATTTCTTGTGAACACCTTACTCTTAAGTACTGTGCAAGGTAATCAGATGCCTGACCGTATCACTTCACCTCTATGAAAAAAACTTCTGTTTTCTGAGGTTTGCAGATCAGTCATTATCTGACAGCCCATTCATTGGGCACTTGTGACTATGTGGTGATAATGGAGCTTCCTAATAGGAGAGGTAAACTTTGTGACCCTGATTGGTGCTCTCTAACCCAGTGACAGCATCCCAAACAGTTGCTCTCATTACTCAGTGAGCCTCTGCTACCGTCTTTGCTCATTATCCTCTTCAGTAAAAAGAGTGCCTAAAAACTTCTCAGTCGAGTAATTGCACTTAAAGCCAACTCTCCAGTTCAGCGTGATCTCTGTGCAAGATAGCTACTTTTTTTTTTTTCAACAAATTGAAACAATGCAGCCAGTAGAAAATGTAGAAAACATCTTTCAAGCTGTTAATAAATCTCCTGTTAAAGAAAAGACAAACTGCATCTCAGAGAGCTTTTTAAAGGAGCTCTTGTAAGAAGTGGATCTCAAAAGGGAGCTAATTTTTGCTTTTTGTGTTTTGTGTCGGTTACTGACTTTTATTGATTTTGTTCATGTTGTCCATGCAATATTGGGGGTGAATTCACATAAATTGGGCCATTTACTTGCCATTGAGATGACTGACAAAATGGCCCTGAATTTAAGTTCACCCCAAAACTAAAATTTTGTCACTATTTACTCACCTTCAAGTTGTTTTAGACAAATGGAAGAAAGATAACAAGTCTCTTTCTTCTGTTTAGCACAAAATAAGATATTTTAAAGAATGTTGGTAACCAAAAAGCTTTTTGCCAACATCCTTCAAAATATCTTCTCTCTTGTGCTCAACATTTCAATCTTTAATTTTATGTTTGCTTTTGTTGGGTCACCAGCCTCACCATCGAAGGCCAATGTTAATTATCTGACCTAAAGCAAAACCACAGAGATAGAGGACATCCCTGAATGTGATGATTTCTGAGCAAAGACTGTTTGAATCATGACTAGGCTAATGACAGCAGCCAGTGATTACACACACACACACACACACACACACACTTATTCACTCCCAGGCATGATCCATCACCAAGGCAACACATTCTTCCATCTTGGGGAAGTCCTTGAATGTATCATTCTCTGATAATAAAGACAATCAAAACTAATGGATCTATTATTGCCATTGATAGAAACAACTGCAACTGGTGCAATTCCTACTGTGACAAAAATATGACATACAACACATTTCCAAGCTCTAACCTTAGCACCTCTGACTGTTTTTGAACTCAAACTGTTTTTTCATGCATTTGGAAATCAGCATAACCTAAATGATGTAACCAACAGATGTAGCATAATGTTATGCTTATATTCAACTGCTCTTGTGTACAGCTGGAATGTTGAAACGCTTCCCACTGTGTCTGTAAAACATGAGCAGTGAGGATGTGTGGACATGTGTTAAGATAGTAGTGGTCGGAGCAGGTTAATGTGGGATTTTGAGCCAGTGATCTAAACCACTTCAAAAAATGCCTGAAGGATGCGATGATGACACTCAATGGGATGTTTCGCAATGACATGACAACCACTCTGATCTTAGTACCCGCCACATTTACAGCACTGCATGGGTCCAAGAGACTGATGGCACAGGGCTAAGCTGAAAACCAAACCAAAACACAACAGCCCAGTGGTTGTTAATTCATCATCATTATTTCAGTTTAGTTTTGTTTGATGTGCTTGAAACAGCTGCACTTCTGATTCTTTTACAAAAATGCTTCACATCGCCTGCTGTCAAAGTTGCCATTAGCAGTTTAGTCCTGGTGTGATGAAGAGTGGAGAGCAGATGGAAAACTTCACAGATGCAGGTGTCTGGGTTTAGATTTCACATATTCCTCAATGGATGGAATTACAAATATGCACTGAAATGAGAAGACTGAAAAGCTTCTTCTAAAAACTAAAATGGATGAAATTTGAATCTTCACTCACACTATGCACTGTGCTTTGACAGGGTTCTGATGTAGAATTTGTATTCAAAACTGGGAAGTGAGAAGGTTGTTTTTCAGTATTCTTAATAACCTCTGATCTCAACAATAGATCAAGTTAGCCGGTGCAAGGTTATTTCCTTGTCACTGCACTTCGGGTTGAATGATGAATGGCTCTAGAATTTCTACATCCATTGAGGTTATACACCAATACATTCATATACAGTTTAAGAGAGGTGAAATGAGCACTGGCTACTTGGACTATATTTAAGTATAGTATGGTTTATAAAAAAATATATAAATATATTATATATTAGGGCTGTCGATCAATCAAAAAATCATACAGATTTGTGTGACATTGTACCCAACATTAAATTTTGTTATCACTATATTTCTAAAACAAAAAAATATATATATGTGTTGTTTCTGTCTCTTTTAATAGTCTTTTTGCTCTCACTGTTTGAATAATTGCTGGCAGTTAATTTGTTCCCCACTTTAAAGTTAATTTTGCAAATTTTTTTTTTTTTTTATGATAAATAAGTAAATAAAATAATAATAATAAACTACTGGTTAAAACGCATGCTGTCAATATGTTTATGTGAGGGTCGATCCTCTGTATACAATGTCAGTATCCCTGAAACAAACATTTAATGAGTAAACCTACAATGTCCCTCCTTTTAATTTACATAAACAACTTTTTGACAAATTTATGACAGTAATTGTTATCTTTACCCTTTGCATGTTTAAGACTGGTAGTTATAGACAGTTCCTAGTTGATCCATGTCCAATCAGTCTTTTTGGGCTGTTCTAACATCCTGTCATGTCTCTCAAAGCACTGCAGATTGTACTCAAAGTGAAGGAAACTAAGCAGAGAGCTAATAAGTTCACCATGCCTCAGCCAGCAACACAATCACTTAACATAGTGCCTGTAGCTAGATGCACAGCATGACCCAGGGAGTCTTGATTGGAACTTCCACAGCCAAAGATCAAAGATTTAAAATAGTTGGTTTATCATCATGTCTACAGAGTGAGGAGAGTTGAATTTGTTGATGTGGTTTTTTCTGTTGTGTGTGGAAGGTGAAGTACAATGTTAAATGCAAATAATAAAATATTTGTATAATTTTATATTATATATATATTATTTCAGTTAAAGTTTATTTTATTTAATGTAACAAACATGTTTTATTATGGTTGTAGTCATAATAACCCTGCCTGATGCTTGATTGTAATTATTAGTTGATTAACATAATGTTATTAGTACTTGACTATTACTCTTTAAGTAATATTACTCGATTAACCCTATGTTGAAACGTTAGATGTATGAGACTTGAAAGTTTAGATGTTGGAGACAGTGTTGGGGATGTTATTAGGTATCTTTTGCCTCATGAATTCAAAGGCACCTGCATACCAGAGCAAAGACACACTTGTTAATCATTTTAACGATTTTTTTATTATTATTAGCAAAGTCCTAAGGGAGCATACAGTAGTTACAAGGGGGAAAGGGGGGGGGGGGGCACTCTGATTTTGTTGTCTGTAGCTTTAGTGTTTCCCATTTAAAAAAAAAAAAACGTTGCCAGAGTGACAGCCAAGGCTAATAATATGCATCAGCACTAAAACTGCCTCTAAAAGCATCATTTAATTTTCTCCACATGGCCCTCATCTCCCAGGACATTTAATAGTATTTTGCTGATAAGCCCAAGCAAATCCGCAGTAAGCGTTGCATAAGTATATTTCTGTTATGTACCCAAGCAGGGACGCTGTTAAGCTCCTTGCATTGCTGTCAACTTCAGAGACATTTGACTTTGAAGTCAAATCAGTTTGTCTCTCAATTATAGCATGTCATTGGATTAATTCAAAACATATGTGATTCATTTACATTGTCAATAACATTAAAGGGGCCATATGATGCAAATTCAAGTTTTCCTTTCTCTTTGGAGTGTTACCAGCTGTAATGTTTTTTGTAGAAAATATGATAGTAGTGCACACACAGTCTCAAACCCAAAGAGATATTCTTTATAAAAGTTAAGATTCCTCCACACTCCCCTAAAACGTCTCATTTAAACATGTCTACATCACTGTGTGGGACAATTTGCATAACACTGCCTTAATGTTCATGTTCAAATGTCCAAAAGAGGACACAACTAGAAATCAGTGGTTAAGTTGTATTTACAACACTGTTCCAGAACGGTTCAAACCAAATATTCAGATGTGTGCAGCACATTTTATGGAGGATTGTTTCCTGAATCTGGGAGAGTAGCCTACAATGCCTGCTGTTCTGACTCACAGCCTGTAAGTTTGTCCTCATATTTAAAGGATTTGCCACTGATGATTCAAACGCGAGTTTTGAGCAGTGTAGAATAACTATTAGAGCTTGTTGTTTGTTGTTTCTCCAATCACAAATGCAGACATGGTTTTATGTTTACATGGCGCAATGCAACGTATAAAATACAGTAAAAGTCATTATAATCGTTTGTTGTTTCTCCGATGGATGATGCAAATGTCTCGTTTGTAATGGGTTTTATTGTTTTTGTCTCATCTTACTGGGACACGGCATCACAGTATGGTAAGGGCTGTAACATTTCCGTCACATGCTTGAGGCATTCGGCCAATCACAACACACTGGATAGCCGGCCAATCAGCGTACACCTTGCTTTTCAGAACGATGAGCTTCGTAAAAATCGACACGTTTCAGAGTTTGGGGAATGGGGGGGATAGAGGATTGTAAAGTTTGTGGAGTATGTTGATTTTTTTGTTTTTTAACATTTAAACACATTTAATTATTTCATTACACCAAATACACAAAATAATGATATTTTTTAGCAACGTCATATGACCCCTTTTAGAACAAAATGGACTATGTGGAATTTGATAGCATAGGTGAAGTTTCCTTAGGTTTTCACTTGGTTTTTTGACTTCCTTTCCCTTTCCCTTCCCTTTCACTTTCTTTCACAAAGCCCCAAATGGCTGCACAACTCCTCTTCCTTTCCTTGTCAGAACCATACCACAACCCTAAAAAAATAATTTGCCCCAAATGGCTGCTTTTTCTAACCCCCAAATTTCCTTTCCTTGTCAGAACCATACCACAACCCTAAAAAAATACTGATACACAAAACAGCATCCAGCAGCAGCACTGAAGATTAAATACTTAACTCTATTCATTTTCCCCTGCCTATCGGCATTAAAAATGCATGCATTTTTTTTTTTCTTTTTTTTTTTTTTTTTTTTTTGTTAAAAGCATATTACACAAGACTCTAAATATACAGTTCAGGGACTGCTTGTTCTCTGTCTTCAGCATGTCCTCTGTGGCAACTGCAGTTTTCTTCGCCTTTCAACAGGGACTCAAGAAGCTTTTAGTGGCTCAAATGACCCATCTGCTCTCTGCAGCCATCAACTCTGTTGGTCAAAAAGCATTTACCTCTGCCTGGCCCTTCATGCAGAATAAAAGATAACTGAAATGATAATATCTGTGAATGAAGGGAACATTAACACACACTTGTGAAATCCTGATTTTATTTTTTATTTTTTTCTTCTTTTTTTGTATGTGATGCACATTTCAGTTTGTTGGAAATCACTGTAAAGCACTTACTAAGAAAGAACTACTGCCCGATTTGTCAAGATGAATTCTTTGAAATACACACAGAAGGCACAAAAGTAGCTATATATCCTACTGAAAAAATCCCCCATCTGGAAACATTCTAAGCTGGTTGACTGGTTTTAGCTTGTCTTGCAGCCTGGTCATAGCTGGTTTGCAGGCTGGTTTTAGAGGTGTTTTGACCACTTCTTTAGCTGGGAGACCAGCTTACCAACCAGCTAAAACAGTTGAACACCGGCTTGACCAGCTTTAATCAGCTAAGACCAGCCAAACTGGTTTTAGAAGTTTTTTTCCCCTCATGTTCAAAAGGGATAGAACTCCAAAATGTTTTTTTGACCTTTTTTTCTCAGGTGATAGAAGTCGATTTATTTTTATTTATGTAAAGTTTCATGAGTGATAGTTATGAAGTATTAGCCTGTCAATTTTCTATTCAAAAGAATAAAACAAAGATATGTGAACAAAATGCAAGTTTTGGCCTTTAGCAATCCAGATAAAACACCCGCCACAATATTTCAATCACTAAAAACAGTGGTACATTCTAAAATGTTTAATGTGAAAACACTTAAAGTGACTTTAAAACAGTGATATTAAAAGATCAACTTACAGTACACACCTTATTGATGATGCGTGCTTTATACAGGCAAGCAAATGAGCTCGGAATACGAATGCAATGCACTAGATGGTTAAGTGTCTTCTTTATAATATTTTTTTATGGGAATACATTTAATATTAAACTTTGTGCATTGCATTTATATTCTGGGTTCATCTGCTTGCCTGTACAAAGCATGCATCATCAATAGCTGTACACTGAATTTGGCCTTTAAAAATCACTGTCTTACTACTTTGGTTTTTTATGATTTCCTGTTAAAAGTATGTGTCGTTAATTGATGTAAAGTGTTTTTTTTACCCTCCATGTGGACGTTCCTGTAAGGGTGTGACGTCTTGTTAAAACTCCAATGACAAAGAAGACTGTCCTTACACCTAGATTTTACACATCGTAATCATTATTTAATCATTATTTTCAACAATGCTGTATATATTATTAAAAAGTTAAAAATTAAAATAAATAAATAAAAATAGTATTTTGCAAATATCATAAATTGCTACTTATTAAATATCATTACACCCTGAACTCTCAAATAAAGGTCAAATTATCTTTATATTTATATTATTATATATATTCATTTTTAATTGACCTTGACACGCTCGCTGCATACAAATGTCTATACTTACATACTACAGTACATACAACGTAGTAGGTGAAAAACAGTGTAAAAAAGAGAAGTATGTCTAAATTCATGGCATTTGAAAAAACAGCAGACAAAAAGTCACAGATTACCTCCTACTTCCGGCAAGATGAAGTACACATTTGAAACTTTACTATCCCATGAGGCCACAGGAGAGGAGATCAAAGTACCATTTTTTCATTTTTTCTTATACCAGGACAGTTGTGTCACCCTGACATTTTTAAATATATGCTCCCTAAAATATTAAAAATGTAATTCTGAATTTAAAATCATGCTCATAATAGAAAAGGTGTGATTGATTTACTGTATGTATGAATTGCATTAATAGATAATTTTATGCCATTTAGTCAATGAACTGGCTACATGAAGCATTGGCTGCACACTGCTGAAATTCAGATGAACAAAAGACCAACAGAGCTACAAGTTCCGTAGCCATTCAGCAGGTGACAAATAAAGATGAATGAGCACTTTTTACTGTTTTATAACACCTGTTTCAGGCCTGTAAGAACTTCCCTGTCACTGTTGTGCATTTGCCATGGTTGCTGCCAAAAAGTCATTATGGGCACACAACATGGTGCCATGCTTGACTGATTGATATGAGAGTAAAGCATTCAGTCACAGCAGGGCAGGGTTTTAAGGGGTCTCTCTGTGCTGTCTGTCTTTTTTCTCACTTCTTCTTTTTCAGAGCAGCTCTGCCTCCAGCCACATCGCCTGCTGCCCTTGCCATCCTATTAGATGAAAAGCAGCAGTAATTGCCTGCCATCACATACCCTGCCCTTGACCAAATGTGACCAAAAAATAAAAGCGCTCCCCGGGATCTAGTGCTGATGCAGTACCCAACAAAAATTCTGTTTTTTCAAGTTGTTTCAGAAGTAGCAGCAGGTAGAGAGAACAGTTAGTGAAATGACGTACTTTTGTAACTGAATTCACCGAATGTAAAGATGATGCAACAATTATTTCTCTTATTCCAGTTAGAAGGGATAGTTCACCCAAAAATGAATATTCTTTCATTTATGATGTGTATTACTTTCTTTCTTCTGCATAACACAAAAAGAGATGTAGTTGATATGAATGTACAGTAACTGAGACACTGATATTATGGTTTAATATTAATCAGTTTCAATCTTTTACTTGTGTAGAGCATGGGTTAGATTCTGAGAGAATGCATAAACCGATCAAATGTATACCCTCAATGCAATGCAAGTCACTGGATAAAATAATTTGCCAAATGAATAAATGTACAAATGTAATCTAAAATGCGTGTGTCACATTGGTTCCAACCTTTTCTGTCTTTAGAAGCACTAACTAAAACCATTATAAGGTCAAACTGGCTTAAATTGGCTAAACATTACATATGTTACATGTGACATCATAAAACCTATTTGTCTGTGTAAAAGAAATCTGGGGAGTGTTAGGGAAAAGTGTTTGAAAACAGTCATTAATTTTACAATTCCCTTTGGTGCCATTTGCAGACCAGAAGCGACACCTTTAAACTCACCGGTGGTTTTGTTATGTAGCATGTGATGAATGGAAATGTCAGGTACTGTACACAGGAAGGTTATGTGACATAAGATAAAGCATGAAAATGCACTAATATCAGCCATGAATTGAAATATGTGTATGACCTTTCCATCATTAAGAGGCTTGAATGTGTAGTCTCTTCATTAGTAAATGAGTGATTGTATGCTAATGACCGAGCAAAATCCAATTTAATGGGGATCCATTTACATTTATTTGAGCTTGGAAAGACCCAGAGAGGAGCTGCGCTGTCATGTGTAATCCTATGTTCTTGTCACAGAAAAAAACACAAATGCACAAATATTCTCACCCTCTTGATCTCTCTCCCTCTCTCTCACACACATACACACACACATTTTCTTCTATCTAAATGAGGCCATTGAACTGTTTTTATAAAAAGCTACAATTCAAACCCTTTACATTTCAGAATAATATGAAGCTACAATTCATAACATTTTATTTTGAGAGTAAAAATGTATATATTGTTATTTAGTTTTTAATAATTTATTTATTTTATTTGTGGATTTTTTTTAAATATTTTGCCTGCTTTAGTTAACTTCTGGTGACAATATTGTCCTCAAAATATAAAATATAAAGTTAATTCTTAATCAAAGTAAACAAGCACGCACATGCACTACATGAGACAGATAAATAGTGCAAAAAGCCATCTGCCTGACCATTTAGAAGGGAGGTGACTTGGTTGAATCTCAACAAATCTCACAAGATGGAGAATATCATCAAAAGAACATGCAGAGATGAGAGCCCATCTGCTTCAGTCTCACAGCTCCAGAACCGGCCTCTCCTGCCAGCACTCTCGGTCTCTTTCTCTCTCTCTCTATAGCCTTCAGCTGTTCTTCATTGAGCTCAATATTCAACAATATATCACTAGAAAAGATGCTGATAGACTCAACTCACAAAGGTGCTGAACAGGTGAGGGTAAACGCTCTGATAGCCAAAGAAAAGCCTTGGCAATGTTCTTTCTAACTGTGTGTGTGCACTGCTAAATGGAGTCTGTAGCTCTCATGGCGGTGTGCCCAGGGCAGAGGGGGGAAGGTGTTACAATTTATGAATCAACTACCCTGAATGATGTTAAATCAGTCTTGCTATTCATATCCAACAAGAAAATATTATATCAAGCTATAAAAGCTTATTTCATCACGAAACGTGTTTAACTATTATACAGAGGTCTTACAATCAATGAAAATCATTATTACACCACACTGGACAAACATTCTGTTATTAGAAGCACTCTGGGGATATTTTCTGAGACCAGCGCACAAGCTTTTTCCTATTGAATCCTATTGAGATGTTCTCACAAAAGACTAAAGAGTGTGTAACAAAGGCTTCTATGAATGGTTAAAAGGGTGCTGCAGGGGTTAGCCATGGATGGACATGCTCATCATTCTATTCTGTGTCATTTAATTGTATCCAAGGCCAATGTCAGCATTGATTTGTCAGCTAAAAACAAACAAGATGCGCCTCTTCCACTGGTGGTGATCTGCTTTGAATCTGAGAGCTTTGAGTTCACTTCTTCGTTCACTTTAGTGAAAATGTCCTATCTGCAGCACAATGTCCGCTTACATGTCTTCATGCTGCTTCACTGGTCTTTTCTCCTCCCCATGAGTCTCATTTGAGGAAGCTGCCTGCAATTGGAAAAAATGTGCGCAACAGAACTGTTTGACAGGGCTGAACTAGCAGGGATTCAGCGGTCCTCTGGGCTTTCATCTGCCAAATAACATCCGGCCCACAATACTTTAACAACCAGAGTAAGCCTTTATTTCCTGTTACACTTGCATGTAAAATTGGTATTTTGAGCTTTGGTGACTTTTAATGACTTAAGGAAACTTAGTAGCACCCAAAACATTTATTTCCTGTTACACTTGCATGTAAAATTGGTATTTTGAGCTTTGGTGACTTTATTTTGAGCTTTGGTGACTTTTAATGACTTAAGGAAACTTAGTAGCACCCAAAACACCAGCATTGACAATGTTTTTATTTATCAGTTTAAAAATGTATTTCTGAATTAACTGCTTTTTGAATTTTTATTAAATTTTTTTTATTAGTATTTATTTATTTATATATTTATATTTATTATATTTATATTTATATTATATTATTATTATTATTTATATTTATTATTATTATTTGTAATATACTTAGATTTCCATCTCATTTGCATAAAGTTGAGAATTTTTCAATGTTTTGATGCTCTCATCACTGGCCTCACTTCACTGTTGTTCAGCTCCCCTAAAGAAATATGTAATATGTTCTTTCTGTGCCAATGGACACATATGGTTAGAGCAATCAAAACACTTTCTGTTCCCCTAGTTACTTACTGAATTAAGGTGCATGTGCTGAAACAGATGTCTAGACAGATGTCAAGTTGAGGTTTGTGGATAATTTGAACAGAAAATGATGAACCGTGAGATTGTGCCAGTATAAGGAAAGTTTTTCCTATCCTAGCGTAATATGCACAGATAGGCATTGGTTGATTTCCTCAAATATTGCTATACTTGTTTGAGCATCAGCATAACTAAAACATGTTGCCTTAACTGGTTGCAACAGTAATGGCAGACTCCTTTACAGTATTTTTTTCATTCATTCCTCTCATATGGAAAAAGTCAAAACCAGCAAGCTATGAGGTAAATAACAACATTAAAAACTTTGATTTGACAAAAACAATTAAATAAAAAAAATACAAAATAAATCAGACAAAAAGACAATAAAAGCTTTAATGAGGGAAAGACCTCACGAAGCATTGCAAATGGCAATCAAATTAAAAACAACGGAGAAATATGAAACTATATATACAAACTATATAGATATAGACTATTTATACAAAATATGCATTTACATACAAATAATAACTCATTTGAAAGTATAACGGTAGACTGACTCAATTAAGTAATTTGCAGTGCTTCATAAGAGTGGACAGGTACTAAAGAGCTCTTTTGACAATTTGCTTGTTTTAGTTATGTGATTAGTGGAGATTTCTGTACAGAATCATGGGTAATGTAGTTTTTCACCAGGAATTCTGCTGCTAAAAATTAATTAAAAATAAGTTAAAATAATGTGGACTGGCGACTTCAACAAAAGCATATACCATTGATTAACAATAGCGTAGCTCACAGTAGGTCTGTCTTTAAAGTTTTATAAGTTAGCACTCAATAGTGTAAGTTTAAAGGTGGGATTATCTCTTTGTCCGACCAATGGCAGACAGTGGGAGTGTTCAGGAATCTGATCTGAAAGCAGTTTGGTGTTGTTAATGGCACAGAAATTGCACACTCACTTTCTAAAGAATATTAAGAGCTCAAATGAATTCTTCAAAAATGATCTCCTTCATACTGGTGCATCAATCAAAGATTTACAGTGTCCTAACATTTTATTACAAGGTGACATGCAGTTTTACTCTATTAAGTCCTTCATATCAATCAAAGCAAGGCAATATTTTAAATAATTAAAAGAAAACTAGAAAATCCATTCTTCCAAAAATTGACCTCATTACATCTTGACATACAGTTTTGTTCGGTTAAAGCTTCAGCATCTTTCCCGATAACTCTCCCCACGATCACAGTACCCTGATCCTGCAGAGTCTAATCAGCACAGCGACATCCATCTGGAATCTGTGAAGCACTAAAAGTCTTTGGCCAGTCGACACAACATCAAAATATCTTTGTGGGATTACTATGATTGTGTTCAGACATGGATCAGACAGCAAGTGGAAATTTGGAGAAGTGAGCTTTTGATCTCCAGCTTTTGACAGAGAATTGATGATAAATGAGATTGTGTAACAGGGTGTGAATAGCCAGTGATGAGAAGTTAAAACAGGGTACTTGTGATGGGTGACAATAAAGCAGCACTACTTAATGCAAAGACATGCTACAGTAGTTAAACTTTATTATTTTATTATTGTTTGTTATTATTTTTTGTTTTGTTTTTTTATTTTATTGTTTGTTTATTTTATTTTTGTATTTTTTTAATTAATCGCGATTAATTGCATCCATAATTAATTAATTGCATCCAATTTTATGTTTGTATTTATATATACATAATAAATATACACAGTACACACATATCAGTAGTGCTGCTTTATTGTCACCCTTCACAAGTACCCTTGTAACTTCTCATCACTGGCTATTCACACCCTGTTACACAATCTCATTTATCATCAATTCTCTGTGCAATTATTGCAGTTATGTAATTAATTATTAATTACATAATTTATAAATTATTGCAATTAAATAATGCAATTAATCATGTTAAATCATTTGACAGCACTAATATATATATATATATATATATATATATATATATAGTATATATATTAGGGCTGTCAACGTTAATACTTTAACACATGTGATTAATTTTACAATCCTTAACGCATTAAAATAATTTAATGCAATTAACGCAAAATTACTGAAGCACAATTTCTGTTCCAACCCTTTAACCCAATTTTGCTTCTCTGCTTGCGATCAGATCATTTTAAGCCATTAAACTCTGGGAAAGTTTTCAGTCCAATGATCCAGTAAGTGACTGCATTCAAACAATCCGTCCAAAACAGCACTTATATAAAGGAAACCAGGCTGATTAGATCAGAGACTTGTGTTGCATTTTCAGTGAATTATTCATTCCAGTGTGTTTTGCTTTTAAACACAAGCTCTGTCATATTCTGTGATTGTTTCTGAAGAGCGCGAGCCCTTACACATAGCACTGTGTGAAGTACAGACTAAATGGATTGTCAACACATCCCACCGCTGTATGGCCAGATGAGACGCAAACTACATTTTCTCGACTGGATAACCAATGTCTCGCTAGTAAAGTTTTGATGGATGAAGACTGGATCAAGGTAAAGACGACTGCGGTGGCGCACAGGAGTCGTACAGTAAGCACGCATGAGTCCATTGTAATAATGCATGTATATTAGTGCTCTTGACATTGTATTTATGCACAGGCACAGACATTTCCATATATTCACGTTGTTTCCACACACATTCACGATAATGTTTTGATTTGTCATGTGTATGTTGCTGTGTTTAGTTATTCTGAATGGATCCGTGTACTGTAGTAGATATATTCAGTCAGCAGGTTTTTTTTTTTTTTTTTTTGGCATCTCCATGTGGTCCTGTCTCTAAAATGTAAAAAAGCTCTTTTATGTTGTACTGTATACATACTACACAATTCTGATTTATTTTTTCTTTCATATGTGCTTATATGGGCTCCTTATTTCATTTGGTTTTTTGGTGTCCTTTTTGGAGTTTCTAAGTGTCCTTTTTTGGAAAGACATCTAAATTTATATTGAAAAAAGCTTGCAGAAAATACAGATTTTTGACAATCACCCTTCAATCTTTTGGTTTACTTTGCTGGATATAAAAAATGATGACAAAATAAACATTTGAAACAAGATAAATGGTCTATGCGTAACGTAACAGATATTCATATTTAGTTATAGTTGCAGGACCTTTTGGGAGAATGTGACAAGAAATGTTGCTTAATTCAGTGGATAACTTATCAGCTGCATATTAAATAGTCTAATTACCCATTATATGAACATACACCGTAATGAAATACCATTTCAACAAGTTGATAATTGGATGAGCCAAATTTATCTTCGTCATGTGATACCCCAAGGTTCAGTGTTGTTAATTAACATTGCAGAACTCAACATGCAAATTTTATGTCATTTTAAATAAACTAATTTTTAAAGTTTTAGGAGAAGTATCAGATAAATTGAAGGTGAGACTGGTTGTTGTTGTTTGTTTGTGTATGTGTGTCTTATAGATAATTCTACATACAAGAGTTTTAGGAGAAGTATCAGATAATATAGATATTTCTAGATGCAAGATACTGTGGTTATGAAACGATACATAATGGAGAATGAATGTGGTTAAAGACTGTGGGCAATGTTGGTATACTTTAAAACCCAGAAAAACAACATAGATGACAGAATCCCAGACAAAAAATCTGACAGGACAAAATAAATAAATGAATAAAGTGATGAAAGCAACTTGACCAGTTTCTAAGCATCTTGTAACAAGAATTAAAAATCTTTCACTCTAACATTTAACATTTATTTGACCTGTTTCTTTTTCTCCAAAGATTCTTTATTTTGAAAATTCTTTAAAATAATTAATATCTTCCTCTCTGTATTCAACCCTACACACACACACACACACACACTTCATATATTCTCCTGTTTACTTATTAACCCTTGTATGGTGTTTGGTTCTGCGGGACCCGTTTTCATTTTTTATCAAAAGAAAAATGATATGATTCATTATTTTTTCAAACTCAGACTCAATGGCCTTGGATCAGTTCTTTCTGTGAAGAACATATATCAGAACAAATTTTCAATGACCACAACCCAAAAATGCAGCAGGTCCACCAGACCCACGAACACTAGCTGAGTAACAAAAATATGAACACCACACAAGGGTTAAATGATTAGTCAGGTGGTCCGGGATTTGTGTGTGAAGGGAGCAGAGAGGAAATTTAGTGCCAAGCACTGTGTCATGAGTTTTATCGCACATCCACCTCATTAAACTCACTCAACTGACCTGCAACTTCAGCTGTCTGGGCTAAAAAAAACAAACCTTTTCTTTCCTCAAGCAGGCTTTCCAAAGCCTAACCAGACCTCCTCTCTTCAGCATCAAGCCTACAACTGCTGACAAACAAGAAACCCTATGAACATTTCAATAAGCGACCAGGATTAATGAGCAAGCAATGTTCACCCAAGTGCCCCAACCTTCAAAGGGGCTGCTGCTGATTATGGAAGAGAGAGATTTACATCATGTCAAATATTCAGACAACACAAGAGTGCTGTGTGAAACACACACAGAATACAGAATTCATAATGTATCACTGAAATATCTTGACTGTAGCCTATTTTTTTTTAATTAAGTATCTGTATTAACAAACAAACAAACAAACAAATAAATATTTATATAAAATTATATATACACATAATAATATTATATGATTATTAATGAAACTTTATTATCATTACTTTTGATGGTGCTATTTGAAACCTACAACCTCAGAGCATGATAGTTGCAATGCAAATTCCAAATGTTGCAAACTGATAAAGCATTATGAACATACAGGCTCATGTCCTCACATTCAGATTTGTGTTACAGTCTGTTACAATGGTTTTGCGCTTCAAAAATCAATATTAGTGAGGCTTCATCTCAATAAAGTGCTGCAGTGATGACGTCATTTTTTAAGGCCAACTAGGAACTTAGCACCCTGGTTCCCTCAACAAAAACCCAATAGGATTTTGGCTTTTGGAAAAATGCAGAAAATAAGCTCTGTGAACCACAAAAGCCTATGATTCTTACATATTTTTTTCATTATGATAATCTTCACAGATGAATGTAACTTCAATGTCTTTTGAAGCTTAAATACAATGCCAGAAGTAAAAAAATTCAATGTCTTTTGAAGCTTAAATACTAAACGAACTACACCCTTAAATACAATGCCAGAAGTAAAAAAAATTTAAAACATATCCTTGACCACCTCTTTAGTACCTTTCATCCAATTGTTAGCAACCACCATTGCCAAGAGAGATATTACTGATGTATCTTATGCTGCAGTGTAAAACATGAAAATATCTTGAGCTTGTGTAAACAGACCGTATTCCAAGCATTTAACCAAAAACTCATTCAAAAAATAAATTACTTTGGGCCAATGGAACCAGGAGAGCTAAAATGCTGATTAATTTATGGGTTTTGGCCTGCGCCAGTTGAGCCATACTCAAATCTGTTTGGCAGAAAGACAAAACCATTCAGCTGCTTTCAGGGTATGGTTACATGACAAATACCAAGATGTCCTTCGATATGTAAATGCATTATGAATACAAAAAATGCTCCCCTTTCTATAAGACATCCTTGCCATCAAATTCATTGATGCAGTAAACGCAAATGTTATATTTTGCTGGAAGATTTGAGAGACCAAAACTGGCACAATAAATATTGAGATCAGTGTCTCAAATTTAATAACTTTTTATTGCCCTAGAAGATTAAAGAACTAAAAAACCTATGAGCATCAGAGTTAATGGCCCCTTAAATTCATGAAAGAATGAGGGCATGAGTAACTACAGTTTCTGAACAGAGCCTGAACTGTCATCCGTTTACAAAGTCAGTAAACTTTGGAGATATCTTGAGACAGAACTGAGAGAGGAAAGATAGAGAGGTAGACAGTGATCATCCATCACTCTTTCAGTGTTGATTAGGATTCTTCTTGAAACAGTGGGATTAACAGTGATGGCTCAAATAGGCTTGCATCAACTGCCTCTGGAGTTTTGCAGATGTTCGACAGGATTCAAGAGTGCAAACAGGAGAGACAATTTCTCTCTGTCCCATGGGAAGTTTTACTGATTAGAAGTGGATTTGCCAGTGCTTAGAGAGTATAGAACAGTTTTTGTTCCATTCAGAACGAGATGAGTCAGAAACAAACAGATACAGTTTTTCAGATTTCTTTCATTAATAAGCTATGTTGCATTATTCTTTTTCATGCAATAAATATGCAGTTTTAAAAAAATAATCTATTATATAATTATTTACATAATGATGATATTTCAATATATATTTAATTTTAAGATTATTATATAATTATTTACATAATGATGATATTTCAATATATATTTAATTTTAATTTAGTAATATGCATTGCTAAGAACTTCATTTGGACAATGTTAAAGGCGATTTTCTCAGTATTTTGATTTTTTTTTTGCACCCTCAAATTACAGATGTTCAAATAGTTGTATCTCGGCCAAATATTGTCAGATCCTAATAAACCATACATCAATGTAAAGCGTATTTATTCACCTTTCAGAGATGATGTATACATCTCAATTTATCAAAAAATTGAATACTTAAGACTGGTTTCATCGTCCAGGGTCACATATATAAGCAATTATTAAAAAAGTTTTTAAAAGTTGTTTACTTATATATTTCAATAACTATGTATTATATTTTTACTATTTAGTTTCACAGGTTTATAATATTATTTTATTTACTGCTATCACTAAGGATAGAAACACATCACCAATTGTTTTCCATTTAGTCTATTTATCATATTTATTGCATTGAAACAGTGAAAATGAAGAGTGGAGAGAACTGCTGAAAAATGGTTGAACTAAAATAACTGCTCATTACAAAAGCCCAGAGAATTTGTTCACTGCTCGCTATTTCACTGCTTTCTCTTGGGGGGAAATACATAAATAAATAAATAAATAAATAAATAAATAAATAAATAAATAAAGACACATATGTTTGCTTGTACATTGATAAAATGCTTGGCATTTAAGAACAACAGCGCCCACATCAGACAACCTATAAAAGCACACAAACCAAATCACCAAAACAAGCACTTATAGCACATCTGTCAAAAAACATAATCCAGCCACAATGGCCTTCCACTTATCAGCACAAAGCCATCAGTATTTGTCGCCAGCAAGCATGCTGCTCTTTCTGGTGATGAGAGGGAAAACCACCGGTGTGCTGTTTTCCAGGTCAGTGTGGCACACGTCCCTGTGATGTGGAAAACCATCTGCTGAGCCCCATCTGCATAGTCCACACCACAGCCCCATTTGCATGGCACTTCATCAGCAGAGCTGTGTTTGCCAGCCCAGCCCTTCCCACACGGTCGGTCTCCCCACTGCACTCGGCCATTCAAACACAAATGAGTCTGCCATATTCAACTCCCTCGAGATTTTGACGACTCCACTGGGTTTTGTTACCATTTCATTTCCATATATTGAATAGAGGAGAAAATTGCTCAGTTTTGGATACGAGAAAAAGAGAGAGTCAGGAAGCTGTGAAATAGAGGCTGCTCTACATATCCATGCTTTATGGCTGGTTCTACCTTTAACAGATTAATGTGCAGCTTTGAAGCAAAGTGCTTCCACGAATACATGTATTATGCACAGCATAGGGAAACCCTGGGTGTCAGATACTGAAATTGTAAAAACCGTCAGTCCAGTTACAACTTTTGTTCTATTCTCACCTCTTAAAGTAGAATCAATTTTATGAATTAAAATAAACACAATTCTAAATAAAAGAATTGTGTGTATATGTATAATGTGTGTGTGTGTGTGTGTGTGTATGTGTGGTGTATATATATATATATATATATATATATATATTGAGCTTTTTTTATTGTTGTATTTTCTGTTGTTATTTTACATTTAAGCTTTCAGTAATTTCACCAAGTAAACACTTCACATTATTCTACATAATGCAATTATGTAGCAATAGTTGATGGTTTCTAAAAATGTATATACTGTAAAAGTAGTTTGGGATATTTTGCCCCATATTTGTGATGACAGACTGCTTATGCCTGCCCTGTATATACTGTAAACTATTTTCATCACCCTACTTTGGGTATCTTCAGTTAAGCACTTAGAACAATGGAAATCTGAAAAACTAGCACTGTGCTATTCTCTCACAGACTGAGTGCCTCAACTGTCACAAGTGCTTCACTATTAATGGAATTAAAACACTGCATGTGAATTTTTTATATTTTTATTTCTTTTTAAATGTATTTTGAGGCAGGATGCAAGTGGATTATTTAAAGTGGATTATTAAAAGTTATTAAAGTAAAAGCATCAGTATTTACGTTGATATTTTCTTTCATAGTCAGTTATCCATAATGCTTCAAGGTCTGAGCACTTCAGGCTTGAATGAACAGAGAGGCAGACAGGACATGACGCTTAAAAACTATTCCCTTAATCAGATTCATAGTCACATATGACCGCTGAAGTCATTTACAAGAAGATAGCTGTGACTCACACTATTATGAATGTATTCCTACGCAGGAGAGCTAATAACACACCCAGAACAATAAGCATCTGTTCTACTGTCAATTCATAAGGTATAAATTATTTCCGGCCATCAAACACACACGTGCCTCATACAATTCATATCAAGCACATTTGAATATCAATTTCAGCCTTTCTGTCTCAGCAGCATCCACACCTACAATTTCAATAGTATTCCTCTTCATTTGCATTGTGAATTTGACCCTGTCAGCATTGCTATTCCTTGAAAAAGCACTGTTTGTGCACGGTTAGTATAATGAATGTCTGAATAGACAGTGGACTGTGGAGTCAGGGCCATGTTGAAGAAAACAACAACCCCCCAAAAAACAATCTTTGAGGAGAAGAGAAAAGCAATGAATATTTTACAGGGTGAGCGCAGCGGATGGCTCGGCGGGGTGACTCAAAGACATTTATGGAGCTTATCAAACCCAGATCTCCCACAGAGGTATGCACACGGACCACAGACTGTGGCAGCTGTTTATCAGGTGAACTATTGGTGAGTTCCCGATCCAGAGGTGGCTTGATTTACCTCAGTCAGAGAGATATTATTCCTGCAACGAAGAAGAAAAAATACGATTGTCCTTCTGAAAATAAGAATGTTCAGCGGGGGAGTTTCCGCTCATGAGGTTACACACATCATTCGGCGCATGCGTCTGTGCATGTGGTTTCATTGAGCTGACTCAGTCTGTGTGTGTGCTCAGTCTGGTCTGGGCTTATGTATTAAAATATTCATATTTTTAGAGGAATCTTTCGATGCTGAAAAGGACACACGCAAAACGATGCTGGAAAGCCAAGAGGACTTTTTTCCCATTCTTTATGTAGCACAGATTTACAACGAGGGCAGTAAATATCAAATCATAATTAAGATCGCCTTTGTGTTTTCTCTGCCTTATTAAAGGAATAGTTCACTCCAAAATGTAATCCTGTCAGCATTTACTTAACACATGTCATTTCATATCTATGACTTTTTTTTTCTTCATTTTTTTGTTTTGTCTTTGTTTTTTATGGAATAGTTCACTAGCTGACATTTTTTTTTTTTTCCTTATTTTTGTGTTCTACAGAAGAAACAGGGTTTAGAATGAGGCAAATTCATTAAATGATGACAGAATTTTTATGTTTTGGGTTTTTATTTATGAAAGATGGTAGCAGATGGGGTAGGATTGAGTTGCTTTATTATTTTTACAGTGTAAGAAAAGTGCTATTCAAACATGACAGCACCTCAAGAAGAAATCAATCAGTATTTGCAGGTTTCACATTTGGAATAAAAAGGGTCCATTGTTGTTTGTTTGTTTGTTTGATTTTGTTTTTGTTTGTTAGTATAAAGGAAATAGTTGTTCTTTTTCTATTTTATATTTGTGTTGTTGTTCATTTGGTAGTGTTATTGAATTTGTATCTTTTAAACCTTTCAGCTTTCTGTTGGTCAATGCATTCATCTTGTGATATGAACATCAACATGATATGGTATCAACATGAATGATACCTCAAGCTGCATGGCGTGTTAAGGGGAGGTGTGCTATTACTTTTCTAATCGATCAGATTTAGAGGAAAATAACCACCCAACCACATAACAACAAACTAAAAACAGAATGCCTTAACAGACATTAAAGCAGTGCACTGGCAATCACCAAGAACACCCTAAATGTAGTAAGGTGCAAGCATTACTCATGTTTTCTCCAAACATGAAATTGAAAAAGATTTTTTTTTTTTCACCATGCACTGATGGGATTCAAAGACAATTTTAGAGAAAGATTTTTTTTTCCAAACAGGCTAAGCTGATTTTGTGACATGGCTAGATGCACTAAAATATCATAACCTTATCAAATTTCATTGGATTTGACATTGTCCGTTGTTTGATCTGAGTTAAGGAAATAATGTTCAGTCAAACTGAGAGTCAACATAAATGATCTCCTCTCTGTTCATTAAACTATATCTACTAAGTTTGATGCAGTGTGCCCTCTGGCTGGTGTCTGGGCAACTTTTCGTTTGAAATTATTATTCATAATTACAATAAATGGTGTATCCTGAAACAGAGCATGTGAATTAAAAAAAAAAAAAAAAAAAAAACCCTCCTGTGGATTTCAAGATTTTTTCAAGCATGACATATTGAAGACTGAGGCAAAAGAAAACCATTTCAGCCATATTAGGCCTAAAAGAAAATTTTATATCAAGACACCTGTTTCTTTTTGTTAAACCTGGCAAGAGAACTGAAGGGAAGGATTGCAAGGAACATTTATGACTAATATTAGTTATAATAGCATGAATATAATTTGCATCCAATGTTAATGATGTGCCCTATTCATGTTCTGTGTTTTGGAATAGGATTAGCCTTGATGAAAATGCATTATGTCGGCACTGCATAGGGTTCTGAATGGTCTTACATAAGTCTGTGATGTGAAAGGCCAGTCATATTCAGCACTTAAGAGACTATTAAATTATCAAAGACCAACAAAGCCTTTTCCTCTCCCAAACTCCTAGGAATAGAGAACCCAGCTAAATATGGTAGAAGCAACATGAAAGATTAAAGAAAGACCAATATGTCTTCATTGCGCCTGCTACCATAGCTCCTTTGGTAGAGTATAGTATTAACAATAGCACTGTTATGTGTTTGATTTCCAGGGAACACACATAATGTATAAATAAATCTTGCCTTGTCTGTTACTCTACTCTTTTTAAAGAATATAAAAAATGGCATATAAAAGCACTGACCTCCTCTTTGATGATGATTGACCAGATGCCAGCTTTCAATATCAGAGAGACTGCTCACCCTGCTCTCTAAACACATGAAAACAACTCCTTCATTGAGAATTAAATGTGAGAAGGGTCCAAATATTTCACATTTAACTTTCTATACTGGTCAGCTAGTTATAATGTGGCAAAGAAGGTTTAGGTGAAGAAGTGTCATTTCTTTGTTGTTCATTTTGTTTCTGGCACTCACATTTCACTGCTGGTTATATATTCTCTATATAATCATGTATGTGACGAATAAAAATCTTGAATCTCCTCAAACCTGCACTACAAAATGTTAACCTCTCTATCGCCATCAGAGATGGAAAGATAAAATTACAAGCTTGCAGAGTTTTTCCTTGGTTGTGAGTCAACACTGCTCTTCTTCACAGATCATTCTGATAGTTTGAGGTTACATGGTTGAATGTTATCACCATATCTCACTAGCTACACAAAGATGAATATCTGAAAAATGTGTCATCGGAGCAAGTAGCACATATGCCACCATGGTAGCCTGACATATTTTATAGTAATAAAATAATTCATTTAAAAAAAATTTTGCCCCAATTCCCCAATTTATTTAGCATAAATTACCCCAAGTTTACTATGACATACTATAATGAACTGAGGTAAGCCAATAACACATTTCTGATTCTTGCTCAATAATGGTATTTGGTTTACTTCTATCCAAAAATCTTCCATAGTGCAGGTTTAAATTCAAAGACTGTGATCAACATCTAATTTAGGACAATTTGAGGTGTAATAATAAGTGTAGAGATCAAAGACAAATGCAAATATAGCACTGTCTTTATAGGTGTAGCATTTTCTTCTACATACAATATTTCTTTTAACACAATGAATTTATCTTGTCAGACAAAGAGAGAGAGATCACACAAATATTACACAGTAGTTTCAATATTTTCAATAATCTCCACAATGGATTTCGAAGGGGACAGTAGGGTGCATTCATCCTGGTCCCATAGACTTCCTGGACTGGAGTGTCCATCTGTGCTAAGTTCATCCTCTTCCTCAGACTCTTCTTCACAGGACTCCAGAAAGTGTCCTCCCAACGCATTGATCCCTGAGTCCTCGGAGCTGGAGGGTGAAGAGCAGTGGCCCATTTTTGGTCCTTTAACAGTCTCCTCAACAGTCTGCTTGTCTTCAGTGTGTTGTTTCTGTGGTGTCAGAGAGGCAGGTTTTATCTGAGGTGGGGTGGGAGGGGCCTCCGTGTGAATTGGAGGCCGCTGAACGTAGCACATCTTGCCGTTGATGCGTTTGACAATGTAGTCATCGATGAACAGATCGGCAATGTTGCAGTATTTGGGAGATTCGGGACAAGGTGGAGGCAGGAAACAGGGGGAGATGCGGAGGAATCGTTCAGCCAGTGAGATGGACAGATCGATGGTGTCGGTGCAGTCAGACGGAGCAGCCGGCACAGGTGTGCTGGGTAGCTGAGCGACATTGGTCATGGGCTGGTAGACATATTTACCTGTACAGACAGAGTAAAAGGAGATTATTATCCTGATGTCTCAAAAAACACATTAACACACTAATTTGTGCATTAAAATTGTATTACCTTAACAAGACTGGAGCAAGCAGTAAATTTAAACTGAGGCTTTGGGAATATTTAAGTAGCAAAGCTTTAAAGGAATAGTTTACCCAAAGTGAAAATTTGCTGAAAATGTACTCACCCTCAGGCCATCATGTAGATGAATTTGTTTCTCCTATCGGAACAGATTTGGAGAAATTTAGCATTACATTACTTGCTCACCAGTGGATCCTCTGCAGTGAATGGGTGCCGTCAGACTCGAAACAGCTGATGAAAACATCACAATAATCCACTACTAATTCACATGACTCCAGTCCAGAAACAAATAAACCATTAAGGCGTGCTTGATCCGTGCATGTTTCTCTCCTGATTCATATGAGTTGACTTTTTTACTGGAGAAAACAATATTATGGATAGATGACTCATTTGACTCATTTGTAGATTTAGATTAGTAGATTTCTTACTAACATGCAGCTTTTCACTTAACAAGATGTTAATTAATGGCATGGAGACATGTTGATTACTTGTGGATTATTCTTATGTTTTTATCAGATGTTTGGACTCTCATTCTGACGGCACCCATTCACTGCAGAGGATCCATTGGTGAACAAGTGATGTAATGCAAAATTTCTCTAAATCTGTTCCAACAGATAAACTAACTCATCTACATCTTGAAAGGCTTGGGGGTTTTGTTTTTGAGTGAACTGTTCTTTTAAGTATAACAGAGGCATCCGGAAAAAAAAGGAAAATATGCATTGCATTAAAACTCACAGGATGCTTCATTATGTAGTTTCTTGCAGTGCACTTCAGTATTAGTTCCAGACCTCTGGTCTGAATGTCATCATCATTTACAAATCAATCTGTTTTGTTTTCATTAAAACACAAATATCAGTATCTCACACAGAGACAGTTATCCAAAAACCTGTGGCGTGCATCTACATGCCGATAAAAACTACTGGGACACACCACTTTTGTTAGTTGTCTTTGGATTTGCTGTCAGAAAAGAGATAGCAAAAATCTAAAATTGTCAAATTCATTGAAACATATTTCATTACATAATAAAAACCTGTGTACAATCAGAATAGTTAGAGATAAAAATTATAATAATAATAATAAATAATGAATTATCCACTGTGGTGGTATTACAGTTCAGCAATACTACTTTCAGAATGAATTAATGGGGCTTATTCTACATATTGTAGCAATTTATATTTATCATAATCCACTAAGAATGTTAGGCAATGTTTCTTGTGCCAAAAGAATCAAGATTTCATTATACATTTCGTTTCGTTTTCTACCCTTTTGTTGAATCTTTGTTACTGTAGCTTTAACACATATAAATGACCTCTGTTGATCTGTTGGCTGTATGGTTGTTAATTATACAATCAAATCAGCATAAAATACAAAAATAGCTGTGAATACTGTAGATGTATCATACAATAAATCTGTTTGAATACGTTTTACATAACTGGCCGTCCCCTACATTATATTATACAGCTTTCTGCACTGTTTACCATTTAAGTACATTTTAATAGAAACACTATTTAAAACTTTAGAGTTGGGAGTGTTTTATTATAATTTTCAGAGCCTATTTTGGAAAAAAGTCACCAAAAACTACTATACTGGCTACATATTCAACAGCAGTCACAGCAATACAGAACTAATCTGAGAAAATAAAGAAATATACCACATGTAAGATTTTCCACCATTTTATAAAGAGGTGTTTAAATAAAATGTATTTATTATAAAAAATCTTGATTATTTTCGCCCTGAATCCTGGTGGTCATAAGTAAATGTGCTTATGGTTTTGTTGTCAATCAAGAAAAATTTTGGTTTCTATGAATGGCCCCTTTGAATAATCATATTGTAAATATTACAGATAGGAATTTGAGAAAACTACTGTACATCAAAAGTTTGATTAAGGAGTATTTTTTTTGTCTCTTGTTGAAAAATCGTCAAAATGAAAAGCCCAGAGAGGGAGGGACAGACAGCACCATTAAGCTTGTTTCCATTTCTTTCCACACATCTGGTAGAATTCAGCCGGGGTGTGATCAGGACAACTATGACAACACTAATCCCCTGTTATCTAAGGCCCAGATCAACATCCACTCACTCGCTCATGGCCTTTGACAGTAAGTCTCTTGTCTTATGCCTCTTTGTCTAAGAGTCTGTCTCACATGCTCTATCTCCATCTTTCTCTTTCACAAAATGCATCCCTTGAATCATAAAGAAGTCAGCTCTACAGAGATAACATATGACAGTAGCCCCATCCATCCCATTTACTTCCCTAGAACGGATTTATAGGGGACACTTAGGAAAGTATAAGACAGCAGCTGTCAAATATCTTGTGTTTGAGGCTGCAAACAGATGACCGTGCCAGGGTTTAACTAACTGTCAAACTAATGAAGATGTTTTCTTAATTTGCTGGTATTTTTTCTATTTGCATGTGTTTTCTTAAGTTGCAGCACTTTGAGCTCTGTCAGCCACCATAAATATGTACCATTTAGGAGTAAATAAGGTACAAAGATGTACCTTTTAGCTTTTGTACTTTAGAGTTCTGCCCCAGTGACAATTTTGTACCTTTTTAAGTGTAAAAGCATTCAATTATTGTAGCCCTGAGATTTGATATGACTTCTGTAATACATTCCTGACTAGAACTAAACGCATGCATGTGTCGTTGTACTCTCGTGTACGCAACATGGAAGGGAAGAAAATTGTGGAATAAAGTTGTTATTTTTGTTTTCTTTGTGGACTTACGGGTTTGGAACGACATGCGGGTGAGTAATTAATGACAGAATTTTCCTTTCTGGAAGAACTTACCCTTTAATAAACATATCTTGCCAAGAAAAGCAATGATAACAAAAGAAATACAAAAGCAAAACAAACTCATTACATTCTAATGAGATTCCAAACCTGTCCTGTGAAAAGTGCAAATGAAGCAAATTGCAAGGGTGGTGAATAACAACAATAATTTTGCTGTACTTTTCTCATGTGCAATCAACAATAGAGGCTCCACTTGTACGGTTTGCCATTCATTTACAGACTTCTTTCAGTTCTTTGTTTTATAAATCTGTTGAACAAAGGACCGGATCTCCAAGCCAGAACAGAGCTCACAGAGGAAATCAATGTCTGACAGCTGGAACTGCAGGCACAGCGCCAGAAACAGGAGGCTTCATTCTCTACGTTTCACACATGGCCACATAACATCACTAAGCAGCACGTACACACCTGAAGTGCAGACGCCACTCTTACAGCTTCTGCTCTCTCACCACAGCCCTGGGTTTGCTCAGAGTATGACTGGATACTGTCAAACCCAAACACAGCTGAGCAAAGCTGACGGTATCTTGTGTAGTAAATCATCACAATGTACACCATAGCACAGCAATGTCCCATTGGGGCTCTCATTGCACCCTAAGAAGAGGTACGACAAAATAAAGACTTTTTCTACAATAGTAACAGAATAGCATTCGGAAGGATTTAGGGGATTTACTTTTTTTTTTGCCATTGAGCACAAGCTCAGTATTCATTCAGTGGGGTCAGTAAGATTTTTTAAATGTTTTTTAAAAGAAACGTCTCTTATGCTCACCAAGGCTTCATTTATTTGATAAAAATACAGTAAAGATAGCAATACTGTGAAATATTATTAAAATTTGAATATATTTTAAAATGTAATAAGTAATATTTTTTTATGTTATTAAATTTTTTAATATTTTTTTAATTATTGATTTTATTTTATAAAGTTTTTAACCATTCTAATATGCTGATTTCAAATGTTTCAATCTTTTGTAGGATTAAAAATGTCTTTACTGTCACTTTTTTGATCAGTTTAATGCATCTGAATAAAAGTATTAATTTCTTTCGGAAAAACAAAATCTTACCCCAAACTTTTAAACAGTAGTGTACCTTTCCAATTTAGCGGAGGATTTGAAGATCTGTCGTAAAATGACAACAGTGCTCCACCTGCTAATGAGCCACTCATGGGGTTGCGAATAGCAGTCATCATTTGTGCTAGGTGTGATTGCAAAGTTCTGCAACACAGTTATGCAACAGAGCTCAGGATTTCCAGCCATTAATTATTTAACAGAACAGGCCTTCTAAACAATATGTCGGGGTGAGCATTTTGTAATTTTATGGAACATTTAGTGCTTCTCACAATGGCGTACCAGTCAGTAGTTATATCACAGTGCAAGTGTGCTGGCCCATGAGCATGCATTAACATAATGCTTTGTCTCTATTGCAATGATGTTAGATTAAAGCTGTCATCATGTGCACAGACTGATAAAGGACATACACGTATTTAAGAAACAATAAGTGTCTCCCACCATTCTGTAGTCCAAGTTCATTATTTTGCAACTTCATATCTTATGTGTACATTAATGAAAGGTAAAAACTATTACATTATCACAGTGCATGCAAACAATGATTAATTAGTCATAAAATAGAAGCTTCATAACTGAATTTGTAGACCAGTATTACATTATGCAGAGAGTGGGAATTGATCATGATTACAGACGTGATTTTATTGCTCAAATAAATACATAAATAGAGTACCTTTTCTGTGTTGTATAAGTAATCACAAACATAGGACTGGCCAGTATCTGATCAGTGTTTAATCCGAAATAAGCTAGAAAAGGATGGGGTCAATAAAAAAAACTACTCTTGAGGGACACTGAGGATAATATTCCTTTATTATTTGACGGCTGAACTCAATAAAGTTCAGTTCCCTTGATGGAAGTGTCATAAGAGGGTATTAAATATGGTTTGATCAGTTCACACAGTTCTAAAGGCCTCACACTGACATTTACCTCCTTTAAACACCTGAAAGCCTTTACAATCACTCAAGAGTTGAACTCAGTCAGAGGGACGTGAGCTAGAAGAAGAAAACATCCTGCTAAAGGAGCTGAGCAGCCGCTTCCTGTGTATATGCTGATGACTGGTGGATTCAGGGTCACGTCAAGCTAATGACTGGAGAATATAGAGGTGGTTTCAGGTGGGGTAAGGTCTGCTTTGATAAAGTCAAATATAAAGGTTAACCCTCACACTGGATTTGCAGGGGAGATATTTATGGCTGACACATCTTGCTTACTAAGAAATTCTCAAGCTTGTGCTCAGGTACATCTGAAGTCATATAATGCTTAAAAAGCATCCAAGCGACACAGACAGCAATTTCTGATGACAGCACAAGCTCATACATGTTCCCAAAGCAGCTGTGACAATGAATCAGAAAAACAGGTTGCACGATCATCATACACACTGCACAGAGTATGTATCAAATAAATGTCATATTTGAAAGCCTAGATTCATTTAAATAGTGAAGAAAATTAAATATTGTAAATGTATTCACTATAACCCAGTTTTCCTGCAAGATGATCGACAGCAGTATATTTTGTCTGCTATGAATATAGAATGTTTGAGCAGTCATCTTTAATCATACTGCAAGCTGTAATATTGTTTTTGTTTATTTGTGTGTGTGTGTGTGTGTGTGTGTGTGTGTGTGTGTGTGTGTGTGTGTGTGTGTGTGTGTGTGTGTGTGTGTGTGTGTGTGTGTGTGTGTGTGTGTGTGTGTGTGACGTGACATTTTACTACTCATTTCAGAGTAGGGGAAACTTTTTGTATTATGAGGTGATGTATTTAGAATAGAATCAAATGGAACAGAATATATTTGCATGTCAGAAGTTGACCACTTACAGTGACACCAGCCCAAATGGCAGCACCAGTGCAGTTTGAAACACTTTCCGTGGCTGTGTGTCGCGCAGATGGACAGTCCATCACAGGGGAGAAAGTCCGGCCTGCCTGCGCAGCTTTTGGCCAGAGCTTGAGCTTCATCTATCTTATCGCTCTTCAAAGCCTTCTGAGCTCCAGTGTAAGCCATGGTTACTGTAAGAGAGGAGTCATGCGATGGAAATACACTGTCAACCTGTATTACAAATGCATTACAAATAGAAAAGTTTTAGTCTAAAATAATAAGGATTAAATTGAATAAAATGTATTTGGGACACTTTCTATGACAGTATCCATACCAAATGTTATAATTTCACATTTAATATTTAGTATTATATAATATTACCATGTCATTATGTCATGTAAAATTTTACTGTATTAAAAATAAATGAAGAACAGCAGACAGTTCTTAATCAGAATAATAAAAACTACACAAGTATTTGGAGTTTGGTTTTGCTTACCTTAATGAGGTCTGAGAACTTAAAGCTGTTGATATCCTGCCATCACACAATATCTGTATTAAACTTCCCACAACATCTGTATTAAGATCCCTGCAGTCGTAATGTATATGAAGAATGACATTTTTCCATTTAAACTGACAAATGGCTTCTGGATGCGGATAATCCTTGTGTTTTCGTAGATTTCCAGAGAAATATCAGTTGAACTGAGTTAAAACAACGGTATCTGTCTATTGAGGAGCAATCTTTCCTGTAAAGGGTCCTGGAGCGTTCGCTATTTAAAGAAGAAACAAAAGCTCAGCAAAGCAGCGGAGATTGAAACGTCTGTGAAACGTGACCCTGATGGTGCTGCTGTCGCGGCGGATGCTGCTCCGGGACTGAGAGCTGCTCGCGCACGCTGACACATATTATACTACACACAGCGGCAGAGACGACACTAGACCAGCAGACGGCGCTGTATTCTCCTTTTCTCATTTACATAATTTTATTGTAATGTGTACAAGAAAAGACTTTAGAAATATTTTCTAAAATAATGTATTATTATTATCATTATTATTATTTTATCAATTAGACTTATCCTTGGTAAGTTGGTGAGTTTTTTTTTTCTTGATGATTAGTGAATCTGAAGTACTGATGCAAACTTCTGAGCTCTCTCTGTATATGTACAAATAATTTGGTCTTCATAGTTTTTTACACCATTTTTTTTTTTTTTTTTGATGAGGTTTTTAGCGGTGTTTAATTAAACAGCCTCAAACAGAACAGAAGCAATAGCAATGAACTTATCCCTTGCAGCAAAGCACAAATCACATCAAACACAGTACACCTCACAGACCAGCTATTCCACATAGATCCTCAAAGCCAAATTAATTAAAAGTTTCCCCTCAAACTGAAAGCACAGCCATATAAATAATAAAAAGCATATTAACAGGTTATTCATCATGCATACACTACCGTTCAAAAGTTTGGGGTCAGTGAGATTTTGGTAAGAAATGAAGACTTCTAGTTAGCAAGAATGCATTAAATTGATCAAAAGTAACAGTAAAGACAAAAGACCTTTCAAATAAATGTTATTCTTTTGAACTTTCTGTTTATCAAAGAATCCTGAAAAAATATGCATTACAGTTTCGACAAAAATTTAGCAGCACAACTGTTTACAACATTGATAATAAGAAATGTTTCTTGAACAAATCAGCCTATTATAATGATTTCTGAAGGATCATGTGACGCAGATAACTAATAGTGTCTACTAAAATATTCAGATTTGCCATCCCACCACAGAAATAAATTACATTTTAAAATAATAACAAGGTCTACATCTTTCAGGTCCTGTAAGCTGAGGGTGAATTTGAGGAGATTGAGAGAGGCACTCATTCCTCGTCTTTTGGCATCTCTCTCCAGCATGCCAATAACCATCTGCTTGCCAGTCTCCAAGAGTTTCTTTTCTGACTCTACAGCAATGACAGAAATTCCCACACGTGACAGACACACAGCAATGCCCCTTCCCATAGTGCCCAGACCTAAAAGAGTGACCAACTGATGGTCAGTACAGAGTAAAACAAAACCACCCATTTAAAACAACATAGGCACAATTAGACTTGTCAACCGGCAGATGGTGAAACTGAGCAGAGCACAAAACTGCCAGAATTCTATGCATGATGGTTTGCACAGTGCCAGCATCCTTCCTCTGTGATAAGAGAACATCTCTGCTTGTCTCAAACTTCAAGCAAACAGATGTTTTCAACACTGCTGAAAATCAACATTAGAACACTAACAACCAATAACTGTATAAAGCTTTCCAAGATGAGAATACTCAACAAAAATTAGACAATGAGGTTTTTAATTTAAATTTTTTTTTTTATTAACTTTAATATTGTCAGAGAGAATGACACCAGCAATGATTTCAGTGAACAGGGGGCACACTGATCAAATGTCAGCCACAGCCCTGCAGTTTAGTTCCAACCCTATCCAGCAAACATACCATTTAGCTTTCAAATAAGCCTGAAGGACTTGATTAGCTGGATCAGGTGTGTTTAATTAGGGTTGCATCTAAACTCTGCAGTTTGACACCCCTGCTTTAAAGTCACTTTGGGTTACATAAAAGAAAATAAATGTAAAACGGTAAAAGAAGATATTTGTGTTTTGTCCACACAATGAGTGTATGAAGAATGTAAGTCAAGTTAAGTAAAGTTTTTCACATTTCTGTGAACTAACACTCTATACCATCCAGTGTTATTTTAGCATTTTTTGTATACTATCATAGTTTTTATTAATATTTTTGATTAGCTTTTAGTTTTATATTTTAATTGTATTTTTTAGTGAATGTTTAGTGAATGTGTCATGTTATTAATTAAATATTACTATACTACTAAATTATTTTTTATATATATATAAAAAATTATTACGTTTTAATGTCCATTTAGTAATTTCAGTGCTTCAACTTATTGCAGTTGCCAAGATTAAGCTTTTAAACTAATATTTATGATTTATTTCAGCTTTATTTAAATTAACCTTAATGTTTTAATAGTTTTAGTTGACAACAATAACTATGTACCATTCCCAGGTTTTGTTCATACACATAAAGACATTCTCTTTTGATACGGTTGCACTTCGGCTCTCTCTGGGTTTGCTGTTGTTCCATTGCGCTCCACTAGGTAGAGTCCATTTCCCAGCAGTCCTCTGAGCAAAGAAGCACTGAAGAGCCCGGGCCTGGCTGGAGTTGAAAAGAGTGGCCATCAGTTCACCCTCCCGATTTATTCCCTTGTAGTAAGGCATTGTAGCGGCTGCCCGCACTGCCTGAATACAAGCCAAAGGTGCCATTACTCCCGGAGCCTTCTTTTTAACCTGCATGGTGACCGCATCTAAGAGGGCATCCAGATCTGGAGGGCAGTGTGTGGTCAGCATGCTCAATCTTCGGGAAGACAGCGGTTTGGCTGTTAAAGATATACAAAATATGATGTCAAAATATAATTTGATACATAAAGGCAATGCTGGATGGACAGTCCTGAACCTTTCCGGTGCCTAATGCCTGTTTGACTTACAGATTATTGATTGACAATGGAAAGTGGTAATGATCTATATACAGTTACACAAAAATCATACAGTACTGAATCTGTCAACAAGTTCATCTACCAATATTTCAAAATCCTTAGGTAATTTATATCACTTGCTAAAATATGAATTGAATTTCTGAAAGTCTGAAAGTGTATAACCATGGCACTCAAAGCACAGTGTGGCAGACACAAACACTAAACCTGACTTGAGTCATATTCGCTCTGGCATACACACCCATTCACACTTCCTCATATATACACTGGCACTACAAACCAACACACACACATACACACACACAACAGCCCATCAAAACTGCATTTTTCTGAATTTACCAGAGGTTCGAACATTTGATTTCCTGCATCACTAAAAAGATTATGCAGGGCGGTACTTGATTCAATATAGTTTCTAATTGCATTAGATTCATCTTTCTCTCTGGAATCTGTGTCACACTGATGAGCCTTAAAGGGCCAGCAAAACCAGAAACCAACAGTTCTGTCTGCTTTCTGCACTTTCCTGTTTTGAGCAATCAATATAAAGTATATTGATAGGAATCAGTATTTTAAAACTGTGCTCAAGGGCATGATTTATTAATTCTCTAAATTTCAGAGTTGCAAATACTGCATATTTTTCACTAAACATGATAAACTAAACTTGTGTTCACCCATGAAGTATCATAGTGGCATTTTCATTGTACTATACAATGGCTATGATTAATTCCTTGAATGAGTAACACATAAAAGCATAAGGAGTGTTCAGTCTGATGTCTAGTGTACTGTTCACACTACTGCACTATACAGATGTATCTGTGGTTAATCTGTGATGCTGTGGGCAGGACTTGAATCACTAATGCTGTGATTTATTGTGAGTAAGTACTGTAGGGCTGGGTTAGATCCTGATAGGTGCATTTGGCAGATGTTTCTGCGACTGGAAAACAAGATGAATCTCTGTAGCTATGACAGCTGAGAGTGAGACTCTACAAAAAGTGTTTAGGGAATATGAATATGCCACTTCTGATTACTTTTTACATGGTTCCCTGTTAAATAAATAAATTAATAAATTTAAAAAAAATGAGCACATAATCTTGGTTCTGCAAGTATTTTTTTCCATTCATTGTGAAAGGGGATTTTAAATAAATTCTTCAAGAGCTACAAGATGAATGACAACATTTCAACATTGATTTGAGGCAAATAAATAAATAAATAATTGGAAATAATTAAAAAGACACTCATAATGTTTACATTCTTGTATGAGTAAATTAACTACTCAGGAAGCATTGTGAATGATGTAACTGAATCAAAAGCAATTATACAAATTAAACTACTGACTTACAGTAATTATGAAGTGTAATAATGTTTGTCAGTAAGGCTGGATTTATTTGATGACAAATATAGCAAAAAAGTAATATTGTGAAATATTATTACAAATTAAAACTGGTTTCTATTGTAATATTTACTTTTAAAAAATATAATTTATTCCTGATATGTAAAGCTGAATTTTACTCCAGTCTTCAGTGTTACAAGTGTTAGGTGCATTTATTATTATTATTATTGTGCTGTTTACATTCTCACAGATTTGATCAGTTTGAACCATTTACACTAGATATTTACCATTAATTAGTAAATCAGGCACATTTGGCTGTTGTCCACCATACCAGCTCCACAATTCCATTTAGTTGACTGTCATGGGGATTTTGTCGGGTTGATCTTCGCTCAGCGTGTGATTATAGTTGTGGCCAGTCTTTAATCTCCCTCCAGAGCTTATCCTGACTCTAGATGAACCCTGATCTCTCCCTAAGAGTGTCACTCACAACATTCACATTACATGGGATCTGACTCCCTCAGTCTAAGCGAGAATTTGTGGCCTGTTGAGTACAACGAACAGCTGCACTTACTGTAGACCTAGAAAAGCTGAATAATTTGACAGAAATATTTCAGAGTCCAGTAATCCATTCAATGATTTAATTGCTCTCATATGATTTTTCATTACTGGAGGAAATGAGGGTCAAGCAGGTGAAGAATTGGTATTCATTTTTCAGAAGCTGCAGAGAGAGTCTCTAATCACTTTTTCAGGCCGAGCACGATTCAACACCCTCCAAGCGAGAGTATAAACAATCATTTTTGACTCCACTTGACCTGGAAATAGCCAGTTAAAGAGTCTAGTCCCTGAGTATAATCATTAGCATTTTGCATGTTTTTGAACTAGTTTGTGGTAATATAAAGACCATCTTATCATAAAAGGGAATAAAATATTTTTAATACTCAAGAACTTGACTGTTACTATGAAAAAAAAAAAAAAAACATTCATGAAAAATTTAATTTGTTCAAATCATTCTCTAATGTGGGGTCACAATTAATATTCTAAAAATGCTTGTTCCTTTTCACTTCTTGAAAAATAGATCAAAAGCAAAGAACGACTTTGAAACTCGTTGACAAGGATATGAAACATTAATTCCATTTCCTGGTGCAAAGGATTTGTCTGGTATGTCCCCTGACTCTGAAAGCCTGCCAAAGACTCTGCTTCCCTTTACTGTTCAGTCTGTACTTCCACTTTGCCAGTTCATGACATACCTACAGCTCTCAGGGCAACCTCCACAGCCACCTCACACGCATTCTGTTCTGTGACCTGGTCAACGATGCCCAGCTTCAGAGCCTCCTGGGCTGAGATATCAAACAATAATGCTGCTGTTGGTAAAGGAGGAACTGAGTAATGTGGGGTGCTTTAGTTGATTATTTTTCTGCTTAATATATTATGAAAACAGGTGAGGAAAATCCCATCACAATCATAAAACAACTGAAATCTGATTACTCATTTGTTAACGGATTAATTCACTCAGAAATGAAAATAAATTACTCATCCTCATAGCATTTCAATCTTCCATACTGTTACTTTACCAGAAGAAAATGAAAACAAATAAGATTTTTTTAAAGAATATTCACATGGGCCCACAAATCAATCAATTAATCAATCAATCATCAATATATATGTGGTCAGAAAAGGCACTGTGAAAATTCTTCTTTCTATTTGTGTTCTGCCAAAAACAAACAAACAAAAAAATATATCAGAACGTGTTTGCAATGACATAAGAATGAGTAAATAATGACACAATTTTCATTTTTAAATGAACTATTGCTTTAAGCCTAAGGCGAATCATTCACAAACAATGCACAATGCTGACACCTAGTGGGGAAAATGTTATTTATTACTGAAAACACCATATCGTGCCTTTTTATCATAATGTACCTTATCAGATTAAATTTAGCACTTGCTAAAATGAAAGAATGAATGAATGAATAAATTAATTAATGAGGCATTTATATAGCGCTTTAATTGTGTATTGCTGTACACCCAAAGCACTTTACAATCATGAGGGGGTCTCTCCTCAACCGCCACCAGTGTGCAGCATCCACCTGAAATTTCAGAAATACTCTCTGCATGACATGGCTGATATGTTTTTTAGAGGGTTGCAGAGAGAGCATGTGGTTAAAGTTAGCAAAGTGGCTGAAATCTGTTGGGGTGAATTGTGGGTGTGTCAGTAGGCTAAATGTATGATTCACCAGTGGTGATCAGTTCTAGGGCAGCAGGAGCCTGGGAAGACGCTGTGTTCCCCCTGCAGCTGCCAGGATGCCCAAAGTCACCTCTGGAAGTCCAAGACGTGCCTGGAACACATGATATGTTATACACTACATAGTGCACAAACCACAAAAAAACAACCTTTACCTTCTCTGATAAACTTCAAATATATCAAAGTTCAGCCGACTAACTAGGGACATATAAGCACAAGACAGTATTGCACAATATTTTTACCTTCTCTGATAAACTTCAAATATATCAAAGTTCAGCCGACTAACTAGGGACATATAGATAAATAAATCATGATTCAACCTTAGTCCCGATCTGTGATTGCATATATCCGATAGTGACAGTGACTAGGGCTAAGTTTCAAAAAAGCTCGCCCTCACCTATGTAAGAGCAACCCCCTCTATCATTACCACAGGCTTCTCTCCTGCCTCTAAACGGAGATCCAACAAGGGTATTACCAATTTTCAAAAGGAGGCCCTTTTAAAGGTCCAGCAAACTCCTGCCCATCGCACCCTGCCCGGATGTGTGCACCTGCAGAAGAACACTGCATCATCAGATAATAGATGGTCTTCTTAAGGCTTGAATACACAATGAGACGTATGTTTCTGCATGAGTTTGTAGGAACAACTTTAAAGTCTGGCAGTGTGTGATAGTCAGTTGTTTAGTATAACAAGCTTTTCCTCTGTACCAATGTTGTCAAGTGTACGTCGCCTAGTGTTTTAAAATCTTTTTAGATTTTAATAGGGGCGTATTTTTTTTAATAGTTTAATATATCTGTGTAAAGCATTTCACTGAAAGATTTTATTTTTTATTTTTTTTTCCCTTAAAAAAAAGCTTTTGGTGGATGTTTATCTTTAATAGTCTAACCTCCACAAAAACTTCCATTCTCTCCACAGATGACCACGGCCGTGACCTTTGGGTCACTCAGGGCATGACGCACTGCAGAACTCAAGAGAAAGAGCAGATGGAAGTGATCAAATCACTATTGTTCATTAACTTAAAAAAAAAGCATTCGAAAAAGGGACTTTTCAAGGACATTTTGTCTTTGTGGACAAGATCGATATAAATCTTAGCATTAATAAAAAGTTTTATACAAAGTAGTATTAAGCATTATATTAATAGAAAATATATGCAAGATGTTGCATTACTGTAATTTGGTTTTTCTTTTTAACAAACACAGATGTATGCATTCTAAGCAGGTTTTCACTCATCTTAAGGCACTGACTGGTGGGTTGGTAAGAGCGATCAGAGCAACTGATCGTTTAACAAGTTCATATCGGGCCATTCTGTTAAGTTGAACGGTGCTGTTGTGAGTTGAAAGAACTGCAGGAGTGCTTTTGTGTGTTTAAATAACTGCAGGTATTATTTGGGCTTGTGTCTTTAATGAGGACGTCCATGACAACTGACTTTCACTATGAGTATAAAACATTGCTTTGCCAAAATAAAGCTAAAGTTATTCAAATAACATTTGGTTACCGCAGGAGACAGCTCTTTCACCCCCGAAAGCGAAACTACTGATTCTACTATGATTTGCTCATGAAGTGAGAGTATTGATTATTGTATGATTTGCTCATGAATATTAATTATGCTACATTATCCGATTTGGTTATAGAGAATTGTCTTTGTATTTTTTAGAGTGATTGTATATTTCTGATGTATTTTACGTTTTCGTTTAATAAATAACTTTAAACAATACTGTAGTATTTTTGTATAAAGGCTTTTATAGAATGGGATATTGTTAATAGTTAAATATAATATTTAACTTTTCCTGGTATTTTATTGTACTCTGGCCAAATGTTGATAATTTTCTGTAAACTGGCGACGCGAGTCTAGCTTTTGAATATTAACTAGATCACGTGTTCAGGCAGGTCAGGAATCCTACCAATCAGCTGCTCCGAACTGTAACCTAGACTAATTAATATTTATAAGCTTGTCCGTCTCTTACATGGAGATATAGATATATAACGTAAATATAAATATATATATATGATCTCTTACGTAGAATTCGTAATCTGCTCCCGGAAGTGATCCGCAGTGAATTGGACATGCAGTATCTGCGCCCTCCAGTTACTCCGTCATGCGTTCGCTTGTTGGTCTTATTGCTGTAATATTGACGGCTACTTTTTACCTTTATTTACTGTCCTTTTATATCCCTCCTGGTCCTCGGCTGCCTAAGCAAGACCCTGAAGGAGAGACGAGAAAATCTAATGATGGAGACACCCCAAGTGAAACGAAGACTGCAGTCTCCAGGTGTGCTTTTGTCTTTCATATGTGATGAGGACTACCACGTCTTTTGCTTTTTGCAGCACTCACAGCTGATTTTTCAATCTTGTACGAAACATTTCGAGGATGTATGAACGTGTGAAAAACATATGTGTGAAGCATTTCCAAAATGGATGCTCTGATTTTTCAATCTTGTACGAAACATTTCGAGGATGTATGAACGTGTGAAAAACATATGTGATCGTCTGTGATGGCCTATCCTACCTATCATATTAGAGAAGCCCTCAGGTATCTGAATATCCACTGCTATCGTCTGTGATGGCCTACCTACTCTTAATCTATTTAAACCTAAAGATACATTTTTTCTTATGTCTGATGAGTTGGTTTAATATCGACGTTTGTAGGTTTAATTTTACCAGATGCATAATCAGCAGAGATACTGACCCTGCAAGTTTACCAATGTGCATGTCATGTGATTTTATATTTGGTCCAGGTTGAAGTTCCCATCAGATCTGGATGAGCTGAAAGAGATGGCAGAGCTGTTGCAGTTTTATAAGACACAGCACACAGGTTATGTGCTGTTACTCTTCTGCAGTGCCTACCTCTACAAGCAGGCTTTTGCAATACCGGGTTCCTCTTTCTTAGTAAGTATATTAGCATTATACTTTGATGCAATTTGACCTATACTTGAATGTGCATGCAAAGCTTCAACACAGATGTGTTTTGAACTTTCTGTACAAATTTTGGTGACAATTATCAAATTGACCCCCATTGATTTCCATGCATTTTCCCCAAAAATCAATACTTTGACAAACATGGATACAGCAGACAAAAATCTGAAAACTATATGGTAGCTTATCAAAGACTAAAATATGAAATACAAGTTTACTCAACGCAAGCTGCTCTAGAGGTTTTGTTTTTCGTAGTGTTGGCGAATTACTTTCAAACCAATGGGGGTCAATTTGATACATTAGATTTTTTTTTTCTTAGTGTTGTGGTATTGATTTTTTGTTTTTCGTAGTTGGCTGGTGCTTTGTTCGGGACATGGTATGGTCTTCTCCTCACCTGTGTCCTCACCACAGTGGGTGCCACTCTCTGTTTCCTCATGTCCCAGGCATTTGGCAAGCAGCACATTGTGAGACTCTTCCCTGAGAAGGTTGCCATGCTTCAAAATAAGGTACATCAACATATCTCATCTTCTAAGATGTCTGAAAGTACAAGATCATCAAAAGTATCATCACTAGATTTCATGTTTACTCTTTTCCAGGTTGAGGAAAACAGAAGTAGCTTGTTCTTTTTCCTGCTGTTCCTGAGATTCTTTCCCATGAGTCCAAACTGGTTCTTAAACATGACCTCCCCGATACTGAATATTCCCGTCACTCTTTTCTTCATGGCTGTCTTCATTGGTAAATACCGTTAAATGACAGCAGAATATATTTCAGAACATCATTTCTAGCATTTATTTGAAACATCTGTATTTTCTTTCAGGCCTGATGCCGTACAACTTCATCTGCGTCCAGACGGGATCAATGCTGTCTCAAATCTCCACTCTGGACGACTTGTTCTCCTGGAGTGTGGTGTTGAAACTACTGCTTATTGCCTGTGTTGCTCTGCTGCCTGGAGCTCTGATCCGTAGATACAGCACTCGGCATCTCCACCTGGATGGTCATGAAACAAGTGGACTCAGTCAAGACAAGAAAAACAGATAAGGGACAGTGTGGGGTCAGTGATTCGATCCCCCTTGGCTGCTTTGTGGGTGGCTTCTATTTGTATTTAAAGTGGCTTTTAAGAGCTCTAAAATCTTTTTTGTGTCCTCACATTTTTTAAAATGCCTTTACTTTAAAGGCTGCTATGCCTTTACTGGCATGGATCGAAATGTAAGTGAGAAAAAGGGACTTTTTGCTGCCTTTTTGGGAAGTTCTGTATTTATATATTATATTGTTGGTCTTGAATTCTGAATCCTGCCTTTATGTACAAATCACAGAAATATATAACTATATTCATCTGTCGGTTTTCACTTACTATACATACTGTACATTTATTCCAGTGCACATCAGCTGTCCATAACAGGCTTTTGTGGTTTAAATGATGTGAAATTTTGCAGCAAAATATAGACATTTGAGGTATTTGATTCTATTCTTCTGTATTTACAGACTGTAATATCATGGCTTTTGGTTGTGGGTTACTGTCTTTTGAAGTTTCACATCAGCCGTAAAAGTGACCTACCTTTTTGTGATTTTTTTTATTAGTTTCAATTTTCTTGGAGTACTTGTAAACATTAAAACATCAAGCTGTAAATATTCACTATGGGGTTTGTTCCTTTATGGGGAAGAAGGAAGTTCTGCCTGGTCACTAAAAGCCCATTCAACTTAATAGTGTTGAAATGGTGAATTAAAGCTAATTGTGGTTTGTGTATAAGTGTTAGAGTTAATTGTTTTTTTTGTATGAGTGCCTACATCACGTGAGTAAAGTGCTTTACGATGTGCTCAATCATCTGATAATAAACTCATCCGTTAGCTTCTGTCAGAATATTTTATCACATCTGCATGCTGTGTTCATTTCAAGATAGTATTCATATGCAGATTTTGAATGTAATTAATGCCGGGTTTTTTTTATTAAATAAAAAAATGCTATCAAAATATGATTAGTGCATTTGTCTGACCCAAATATTTATCTGACCAGGGCCAATGTCCTGGAATTTACTAGGGCTGTTTCACATTTGCTCCCTATATCCTTGTATAGCGCTAGGGCTGCACAGTTTTGGTTAAGAATCTAATTGCGATTTTTCTGATCATTTTGTTAAAAAAAAATTAAAAAGTGCTTGTTTGTAGGGCTGCACAATTTTGATAATATTTTAATATGGATACAAAATAAAATAATTAGTAATAATTACAACTAAATAGTAATAAAAAAGGGTAATACTTCACTGTAAAACTGAGTTTTTAAGAATAATAAAATCATTTTAATTTAAATTATAACAGTAAAATTACAATACTAATATTCATGGTGACATTATTGCGATTTAGGTTTTAATTAATCGTGCAGCTCTATATAATGCACTATTCCAGGGGACAGCCATTTATAGTGGCGTCCAAAACTATAGTGGACATTGAGTGCACTTATTCAACCCCATAATGCACCTCCATGCACTTCCAGCTAGCTCCTAAACTTTACCTTTACACATTAAGCTCCATGCTGAATTAATTTCCATGTCTCGCCATAACATGTGTCCGCAGCAACTCGGTGCATTCAGTGGACTATATAAGTTGAGTACTGTAAGGAATAGTGAATGAGGGTGCGGGAGGTATCGCTGATATATTGTTGTTTTATGTGGTTTTTTGTTGTTTTTTATATTAGTAATAAAGCAAATATCCATCAGACAGTGGTCCTTGAGGAGGAGGATTGGACACACCTGTCCAACAATATGAGCTTCAGACACAAGAATTTTATAAAGAATTTTTATTGCTCAAATCCATGTTGATCAGCAGTACAGTTCACCTACATTTCAAAACAACATGGTTGTTAGCAAAAAAAAAAAAGAATGAGTTAGCTCTTCCCCCAACCACCCCCCCACCCACCCCTCACAATCCAGCTGAGTGGACACGGCAGGCAGTGCAGCGAGCCCAGTCTCTGTTTCACATCGCTCGAAAGGAACTAACGTGAGAAGCTAGAGAGCTGCGTAGGAATGGATCTGCTGTGGTAAAGGCGCAAAGAAGTTTTCACAGCCTATGATTTGCATTGATTTCTCATGCATCGCTCTGATTTCCTGCTCTCATCCCGAGTTAAACATGTCTAGAACGGTGCCGTCATAGTGTGAGCAACTATAGCTGTGACTGTGGTCTATTCTAATATCAGAAAATTAACATAGAATAGCACCTTCTTTGTTTCCATTCACCCTAAAAGCTTCAGGGCCAAAGTAAACCACTATGAGATTTCATGCCAACAATACAACCAACAGCTATCCTAAACTGACCTGATTCATTCGACTTATATTAGCTATGACTTTTTGGCCTAAAGTTAATGCAAAGACCTCAATTCTTCCTAGCGTTATATTACAGGATATCATAATGGATAGCGAGACTGCTTAATTACCAGACTACAGAGACAATATAACAGTGTGATGTTAATTAATGCAAGTATCAACTAATGCTTCCCTAAAGTTAAATACTGATGTAAGACTGATGCACACCTGACAAAGCTTCGAAATACAAACTCTTCAGAAAAGTTAAGAACCACTGTAGAACATTAGGTGTCTATCGACAGCGTGGTGTGTGTTACAGTTACAAAAACAGTTCAAAGTGATCTGAGTTATACTGCTACACAACCTGAACTCCATCAATGAGCAAACACCTGAGATTAAGCATCATTCGGGGGAAATGACGGCCTCGTCTAGCTACAAGCCTTCACAGAGTCAAGAACCATAAGATCCGAGTTCGGCTTCTTGAGTGAAAAATTAGTTCGAAATCCAAAGTGGACCTGATCTAGAAAAAGCCTCTAACCTTTACTAACAGAAACACCTTCGGCACCTGATATCTTTGCTACTCTTTGTGGATACGTGTGGACGGGTTGCTTCAGTAGGTAAAAATTTAATTTACACAGGTCTACAGTAACGCCTCTATTGAACACGGTTAAATGTTAGAACTAAAACTGGAGTGGGACAGCTTGCAGTTCAGTCCACAGACAAATCATGTGAATTACTGTGTGAAGACAAACCAGCCATTGTAAGTACACACACCTGGACCTAACATAGTGGCCTTCTACTGTTGATTTGACATAGGCCTTGTTGTTTTAGCGGTAACACACAAAGACTGCAACCGGCAACAGATCCACAGCAGATCTGAGGCAACAAAAATACCTGCATTTGTGATTTTTGTGGGATTACAATAAACACTTTTAAAAAACAGTTACTCTGTGGATTACATCAAGAAAAAAGATGTTTTCTTTTTTTCTTTTTTCTATTTATTATTATTTTTATTTTTCATATCAACCTGGTTTTGTTTTTTGAAAGGCCTTAATAAAAAAAAAAAAAAAAAAACCTTAATTAAAAAATTTGGTCCGACTGTAATTCCTGAATTTAGACTCATGTTTATAAAATGTAAAGAGAATGCTGGCTTACGCTTCAGACCACGTAGCTGTTCCTGGAGAATGCTTTGAATTAAGCCATTCTACTTGATATTCATCGTCTTTATAACCATTTGTCACTGATCTAAACATCAGTACATAGTATCCACATTCAGAACCCCTTTTGGGCAAGTAAACACTCCTCAGTTACACATTGTATAAATCACAAGGTTGAAATCGGTGAAGTAACGCAGTAAATTTGCATACAGTTTTGAAAGCTTTAAGATCCATTCGTTTTTGTCAGATGGACCTGAAGACTTCAGACTAGATCTTTTTCTTGATCTCTTTTATTATTAATTAAAGGAAAATTTGAAAAACTTTCAGTTTACAAGGCATACAAAATGTGAGGAGAAAAAAAAGGGAAATTTAAGATTGGACTGAGGTACCCTGACGCATGAGGTAGATCACAATACTGACATGCGCACCGTTCACATTCTGATCAAAGTGTTGCGGTGATTCATTACTGTTCTTACTGTTAGTCTGCTACCAATATTCATAGTCTACTTCCAAGAAAATAAACACATCCCTTCAGAATAACATGGCAGTGTTCCACCAAAAAAGACTTTTTTTTTCCTGTTTGTTTCTTATTAATAGCTCTCGTCACAAAATAGGAAAAAAAAAATAGATTCATAAATACTTCTCTCTTTATATATATATCTATATACACAACAGAATACTAATGGAAGCTGTGCGTATTGGCATAAACCTTGTGTCTGGAAGATGAGGCTTAGCTCTCATTGGGCGAGGGAGCTGTCTGTGATGACGTAGACCGGTGACATTTAAGGCCACAAACTTCCATGGTCAAAAAGAAGAAATAAAGAAAATAAAGCACAAAGGGATATCCATGCCTGCACATCCTGTTGGAACAGTCTATTTGTTTCCAAAAACAACCAGAGTATCAGTAAAAAAAAAAAAACAATCTTGCCGACCAACCAGCTTACTGAACATGACAGGGTGGATCTCTTTCTAAAAGGCTGCTTATTGTACATTCACAGCTGTCATGCCGTTTAGAAAGCTCCCTGACAAAGAGATTTAAAGCCAAACGCGGTCGTGTGTGTACCACAGGTCATGAGGTGCCTCCTCGTCCCACATCAACCTGACCCTCCAATCACATTTTCAGTCGCCCATCTTTTTGTTTCCTTTCAGCATAGATTAAGGCAGAGTTCTTGGTGCACATTCAAATTCGCTTCTGCCCAAGCCAGTAAAGGTGCGCTGTCTTTCAGACGCTGGTGCTTGCTTTATATTCTTTTCATACCCCCTAAAGCAAACAAGGGGTGTTGACTCCTAATCCACATCTACCACATACCTACTCCGTCTCGTAATAACTGCCGCCACAAGAATGTGGTGGCATTGAAATGACTAAATGCAGAGGCTGCAAAAACACTGGCAGAAAAATAAAAAGGGAGTGTAAGAGCTGGACAGAAATAACAACAAACTACAAATGATAAAAGCTAAAAAATTAGATATGCACAGAAAGAAATGTTTTAACGGCATCTGTTGGCACGCACAGGCTAAGTAACAAGGATCCGTTGAGCTGGGTGATGTGTCCCGAAATGCAAACAGGCTAAGATACGAGTAAACGTTCTGTCATTAACATTTCCCAACTTGCTTGTCCCATCATCAAAGAAATCCGAAAAACATCAGTTCAACCGCATATGTGCACTACATGCCCGATGGCTTGTGCAAAACAAGAAGAATCGTGCTTCTGCTTCAGATATAACAGTATATTTGTTCTAGTGTACTGGTGAGAATACTGCTGATTGTTGAAATCGCAATCTGGGCATCAAAAAAAAAAAAAAAAAACAGAAAAAAAAAAAAAAAATCTCGGTCGCCAACTGCTAGTGCACACCCACACTTTACCTACCCGAGAAAACAGCAACACAACTCAGTCAAAATGCATCAGTGTACAAGTGTTTATGGAGCTTCTTATCTGTGTTAACCCTAGATTAAGCCTAAATTAAGAAATTTAAAAAATACATTGTTACGTGGGGCGACCTTGATGTTTCCCGTCCCGATAACAGATGTCCCTACTTATTCTTTTCATACTCAGGGTGTGTTTGAACAATAAAAGGAACGCTAGTCTTCCTTGCGCTTGCTCCCCCCCGCCCCCCACCTCCCTCCCCAAGCTGGCAGTGCACTCAGAGCCCTTCTGCCTGTGGCTCCTTCATCTCCCCCAGAAAGAAGTTCTTTGGTTTTGATCCCACGGCTGCTGGTCTGCCCGGCCGGTCCCCTTCGTCCGGTCTGGTCTGATTCCAGTTGGGAGGGCTACATTCATTGGCAGGTGCCCACTGGGGCTGCCCTGATGGTCACTTGGAACTGTGTGTCACGGGGGCGACTTGCTGGTGCTTCTGCTCCTGTTGTTTCACCTGCTGGATGATCTCCCTGATTTTCCTCTGTGCAGTCTGTGGGACCAGAGGAGAGTATGTTTATAGTGGTAAATGTTCACTTTGAGTTTGTTTTCAATAAGAGAGAGGTGGCTGAATGAAGGTGACGCTATAAGCCATTATAACAGATTTCATGTTTTGTGACTGCCATGTGTCATTGACTGATAAGAGGTGAATTTACTTACTGCATTTAGCTTTTACATGGTCAAGAAGCAACATTAAAAAAAATAAAAATAATACACAAACATTCAAGAGGGCTTGGTAAAAAAATATTTTTAAAAGAAGTCTCTTATACTCACCAAGGCTATTATACAATTTCAACTAATAGTCTTCTATGTAAATATTTTAAAATTTAATTAATTCATGTGATGGCGAAGCTGAATTTTCAGCATCATTACTTCAGTCTTCAGTGTCACATGATTCTTCAGAAATCATTCTAATATGCTGATTTGCTGCTCAAAGAACATTTCTTATATTATGAATAATGAAAATAGTCAATATGCTACTTAATATTTTTGTGGAAAACATTTTTTCAGTAAATATAACAGCATTAACTTTTTTAACAAATATTTTTACTGTCACTTTAAAAAAAAATTACTGTCCTAGTTAAATAAAAGTATCAATTTATTTAAATATAGTTGGCAAAATATCACATTTAATGGTGAAATAAATGTTACATTGGCCTTAAACAGTTACTGTTACTGGAGAAACAGCAGAAAGTTTTTCATATGAAAACAAACACTTTCCACATTTGTAGTGATGTGTGGTGTATAATTCACCTGGCTGGCAAAGAAATGGCCACTAATTTTGACAAAGACCTCATCGTTCTCATCTGGGGTTTGGTCCCGTGGCACTATGACCTCTGCACTGGTTAGGTTCTGCAGCTCATTAACCTGAAACATGTTTAGAGAAACAGGCTGATGACGCCACTACCTAACAGTACATCTAATAATAATGTCAACTGGGTCAAAATGTGCAAACGCTGTGGTTCAATCAGACTCATACAAAAACAAGCAGCACATATCCAGTTGCTCATTTGTACATGACCTACGTCAAGACCTAGCTGCTATGATGCCCCTGGGCAACAACTGCAACAAGCTGACTAGAACAGGTCACATTGATTTGGATCAGCCTGTCCTCTCAAAGCCTTAGACTAAAAAGTAAGAGTTATACAACATAATAACCAAACTTTTGCCATATTAAAGGTTTTCCCCTTAAAAAAAAAGGTCACATTGATTTGGATCAGCCACTTTCCCCGGCATTTCAGTGCTTTTAGTGAATTTGCTGACCAAATTACACAGAAAAATATGTCTGGTACATACAAAACGATTATGAAAGACAATAACAAGATTTCCATAATTTGCTCTGGTGTATTAGCTCTCTCAGGAACTCTTCACACCACATTAACTTTGAATAATCAACAACGTTCCCATTCTTTAACCACGAACATTTCATTGTTTTTTGTAAAGCTATTTTAAATGTTTTATGGATTCTGAGAATAACTGTAGAAAAAAAAGAAACTTTCACCGGCATTTCAGTGCTTTTATGTGCATAATGAAAGGAATACTGACTCTGCGATGAGACAGTAGCTGTGATTGGATGCGCTACACAACATCTTGTTCTTTGAAAATGTGTAAACAGAGATAGTTTATCGTGAATCAGAATCATATAGTATGTCTGGCATTGGATAGTGAATCACCTTTGAATGGATACTCAAGCTCAGCATAAATATGTTTTTCAGAATCTGAAATAAACAAATAATACCCACAGAACACTTAATTTCCCCCCCACTTTGTATTTTTTTTAATCATTGTTTTTTTTAATAAACACCACACTAAGGCCTGATGCCATATCCACTGTGTTCGCTCCCCCGTAATAAGAGAAAACACTACTGTGAAGCAGGCCTATCATGTTGGAACATCACTGAATGTTTCTGATCGTACTTACTACTTCTATGTTTCACCATATTCTCACCGTTTTGCCTCCTTTCCCGATGACTCTCCCAGCTGCTGAAGAGGGCACTTTTATATGTGTCTCCAGCTTCACTTCCTCTTTTCCAGAAAAGAAATTCTCTTCTTTCAGTTTCCCAAATATCCTGCCCTGGGCCTGAAACACAGAAGCCAGTCAAGTCTGGTAAATGTAAGTTGTTCAGGTGCATTTTAGTGTACATTGTTAATGAGGGTTATAGGGTTTAACAGAACTATGAATTTTCAGTTGTCATATACTAATTAATCCTGGGATTTTAAGTTTGCAATTTATTCCTTTACCTTAAACTGAGCTTCTGGTGGGCCAGTGATGATCACCATCCTCTGAGTGACGTCAGGACTCTCTGCAGGTGCAATCTAAACATAGAGAACACCACACTTACAGGGGCATCTCAATAAATTAGAATGTTGTGGAAAAGTTCATTTATTTCAGTAATTCAGCTCAAATTGTGAAACTCATGTATTAAATTCAGTGCACACAGACTTAAGTAGTTTAAGTCTTTAGTTTTTTAATTGTGATCATTTTGGCTCACATTTAACAAAAACCCACCAATTCACTATATCAACAAATTAGAATACTTCACAAGACCAATAAAACAAACAAAATCCTTTTGCTTTAATTACTGCCTCAATTCGGCGTGGCATGGAGGTGATCAGTTTGTGGCACTGCTGAGGTGGTATGGAAGCCCAGGTTTCTTTGACAGTGGCCTTCAGCTTATCTGCATTTTTTGGTCTCTTGTTCCACATTTTCCTCTTGACAATACCCCATAGATTCTTTCTCTGGGTTCAGGTCTGGTGAGTTTGCTGGCCAGTCAAGCACACCATCACCACGGTCATTTAACCAAACTTTTTGGTGCTTTTTGGCAGTGTGGGCAGGTGCCAAATCCTGTTGGAAAATGAAATCAGCATCTTCAAAATGCTGGTCAGCAGAAGGAAGAATGAAGTGCTCCAAAATTTCTTGGTAAATGGTGCAGTGACTTTGGTTTTCAAAAAACACAATGAACCAACACCAGCAGATGATATTGCACCCCAAATCATCACAGACTGTGGAAACTTAACACTGGACTTCAAGCAACTTGGGCTATGAGCTTCTCCACCCTTCTTCCAGACTCTAGAACCTTGGTTTCCAAATGAAATACAAAACTTGCTCTCATCTGAAAAGAGGACTTTGGACCACTGGGCAACAGTCCAGTTATTCTTCTCCTTAGCCCAGGTAAGACGCCTCTGATGTTGTGGTTCAGGAGTGGCTTAACAAGACGAATACAACAACTGTAGCCAAACTCCTTAACATGTCTGTGTGTGGTGGCTAGTGTTGTTCAAAAGACCCGGTTCTTCGGTACCAAGTCGGTACTAAAAAAATGAAAATCTCACGGTAGCAGGGTTTCTTTAAGTAGCGGTGGTACCGAGTACCTGGTCAACCCGGTTCTTGACGCATACAGCGCTATGATTTCCGCGAAGCAGAAAACGCGGACGAAATCTCAAAATCCAGTCATGAAAATGAAATTTACATTTTTAACATGGGACAGACAGACGCGGAATTTGTCAAACTTAGCATAAATTAATCAAATCAAATCTCCATATGGACCCAGTTTCTGTAAATGTTAAGCCGCAAAGTTTCAGTTATTGTTGTTCTGCGCGTCTCTGTGTGAATGAATGAATGGCAGAGACGTGCGGGTTTGTTAACTACATAGACTGAAGCGTGTGATGCTTGCAGTAATTTCAGCATCTGTCGTCTCAATGAGGACATAAATACATCAACAACATCACCAGAACTGTTCTGAGTCACTTCACAAGCATTTTACCGTTTCATTCGAGTAAAACTAGTGTCAATTTAAATTTGTCGATTTCATTTTCATTTCATTTTGCATGTAATGCTTGATAAGGCAGCGTTTGTGAGCTCAGCGTTGCTTTACAGCCGTCACCGGAGAATCCTGTATCTCTCCGCTCTTTAAAGCGCCTCCTGCTGGCAGAAAATGAATTTGCATATATGATTGTCCTTCTTAAGCATATTGTGAAAAAGTTCATTATTCTCCATAATGTAATGATAAAAATTATAACTTTAATATATTTTAAGATTCATTGTCAACACCAACTGAAATATGTCAGGTCTTTTATTATTGTGATGGATTTGGCATACTCAAAAAAAGAGCATATCATGAAAGGTTCTACTAAAACGACCTATTAATTCTGAATCAACTAATTAACTCTACACAACCTGCAAAAAGATTCTCCGAGGCTTTTTAAAAAAACTCCCAGCCTGTTTACTCCAACCAGCAATCATGGGGTAGAGGTTAACACCGAGAGGCCATCATTACCACCCTCAAGCAGAGGAGGTTTAGACACAGAAAAAAATTTTCTGAACGAAAATTGCTGTGTTTCCTGTACAAGGCACCCTCTAAGTTGTGGAAAGGAAAAATGCAAAAAAACCACGCTGCACAAATGTGCCCGGTACCCTTGAGGATGATTGTGGAGAAGGACGATTCCAGACCTTGAGGGGACCTGCCGGAAGCAGTTGGCTTGAGTCTGGAGTAGAAACATCCAGAGCCACCGTGCACAGGGCGTGTGCTTTTGAACAGAAACAGAACACGGCAGAAGCGCCTGAACCTGGGCTACAGAGAAGCAGCACTGGACTTTTCTCTGGTCCAAAGTACTTTTTTCGGTATGATGGAAAGCAAATTTTGCATGTCATTCGGGAAATCAAGGGGCCAGAGTCACGTGGCGAGAATGCCAAAAATGCCTGAAGGTTTGTACAGTACCCACAGTCGTGAGCCTTGCACCTGCAGCTGCTGGTGTTGTCACTGTGGTTTGTTTCTCAAGGGGCAGGGTTCAAGGCGCCTATTTGACTTTAAATGAAGATTGTTTTCATGCACGATTACTCACAGGGCCAAAAAAAAAAGAACCAATGGTAATGGTTTACTGACCATGGTATTTACTGGTGCTCAATTGGGCCTGCCAAATCCACCTGGAAGCCCATAGAGAATCCTGGGGTAGTATTGTGAAGAGAAATTTGAGAGCTCAAGACCCAACATCTCTGGATGAGCTTAAACAGGCACAGCTATGAAGCATCCGGGCCTCCATAACACCTCAGGCAGTGCCACAGGCTGTGTGCCTCCCTGCCACGTCAAGTCATTTCTGCAAAAAGGATTCCTGGACCAAGTATTGAGTGCATAACCTCATAATTAGTTGAAGGTGACTTTTTTTGCCTTTTCTTTTATTGGTCGGATGAAATATCTAATTTTTTGATCAGGAATTTTGGGCTTTTCATGAGCTGGTATGCCATTTCATTCATTATTAACAATAAAAAGACCTGAAATCTTTCATGGTGTGCACTGAATCTAAAATTATGAAAGTTTATTTTGATCAATTCCAGTATGAAAATAATGAACTTTTTCACAATATGCCTGAGGTTTTTGAGAAGGACCTGTATAATAGGGAAATAAAGACAGAAAGACTTATAATCCATGTTTTTAATTCTTTTATTTAACAAAAAAATCTTAAATTTCATATCAATTAAAAACAAATTAAATTGGGTGAAACTTGTTTACTGTTTTCATATTTATAGACCTTGTAGAAAAACTTTACACCATGTGCAGGGGTTTTATTATTTTTAGTGATAAAAAATTGTTTTTTTTTTAATTAGCATATTTTTGTTATGTTGCTTTGGTACCGAAATTGGTCAGTGGTTTTCACCTGTATCGGTGAACACTGAAATTTTGTACCAGACAACACAAGTGGTGGCTCTTGGATTGCCTGAACCCCACCCTTCCAGGTCCTTGTGAAGTTCACTTCAAATTCTTGAATGGATTTTGCTTGACAATCCTCATAATTCGGTCCGGTTGTGCACCCAACTTTGATTAAACACTTGGATACAGCAATCTGTGAAATATGAATGTTTGTGGCTTACCCTCCTTGTGAAGGGAGTCAATGATTGCAACTGATTTCTTGATCTACAGTCTGTGTGCATTGAACTTCACAAATTTCACAATGTTAGTTGAATTTACTGAAAAAATAAATTACTTTCCACGAAATTCTAATTTATTGAGTGCACCTGTAAGACAGGATTGTTTTTTGAATTTATGTTGTTTGATTGTGATTAATTTGTTTGTATGTGCATGTTTTTTTTTGATTTTTGTTTTTTAATATTTAGGTCATACTATTTAGATCAGAAACACTTTGCTTTAAAGAACATTTTATTACTAGAGCTGGATCTGAAGTGTGCAACCATTCATAGAGCTCATTCTCTTGAAGTTTCATCACACAGCCACCAGAGGTCTCTGTTTCCAATTACTTCCAAGGGCCGTCTCTGATCAATAGGGGTTAAACAGTTTAAATTCTCAATGTTTCTTTTGTATTTTGATTTTGTGGCCATGAATTTAGTTAAATCAGTAATTCAATAAAATATCAGATGTCATTAAACCATATGCTGCATTAAAATACACCACACTGTAAAATTACATACAATTCACATTTTGTGAAATGTTGAATTTAGTGATTGCATTATTACGAAACAAAAAAAGTTTTTTGTGTCACTTAACAAAATAATAAATGCCAAATCTCTGCTCTAAGTCTACATTACTTCACCGATATTAAGAATTACTTTAATTGCTTGGAAAATGATAATTGTAATTTGTTAAAATGTCGAATTTCACATTTAGAATGTTTTGTGTGAATGAATTATTTAAATTGTAAAATGTGTTAAACTTTTTTATAATAGGAAAGTTTGGGGTGATTTTTTTTAATTTAAGTATTTATTTTAAATTGTAATAATATTTCACAATATTACAGTTTTTACCGTATTTTTGATCAAATAAATGCATTCTTGCATATTTTCAAAGATGCCATTAGACATGAAATGAACTGAGGTACAAACACGTTCTGAACTATGGGTGGTGAACTCTCTCACCCCTTCTGATTAAACAGCAACCCACAGGACTGGCCGAATCAACAGAGAGGAGGTTACGGATGATTGGCTCACCCACACTGAGGCACTAGGCCAAATCTGAGCATGATATGGTTAGATTCAAATCAAGGATCTTAGCAATTGGACAAAATTATATGGATTATTGTGCTTCATTTTACAGATTTAACATGAAAGCAGTGGCATTCCAAAAGGCAGAAACTCCTACCTTAATAGACGCTCCTGCGAATCGTGCCAGTTGTTTAATATGTTGGCCCTTCTTGCCAATAATAGCACCAACAGCCTGAGTTGGAATAAAGAGGTAGACCACCTCCTGTTCAGGAGCCTGCTGTGGAGAGGGCAGAGAAAACATGCAAAATATTATGGCCTCTCATACAATGTGATTCTGCAAATCAGGGATTCCTCAAAAAGGCCTTCTAAAATACATCTGAGCATGTCAGGTACTGTAGATTCATCCTTTTTAAAAGGGTTTGGTCGCTCTGTCTGTTTACTCATTTAGTTTACCCAAACCACCTACAATCCCACTGAGATACTGCTCACTTCAGCGCAGGCTGGAGGTCAAGCCCTGAAGGTTCACACAGGTTTGTACGGAGGCAAAAACAATCCATTCAACACTCAAACTGATGATGAGGATGCAAAGCTCTTATCTGTTTCTAGAGGACCTGACCTGCCTGGCACTGAAGTGTGAAACATAGGAAACCAATGACTCATTGTTCAGACTCTCTGCATGAGCAACAGTGAAAGACTAAAGATGCCAGAGAGCTTTTTCATTCAGGAGTTTACAGCATTTCAAGTCAACACCATTAGCTTGTTTTGGGGTGAATTTTGCGTAAATATTGTGTAAAATAGGTGTCTTTTTGGACATCTTATTTGCCATAATTAAATTGTGCTGCATATACAATACAATATATTAGCATTATATCGGCCATTATGCTTTCTAGATATCAATATATGATATAAAATATGACATCACACAAAATTGATCAGCTGGAACACTGCATCCAGAAATCATCATCCACAACCAGAACAATTCATTTTACTGGACAGTTTCAGTTAGAGTACTCACTGTGTGCTGGTGAGAGATGGCACTAGCAGGCGGGACACTGTACAGCCCACCCAGCTGTGATGATTGACCCTGGAACAAATGGGATGGATCAATTTACAAACATGTAAAAATGTATTAATGATTACAAATGTTCATGTTAGGTGCATTTAATCATGAATAATTACAGAAACCTGATTATGAAATGATTATTTAGTTAATTTTTTTTAATAGATCATTAGCCCTGCTTTAACACAATGCTTAAAAAAGACACTGCAACATTTAACAAACTTTTTACAATTCTTTTTGGTTATTTTTAATTTATTATAAGTGTTGTGTGACCATAACTGTTTTTCTTATTTAAAAAAGGAAGAAAAAAAACTACATTAAAAAAACAGAGTTAAAAAATCTACAATCTATTAAGCTACTTTTTGTAAGTAACTCACAGTGTAACTAACATCCCGGTTACTACCGTAACCTCGGTTCCTTGTAAGAAACTCCTGTTTACTCTGATACTGAAGCCTAATTTGTTCACTTTCTTGTAACTGTACGAAAAAATGGTGCTTCAACCCACTAAAAGGGAAGGAGCCAACTGCTATACAAGTCGGCTCTAAGAGCCATTTCTTCATAATCTTTCAACTGTAGAGACGGTCATTGATTCGCCTGAAGCCTTATAGCATGGCAGCCTACGCAACTCTTGATCCTTTATCTCAGGAAACCAATGTTATGTTAGTAACCAGAGCATTCCCTTTCGAACTGTCTCTCCATTGTGTCGATAAAGCTCATGGAGAGCGCATCCAATAGCACCATGCTATAAGCAAGTGCAGAACGAAGCCACTCTGCGAGCCCAGCCTTGGAGCACCCATACTGAGGGCTCCTGTAAGCATGAGCCAATAATGAGACGCAAGCCGCTTAGGTTGAAGACTACATAACCCTCTCCACTTACAAAGGGGATCAGGTAGAATTAAGTGGACAAGATCTGTGCCTGCAAGGTAGACGGCCACAACCAGCAGGCGGCCACACAAATAGAAGTCCCACTGGACCACGCCCAAGAGGGGGCCTTTCCTCTGCTGGAGTGGGCCCTCACACCTATAGGAGACAACAAGCCCACTGAGGCATAAGCCAGGGCTATAGCATTGACTATCCAGGCCCTTTAGAGCAGCCTTCGTAGCATACAAAGAGCTGCTCTGAGTGCCTAAATGGGCCAGAGCACTTAACATACACTCTAAGAGTCTGTACCGGGCAGAGTGGATTAGGACCCTGCTCATCTTCTGAATTGGGGAGCGTCAGGAGGGTGATGACTTGTGCTCTGAACGGACTGGAGAGCACTTTTGGCACATAAGGGCCTTTCGCACTGCAGGAACCTTTTCATAGTACCAGAACTAATCGTGGAACTACCCAATTTTGGGCATTTTCGCTCCGCAGGAACTGGGTACGATTTGAGTACCGGACTGCCTTTTTCGAGAACCAAATTAGCTCCTACTCCGGAGCAGGGTCTAACCAGCACAACTGGTACTACCCGTGATGTAAGTATACATTGATTGGCCAGACGCATTCGAAAACACCCTCACTCGCCATGACTTAAAACACTGTGTAACATACTGTAAACATTGTGTCAACTTCTTTCGCAAGTATGATGAACAGCGATAAATATACGGAGGCTAATGTGCAGGCACTTGTAGCACTGTAGCACAGCCAGTTGTCGTTGGAGAATCTTAATCCTCCTTTCCCTTCTTTCAATCGCTTTACGTATACGTCGACATTCCATGTCCATTATTGTGAAACCCGCAAGACACAACAAAAACACAGCTCCGATCACACCGTCCTCCATCCTCCTGTTTTTGTTCTTTGTTAACGTTGTTGAAATGACATCGCTGTCAACCGGCTTATGTCACATTCTAGCACACACTGTTGGTGCAGATGCAACCCTTTAAATGGTACTGGGAAACAGTTCGCGCAAAATCGTCCCAGTACTTTAGTACTGTACATGTAGTTCTGGAACTAAAGCAGTGCGAAAGGCCCTATAGCCACATGTCTCGGTTTGAGGATGACTCTACAGTCATTATGCCTAAACTCAATTTATTAAGCGCTGACTGACAGTGCTTCCAGGTCACCCACTCGCTTGACCAATGCTTAAGCCAAAAGGAGAGTGGTCTTAAGTGACAGGGGCTGCAAGTCTGCCGACTGGAGTGGCTCAAAGGGAGGACCTCTTAGGGCACTGAGAACTATAGATAAGTCCCAAGTTGGCACAGTATGAGGGCGAAGTGTATTCAATCTCGAAGCTTAGGGTGACCAAACCTGCCATTTTCCCAGGACACACACTGGCCAGGATTTCTATATTGCCTAAAATATCCACGTTTTGGCTTTGTTTGCGCTGCACAGACCAGTTATTGTATGACAAAGTACCGTGAGCTCTAGAGAGCAGACAGCTTCTTTTGCTTTTGAATCGCTCTCACGGTACTTTGATGTCATACACCGATCGGTATGCTCAGTGCTGCTTCAAGTCGAACATTAATATGTACACGTATTTGCATCGCTTTGACCGCACCACGATTTGTCGATTACATACAATGTCTGCATGTTATTGGTCAAACGATCATTACCTTCATTAAGTATGAAAACAGGAAACCAAAGCCAAAACATGGATATTTGAGGCAATATAGAAATCCTGGCCAAGACGTGTCCTGGGAAAATGGCACGTTTGGTCACCATATTGAAGCGCCCCTCAGAAACTCTTGTGGAAAGATTAGCACATAGGACACGTCGCCCAATGAGGGGTCCTGGTTCGGTGCTACACACCAGTCAGAGAAGACCGACCATTTACAGGTTCATGCAGTTACATGAATGTAAGCAAATCAGGCTTCAGTATCAGAGATGCAACAGGACATACCATTCGAAAGGGAACTACGTTTTCAAAGGGCATTTCCATGCTGTTCATATCCAAGGTATGACAGAAAAGCTGGCTAACCAGCTGGCCAGTTACTAGCATAACAGGTTACTAGCTGGCTGGTGAGGATGCCAACATGCTGGCAGCTCTTTGCAACAGTTTGCAAGTATAATATGTTATTGACAGCAAATGCCAAAGCCCCAAAAAGACATGAAGAGAACTTGATTTACCTTAAGGAAAGAACTGCAACAATAAAAACCTGTTGTAACAATTTACATAACTGACAAGTTTTAGAGTACTACTGAGGATGATAAAAACCAGCGAACACTCATTCTGTAATGAGTGCCATCTCACACACCCACACACATATTCTACCTTCATTAGTTCATCCGTGAGCCATAAGCTGTCCTGTCTGACTCATCACTAAATATGAAGGGGAATTCTGCAGCACGCTAACCGACTGGAAGGATTATACAACTCAATAAGGAGTAGGTGCATGCTAAGGTGAGCACTCACTGAGAAAGGGACAGTGTATGTACAACGTGGCTAAATGTGAGCAATTTAGATTTAAATAAGGTGAGCACTCACTGAGAAAGGGACAGTGTATCGTGGCTGAAAATGTTTTTATTTGAATATTTTTTTAAAATGTTTGTAAAGTTTCATTTTGGGTATTTTTTGAAATTGTTATCAAGTATTAATTATTGTTTTTTTTGATTATTTTTTGAGAGTTTTATTTATAATTGTTTGTTTGTTTGTGTCTGGGTGTTTTTTTATATATATATTATTATTTATTGTGTAAATGGTTAATGTTAGTGTTTATATATATATAATATAAATTATTATATAAATGGAGCCAAACATTAATGTTACTCATAATAAAATGATACTTACAGAAATTTAGAAATTTATAATTACTATAACATTTTTAATAATTTGATTATGCTCAAGGTAAATTAATTTATTTTACCAATTTGTAAACATTTTTACCAATTTGATCTTAATCTATTACTCAATAGATTACATTATATATAATACATAGATTACAATTCACACACACACACACGTGTGTGTGTGTGTGTGTGTATGTGTGTGTGTGTTCTTCTTTGTCATTTAACTGTTCAAATCTGTATTTTGACCTGCCAATTGTAATGCATTCCTGAGGTAGAAATATCCAGTTATGTTGTAGTTCCATAATGAAGTCCATTCCATACTGTGGTTTGTACTCACAAGAAAAGGGTTGTAGCTAGCTGGGGATACAGGTGGGATGCCTCTGGGCCCAGCAGCTGGTGGCAATACTGACAAACCAGTTGAAAAGATGCCCAGTGCACTCAGGCTTAACCCAGGGATAAGGTTGGTTTGTTGCTGCAAGACATCATGGATTATGAATGATTATGCAGTGTATGACCTCAAGCTATCATGCTTTTCTTGACACTAACTCTCATATGAGATTAAAAAATACTCAAAGGATTCTCAGCTTCAATGTATTTCAGAGCTGTATGAACCATGTGAATATTTGTAATAACATCTTGTAATATCGCTACCGTCACGCTAGGTGGCTCTATCAACCCGGTGCATCGTTTTATGGGGCAAACACTTTTAGATAGAAGTTTTCATGCTGTTTATTCTTGAGAGAGAAGTTCATATGCCTGAGTTTTCATGTTCGTGGTCTGATTCATCTGCTGCGCCTCTTTCATTCAAAGGTTACAAGGATCAACTAGCAGACATTTACACATGAAACTGTCGCAAAAACATTTGATCCAAGCATGAATAATTTACTGTATGCCTGCGTGAGTATAAATGAAACCGCATAAATTTGATCTCTGTAGTTGATAGAGGCTTCTTCCCCAAAATAAATGACTCACTGAAGATGAAGGGAGACACTGGATGCGCCGGTGTAAACAAGAATGATGATGCTATTGTTACAGTATTTGCTCTCAGTCTATGGCTACACCTCCCTCAGACACAGGCAGTGATGTCATGCGTGTTAACGGGGAATGGTGCACATGTGCGTGTATGGCTGTGTGAACGGCTGTTGAGGATGGCAGGGGACGGACTGACTCAAAGGCTGTTTTCTATAAACAGTCAATAACCGAATACAAGTAAACAGATGAGGCATCTATAAGACGCTGACTCAAGGTTGATCACACTCGACACACAATAAACAGTGTTTTATATAGAGCACATAAGCATTTCTTTGAGTCAAATCTAAAAAAAGTCATATTCATTATGACATGAAAACAGTGGCTTAAAAGTGGAAATCACATGTTCCTTTCGTCAAAACCGCAAACACTTACGTTAATAGCAGCAGTGTCATTCTCATAGGCTTCCCTCAGCTTTCTCATGATCTCCACTTCAGCCCTACAACAAGCTTCAATACTCCCCTTCACTATAATGGTTCTCTCTGGGTTATAAATAGTTAAGTCCTGCAAACTGGGGAAAGAATCAAGAAAGACAAAAAGTAGGTGAGAGAAAAATCACTGGTACATGTTTAAGAAACACATTACTTTTGTCCGATCAGAGCAGTGTTCCTATTGAGAGCATTTTTAATTAAGTTAATTATTAATTATTATATTGCGGATATGACATCAGCCTCAATGGGTCAATATCTTTTGCAATTATTATTATTATAATGTGTGTATGATGTGATCATATTGGTACTGACTAATATTAGAAAGTTATATATTAGAATCTTAAATAATTACAGCATTGGTAAATCAGGCTGTTTTTAGAGAGACAGCTAAGCAATGACGTCAGCAGTCCTGGTTAGAGCTTAATTGGGTGACTCACTTCCTAAGCTATCTGTGTGCCCAGCACACACTTTATTTCTGGGAAATACATAAAACCACCTGTACTCTGATGCTCTGAACCAGATCCCAGCACTTAGCAGCCCATTACGAGATGTCACATGTTCAGGTCATGTTACGATCAATATCTTAACTACAAAACGCTGTATTCCTATCAAAAGAGCTCTCCATGGTGAACCAAGTAATCATGTATGCCCCCATAGAGAAGTCGACGACTGTGGAGCTGGAGTGTAACAGAACATTATAGAATTTCACATAACAAAGAAATAATTATGAGCTTTCCTTGTTTTCACCTGCTGGATGCCATAAAATGCAACAGACACTTACGAGGAGATGGTTATTTTGGTCTCTGTCTCCTCTTCAATCTTCTTCAGGTTCCTGCCCTCCTTCCCGATCAGTCTTCCAACCAGACTGTTGTGGGCCAGGATCTTCAGAGGAATATCCTCAGTTCTACAGAAGCAAGACCACAAGTTGGCAACTACAGAGATGTAATTAAAGAACTCCAGTGACTTCAGAAGATTCGGACTTACACCTTCGTGTCATCAGCCTCTTTCTGCATGATGTCCATGATCATGCGGCACGCGGCAGAGCAGCCCTCCGGAGTGGAGTGGATGCTGATCGGCTTCTCCGCCGCTCCTGCGTTCTCCTTACGATGGATGTCCACCCTGTAAGGACGAGAACATGACTATTCAGCAGAGATCAAAGCTTCATGAAGAGTTCTTACTGTCATCAAGCAGGTTTTTAAAATCATTGACACTTATGGCCAAATTTGATTAATAAATGTAAAATATTTCCAGGATATTTAATGTGCAAAATATACTAATGATCTTAGCAATAGTGCTCTTTTTTGTGTGTGTTTAAATATATTATGTAAAATATGTATTTAACTGAAGCATTTCTATGTACACTAAACACTACTGTTTAAAACTTAAGTCTTTAAGCAATTTCTGTAAATTAAATACATTTTTATTCAGCAAGGATATGTTAAACTGATCAGGGACATTAAAGACAAAATAAATGCTGTTCTTTTGAATTTTCTATTCATCAAAAAACAACGCCATATTAGATTGATTTCTGTAGAATCTTGTGACACTGAAGTCTGGAGAAATGATGCTGAACATTCATCTTTACCATCACAGGAATGAATGTAATTTTTACATTTTAAAATATATTCAAATATATTTCAATAATAAAGTTGATGTTCATTTACGTTTACAGTGTATTAAAGGGATAGTTCACACAAAAATTTGATGTTTATCTGCTTAATCCCAGGGCATCCAAGATGTAGGTGACTTTGTTTCTTCAGTAGAACACAAATATTGTTTTGCTCCAGCCGTTGCAGTCTCTCAGTCGTATAATGCATGGCAAAGGTAACAAAATCTATGAGAGTAAAAAAAACATGCACAGACAAATCCAAATTAAACCCTGCGGCTCGTGACGTTACAATGTGTAAAGACACAAAACGATCGGTCTGTGCAAGAAACTGAATAGTATTTATACAGTTTTTTACCTCTGATTCACGCAGTGTCCGAACTGTTAGTGTTATTGTTATTGTGATTGAATTGATGTGTAACGTGAGGCATCTTCTTCATCTTCTTGCTTTATGGCAGATCGCAGACTTATAAGTGCATTACCGCCACCTATCTCTCAAATGGACCATTGACACTCTATCTACAATCTCAATTAGGAGTTCTAACAGTTCGGACAATGCGTGAATCAGAGGTAAAAAACAATATAAATACTGTTCAGTTGTTTGCACAGACCGATCGTTTTGTGTCTTTACACATCAATGTATCGTCACGAGCCGCAGAGTTTAATTTGGATTTGTCTGTGCATGTTTTTTTTACTCTCCTAGATTTCGTTTGATTTTGCCATTGATTTTAATTATGAGAGTGTGAGACTGCTGAAGCTTAAGTTTAATATTTTGTTTTGTGTTGTAATGAAAAAGTAAAGTAAATTTTGTATTGGCTGGGGGTAACCAGATAAACATCAAATTTTCATTTCTGGGTGAACTATCCCTTTAAATAATGTGGTTAAAAATTTATTGTAAAGTATTTCCAAAATATCGTACTGATTCAGACTTTTGAATGGTAGTGTATATCACATTTGTAATTAATGAATTTATTATGTATTATGTAAATTATAAAAATAAATGCATATTAATTCCAGTGCACTGAAAGAATTCCTCAGAATCTTATCAACCACAGATGTCTGTTCAATACCAGCAAGGATCTCACTCTCTCACTCACTTAGACTGTGTCTGTTTGGTGATGTTTTTGATTGTGAGCCCCTCCTTGCCAATGATGGCTCCCACAAACTGCGTGGGCACCAGCATACGCAGGGGGAAGTCTGGCTGTTTCTGTCGGGGCACCAGGTAGCCTCCAGAGGTCCCGGGCTGCGAGTCCTGTTCCCGTGTTGTCCTTCCACTGCGACGATTCCGGGTCGCAGGCAGAGGTGGAGCAGCATCCATATCCAAAATATAAGACACTTTAAAGGAGTAATCCTCAAACGTCTGTCCTGTTAACTTCTCTACAGCTCTGAAGACACAGAGGGGGACAATTATCAGTGGAATATAATGACAGTGTACAGATAGTGAGTTTTGCACTGCTATTTTATAAATCAGTATGATGGTGTATAACCAGTGACAGTTAAAAATGTCAACCATGAGAGGTTCTGAAGAAGGGCATGTACAATGCAGAAAACTTTGCCAATTATAATGGGAGTGATTTATTGTAACATTTTGGGGAAAAAAAAAATTCAGGGGGAAAAAACTGAATTTTGATATAGATTATATAAAAAAATATTTATATAGTTTAGTAATAGTATAAAATTTTATGCTAGTGTTATATTGATATTATTTATTTACTATTATAGTATTTAGAATATTTTGACAGCTTTTTATATATTCAGTTTTCATTTTAATTTGTCAGTCATTTTGCTACATGCTTTTATTTTTATTAGTTTAATATTTTTTTTTTTATTTAGTTTTAATTTTTTTTATTTTTTACTTATTTTATTTTTATGTTTTATTTTTTATTTTATATTATTTTTTTTTTAATTAACAAAAACAACATTTTAGTCAACAATAAAAAAGTGCTTTATACTATGATTGTAATAGAAAAGATTAATTATATTATTTCTAAATTTCAGAAAAGAATAATGACTATTATTAATAATATTAAAATGAGCCAAAATAACTACAGTTAAAACATAATGTCTACATATGATTGTGGCCACACTGTCCATTCCTAAAACAGAACCTTAATTCTTAGATTCTTACATTTTAGCCTCTTCTTTTGTTGAATATGTCACATTCACCACTGCTGTTTCTGTATCAGTGTTAACTGCAAAAAGAAAGTGAATGAATACAGAGAGAAAACACGAGTTAGAAACAGGGAGCTCGGTCATATTCATAAACATGAGACTGCATGCTTCTATATTAGGTGCATACAGACAAACAAACCCAGTTTTATACTAGTGCTGCTGTGAAGAGCCACTTGTGCGTCCCAGTGTCTGCATATAAAAGAAGGATTACTGTGCCATGGCCAGATGTGTACTTCACAGGACAAGCACAAAACAACCCTGACGTCCGTAGATCAAAGCCCTGTGTATCATGTAAATGCACGCACAATGAGGGAAAGACCTCCACTTCAAGAGTTCATGTAGCTATACAGGTCCAACAGCTAACTATAGCACCTGTGAACAGATCCGGACCTCTAAAGGTCAAGCTGTATTATATTCTCTGAAGAGTGTGAAATGGGACTAAATGAAGGTTGTGCCACATTACAAGAATTCCTCTTGGGTCATTTCAGTGATTACAGACAGAAGCCACTGCATATAGACAATGTGCATGTGCATGGCATTTTTAAGAGGAGAGCCTGCCTTTTTATTGATTAGATGGAGTTGTGTGCTGAGAGGACCAGACAGTCTGTCTGGACGAAGTTGAGTGAGACAGCTGGGCAGAAATCCAGAGTTTCACACATGAAGAGAACCACAAAGCCTTGTAATAAGACAGCTCAAGTGATCAATCTCAGAACCAATGAGTGTCACCAATGTAGACACATCACGCAATAAGCCCTGAGAAAGAACGACGAGAAGTAGCAAGACCCTTACGTCATGCCAACATTATCATATTTATTTCGTAAGATGCAGCGCACATGTCACACAACAGCACTATTTGAATGGGATTAGTTTTCTAAACCATGCTGGAGTTACAATTATTATTATAGTCTGTAATTTCAATAATTTAGTCTGGATCTATTCACTTATTTAAAAAATGCAATTCCTACATACAATAGCTTGAATACACCTTTTCTATAATGAGCATGTTTTTTTATTTCATTTCTCAACTAAAATTCATTATGATTTTTTTTTATGAAATGGAGTCAAAAATGTGAGGGTGATCAATCATGAAGAAAAATTCATTAAAATGCTTAAAATTCTTGAAATAAAAACCTGATTAGTAATTCTTTTATTCATTAAATTAATTCTAAGTACTTTAGCACAATCTTTTATTTCATACATATTTAAATTCATTATAAAAATATTTAAACTGCTTCACAGTTTATTATTATTTGATTGTTATATAAAATGACTAATTATCCAATAATTTAACTTTTAAGCTGTATCGCACCAAAACTAGTAATTCTAATAAACAATTAATAAAAAAATATTGATGTAACACCTTATATGTGAGTGATATTTGCAAAAATGTCACTCACATATAAGGTGTTAGATCAATATTTTGAATTGACTGTTAAACCACATGACAGTTTTAAAGTCATTTAAACACTTTTAAAAGTAAACTTGTCTTGGAAATCGCAAAAAAAAGGTTTTTCAAAACTATATGTATCCAGCATAAATACAAATAGTATATTTCTAAGAACTCGGCACGTGTGTTTTAAAGTACATTTTTGAAACATTTTTCTTTACAGTGGACTCTCATTCTGGATATCACTGACATGTTTGCTAAAATGTAAGTGTCTTTGTCTGAAATATGAACAGGTGTTTGTGTCTGATATCAGCATACAATGACAGGTCATGTCAAGCACCACTGTAACAACATCAAGTTAACACAGATAAAATAATATTTAGTCACTAAATCAAAGACCCTTCCATCGAATCACAAGTGGTTGCAGGAGACGCAAGTTTAAACCAGGCATAAATGCAATCTGTCTCAGCTGTGAGTGAGAGAGAGACCACAGGCGCCTACATTTACCTCTCTAATACTATGCCGCACCTCCCTGAAAACACACACATTACAGCTGGAGCCTCGCCATTCCCACTTCAATCCACACACTGCTCATTTCAGCCAGAGCAGAGTTCATCCCTCTCTCATGAACTGTCTGTCTGTGACTTCCTCTCATTCACACTCAGTCTCAAGCGCCCTGCCTGTGTGCCTTCCCTCTCACACTCTCTCTCATTTGGGACAGTCTGTTAGTAATTTAGACTCATCCAAAAGGGTATATCAGCACAAGTGCAGTATGACAAAGTCCTCAACAGAAAAGACTATTTGTTTTATAAATGGTTAATTCACTAATAACATGAATATGAATGTGATTGAGCATCCAGCTGATACCAGCTGCAAACATATAAATTACTGAAGAAATTGAATTTTTTTTTGATGGAATTTAGCATGTCATATCTTAAAGCACTGCTTAAAATGTCAACTACCCAAACAGAAAAAAAAAACAAAAAACAAAGCTTAGTGTGCTATATAATTATATGCAAGTATAGTCAATTTATAGACTATGCAACTCCTTTACCTTGTTCCACATTTTCTACAGTACCATACTGTGCTAATAGGCTGTCCAAAACCTGCAATGAGAAGAGCACAATCAGTTACAAACACAAACAGCCAAACATCTCATAAACTGTTTTTAGATTGAATACCAGAAAATAAAGATTGGAAAGAGCTGGAAAATAAAATGAATAGTTCACCCTGAAATGAAAATGCCACCATTATATTCACTATTACATCAAATATCAAACTCTGTATGCTATTATTTTTCTGTCTACCACAATGTATATATACATTACCATTCAAAAGTTTGGTGGCAGTAAGGTTTTTTTTATTTTTTTGAAAGATGTCTCATATTTTATATCCCTAATGTCTAGTATTTATTTGATTAAAAAATGCAGTAAAAACTTTGATATTAAGAAAAAAAAAATTTTTTATGTGATGATAAAGTTTAATTTACTCCAGTCTTTCATAAGAAATCATTCTCAAGATACATGTCTTCCTATTATCAAAGTTAATATGCTGCTTAATATTTTTGTGTTCCCATCCCCCCTTTCTTAAAAAAAAAAAAGAATAAAAATCTTATAGACCCTAACCTTTTGAACGGTAGTGTAGCTTATCATATAACGACAGTTCAGTCACCTGAGGCTGTTAAAGTTCAAAAAGTGTACATACTGTATATTCATCATAATTCAAATCATTTGATAGCTTTGTTTGAGACACTGCCTGAGATACTTCAGTTCTGCCCAAGCTTGTGTCAAGTGCCTGTTCATGCTCAAGGTTCAAACTGGTGTGCAAATGTCAATACTGCTTATGTGGTATGAGACTCAATGAACACATGGATTTTTACACAGTGAACCACTAAACTTGACCCTCGAATGCAGAATACAGGGGCACAGTGTCCAAATACACGCACAAGTGTGTGAGAGCGTGCAAGTGGGCCAGCGCTCACTGTGATGATGTCATTAGGATTTACAATTGGGTCACCAGTGCTGAACTCTCTCCAGGCAGATTCTCATGGACTGCAGAGGAAGTGTACTTGTGTGTATGGGCGGAGCTTCCCTAATGCACCGAGAGTTAGAGAAAGAAGTGCTGCAGCACAGCGGAGATAGACAGAGTCTTGACCACACACACACTGTTCTCTCTGCCCGAGCAGTTAGACACTCACCTCCCACTGGAGATGAGGAGGAATGTTCCGGATCTGAATCTTCCGACTCCTGGGAACACAAAAAGAAAGAGAGAGAAACAGTGAGACAAAAAAGAAAGTGAAAGAGAGAAGCGCAGCGGTATTCAGCAGAGGTGCTACAGTGTTAAAACACACAGACTGCCTCTAGATCAGATCCAATAGAACCCAAAGAAACAGAGTGAGACAAAACACTCAACTTCAGTTGTCTACAGTAGTTGACAAGCTATAACTTGAGCTGTCCACTTGTTGTGACATGACAAACAGTAACCATATTCTTGAAATGTTGTGAATATAGTAATGCTTATAACTTTAAAGTGCCTTTTCCATAAAAAAAGACCTCACAACTTATAACTAAGACAGTAATGTTATAACTGAATAATTTCAGTGAATCAATTCTAAACTTTGATTCAATGATTTTGAACCCACAATAGTTCACAATAGTTTAAAATGTTTTAGTAAAAATAAACTGCTGTTTAGTGCCGTTTTGTGATAAAAATGATTAAATATTGTTCATTTTTGTGTTAAACGTGAAAAACATGCCTTGGAATATGTTTAACATTAGGTTGAAATGCAGAGCAAATATATACATGTTGAGATATCAAATATTATTGTAGAATTGCATGTATCTCCAATCTGTCTTCATAGCAAGTCATATGACATTGTAACTATTTATAGTTTATTAATCATTATACAATGGGGCGTTGAATGCTTGAATCTGATTGGCTGACGAACGTTCTAAAAGTCGTCAATTATTTTCAGGGAAATGTACAGCGAACATAGTTCCAGGCAGCTCTGGACCGCATTACATGTCCATATCACTTCGCCAAATGATGTGAATTTTTTTCAGGGAAGTTTTGGGCGGAATTAGTTGTAGGTATCTCTTGGCCGAATTGTTATTTTATTTTATGATGTAAATGTATTTTGAGAGACACACAGGTGCAGAGAGGTAATATACACTCTCTCTCTCTTCTCTCTCTGTCTGTGTTTTTAATGGCTTATTTATTATTTAGGTCTTAAATGAAGGTGTTAGATGAGATGTGGAAGAAATTAATCCGTAGCTCTTAAGTACAAAAACCAAACAAATGCCTTGAAATATATCATCTGATCAATGTCTTGAGGTGTGGCAACCGTAGAATAAGCGGAATTATTGACTCTGGGCCATTGAATTATTAGAAAAATAATGCACACCCGAGGTGGTGATGCGGCCACGGGGTGATGCGGCCTGTTATCAATTATGTTATGTCCATTCACACTAAAACCTTGTAACATAATGTATCAAAACATAATGTATAATTCAATAGAAAATATTGATAACTCTATTGTTAATGTATTTCTATAACCTACACGAAAACACACAGTGTATTCAGTATGAAATGAAGAAAATAAGATGTTATCGACTTCCAATTTCCACCTACTGTGTAATAACCATTTTGAAGACGGTTATATCACAGTATTTTAATAAATCAAAAAGTATATTGCGTTTCTGCACATTCACTCATTACCAAAGTCTTTCGGCACCATTCTAATATTTCCTGAAATCCTTTAAACCAATCACAAGCTCATCGGTTGCTGGCAACCATCCAATGACACATGCTCAGGGGAGAAAGAGAGAGAGAGAGAGAGAGAGAGAGAGAGATGGAGTAGTAAAGGGAGAGCAGGTCCCTCATTCACTACTTTGCACCAGAGGGATTTGACTGTGTCTGCGATCCTTCATTCATCGGATCCGACACTACCCAACAGCTTGTGAGCGTACAGACACCAAAGCCACACAAACCGCTCCACCGCAAGCTGTTAACAACTACATTAAAATTAGTGGAACTGAGCTGGCCAGAGGAAAGAGATTTTAAAAAAGCAGCGAGAGAGAGGGAGAACCAGATCTGCAGAGGCACTTGTTTTTCACTCGCAGTTCATTAGTGCTTTTTTATGCAGGTAGACTTTCATAAGATGAATGCAGAGTAAACAGACTGATAACAGTGAACAGTGGCTTACAAAGATGCGCCAAGCATCATCTTTCACGGTGCCCGACAGGAAGAGATTAAACTCATTCTTTCAGTGTGAACTGAATACACTGTAAAGCTGCCCTGACTCATGTCTTTACACAACTGCCCAGCACACTCTGCAATACTCTAGTGCTCTACATGGAATCCATCACTCACTCGTTTTGTGAGTGGTGATTCTTCATGCATTCTTTCTAACTTCATTATTATTGAATGCATTCATTTTGGTTTGGATTAGTATGCTGCAAACGTTCAATCCTTATAAGCTTCCTGTTGAGAAAGGGTAATTTGGGATATCCCATTTGAGCATGGCAGTTCAGCTAGCTCAAACCTCCACCTCTTCATTCCGACCCTCCAATTAGAGCTTCGACATAACACCTTGTCCACAGCAGACATGAGCAGCACCACTTGATAAACTAAATTGCTCATATTATAATCAGTAATGCTGTCTACACTGGAGAAGTCCATTACAGCCAGCTGAGGCACAATTTGGGTTGACAGGCATGTCGTTTCTAGATCTAATCAAACATCCCTGATGCTTACAAACACTGGACTCCCACACAGATGTTAATACCTACACCACCTCTGTCCTGCATCATATCAATGAATGTGTTGGCAAGGTAACCACCCATAAAGCAATTAAAATGTACCCCAATCAGAAACCCTGGATGAACAAGGAAATACAGCTCTTGTTGAAGGCACGTGATGTTGCTTTCAAATCTGGCGACTGTGATGCCTACAGCTTATCCAGGTCCAATCTGAAGAGGGGAATTCAATCTGCTAAATAAATACAACTACAAACTGTGCACTGAGGACAGATTTAAAAACAATGACCCTCGTCGCATGTGGACAGGCATCCATGCCCTCACAGACTATAAACCAGCAAACAGCACATAGCATTTAAAGCCCATATCGCCCATCCCTGGTGCCAACAATAACCTTGCACTCAACACCCAAAAGACCAAAGAGCTGATTGTAGACCACCGGTGGACTAAGAAGGACCACACTCCCATCTACATTGATAGGGCTTGCAAGTGGAGCACGTGGCGAGCTTCAAGTTCCTTGGTGTCCATCTCTCTGAGGATCTTTCCTGGACCCTCAACACCTCCATACTGATTAAAAAGGCACAACAGCACCTTTACTTCCTTAGAAAACTAAAGGAAGCTCACCTGTCCCCCAACATCCTGCTGAACTTTAAACGTTGCACTATTCAAAGCATTCTCACAAATTGCAGCACAGTGTGGTATGGCAACTGCACTGTTTCGGACCAGAAAGCCCTCCAGCGGGTGGTGAAAACTGAACAATAACCTGTCTGCTATCCTCACTCACAATGTTCTTATTATTCCCTGTGTTTTGCACATTTCTGATTTTTTTGCACATTTCCTTGCACATTTCTACCTCCGGATGCCATTTGCACTGTTATGGTCATTGGCTATATATAAACGTATGCTATTTACGTATCTCACCGTATAATGCACCTTCTTTTTATACTCACTGTACAATGCATCTTCTGTTTATACTTTCTTTGCACCGTGTTGTATGTATAGTCATTTGCATTAAGCTGGTCTCTGCCCTCCTACCTCATAACTTGCACTATATGTCATAAAGCTTGATGTATATATAAACATTCTATATTTATTTTATATATGCTGTTATTTGCACTTCTGGTTAGATGCTAATTGCATTTCATTGGCTCTGTATTTGTACTCTGCACAGTGACAATAAAGTTGAATCTAATCTAATCTAATCTAACGCGCTTGTAGAGCCACTCTAGTCACGCTATTATCCCATCTACAAATTAACAGCTTTTACTTGCAGACATTGTATATATGATTTTCCCCCATTAAAGGAAAACGACACAATTTTTCCATATTCCACTGTTTTTCCCTCAACTTAGACGAGCTGATATGTACCTCTCCCATCTCAGTCCGTACACTCAATCACTGTAGCACGCACCGCCACTATGCTAGCATTCAGCTTAGCACCATTCATTCCTTAGGATCCAAACAATGTATCAGTGTTGTGTTTTTGTTTGTTTTTAGTTTTTTCTTTTGGTTGGTCCATACAGTGATGGTAAAGTCCATCTTCTACAAAACTTGTGAAGGCTGGATCACTGAATCAGAATCAAAAAATAAAAAATAATGGTACTAAATTGATTATGGCCAATATTACAAATTTGTTTTTAACGTGTCAGTGTCATCGAGTAGATATTTAAATGCATGAACATTTTCCCTACTTTCACGTCATCATAACTAGGGAGGGGCAATTTTCAAAAATATTGTATTCGAATATTTGGGCTCATAAAAAACAAATGTTTGAATATTTGTTTATTTAAATGACGTTATTTTTTAATCAAGTTTTTGTCACCGTTTTTTTATGATTTTTTGTTTTGTAATTGTATGTTTTTCAAAAACATTGTTATGTTAATAATATACTAATGTAATGTGTTTGTTGTAAGATACTGAGCCGGGAAGCGGTCATGTGAAGAACGAACGACTCAAACCAAATCGAGAGGTGAACTAATCAATTCTCTTTCTGGTGCAGACTGCATTATAGCCCTATGCTGTCACAAGATGAATGAATTCACTCGAACCCAAGGCCTCGAAAGGTGAACTAATCAATTCTGTTTCCCGTACAGACTGCATAGCATTAACTGAACGAACAACTCGAACCCAAGGCCTCGAAAGGTGAACTAATCAATTCTGTTTCCCGTACAGACTGCATAGCATTAACTGAACGAACAACTCGAACCCGAGGACTCAAGAGGTGGACTAATCAATTCTGTTTCAAGTTCTGCATAGCTTCAGCTTATAGGGAGGTTAGGTTTATTAGCTTGTTATTTTCGAATCTCTTCAGTGAGTATTTGTTTATATTTATGTGTAATGGAGCTGAACCCAATGCCCTTTTGAAACCAGTCTCACAGACCCCTTCACCCCAGTCCAAAACCACCAGCACTAGAAGATGCAGGCTGAATGCACTGCTTACCGTATGTTTGTTGAACGTAACCAAGCTGTCTGCTGCTGGTTTAGAAAAGGGTGCCAGACAACTAAATAAAAAAACATGCTTCTCAATTTCTGCCTTTGAATATCTGAGGGTGGCCACGTTCATTTGAAAAGCTAATATTTACAGCAGCCAGCTGCAGTGCTCAAGCTAGAAAACCATGTCGGCACACACGCTCACATACAGATCCTCACATCTGCGTGGATGGTGTGGAAGATCGTTCACCGTGCGGAGCACCGTGCAGCAGACGGGTCAGAATAGTTCCATTCACCTTGGGCCAGGACCTCTCAGACCTACTAACGACCACCATCTGATCATCCCTGTCAGCCAGACAAAATGTTATTCACCATACATAAATCACCTGACCACAATGTGGGCACGTGAGCAGGGGTGGCTAATTGGGAGTCACACGTGTGCCGACAGAGAACACACCTTCAGACATTCCTCACTGGAGAATTAGGAAGAGGTGGACCTCACTTCTCTCTAATCTTCTGGCAGGGGACGCAAAGACAGGAAGTGGACCCTTATCTGGATCCATGCACAGGAAATAAGAACACTTTCTTGGCAATGTCTTATGATGAAATCAAAAAGGTTATATTATTGCAGTTACGTATTTAGTGCAGGTAAAGAAGTAGGTGGAGTTAGTAGGGGGAAGCAGAGACAATGTTCAGACCATGTGTTCATGTGGCTGTATGTGTTAATGATTAGCGGTGAAGCTTCGGTTCAACTGTTGATTTTATGAACTGTTGTTTTGTGAAAATAAATGATTAAGAAGCTATGCTATGCACTTACACGTCAGTTGTTCGCCCCTATATGGATAGCGGCTAATCACAAATGTGCCGCCACACTGAAGTCTGAAAAAGACGTGGACACGGATCACGCCAAATCTGTGACACGACTTGCTGGCTATTGATGTGGATGTCTCCTGCTGTACTGCACCTATGGATTATTCAGCAAAGGAACTGACTTCATTAAGACGCTGTTTGAATGTGCTGTGCCGTGGCCGGGTAGCCATTCGGCAAGTTTATTATGAATTATACTGGCTGTGGAGCTGCGATGGATGTGTGATTAAGCTTATAAGATCTGATATGACGTGAATTGAAGGCTATTTTTGAACTTGAGAGTGTTTAAAGCAAGATTTATGGCACATGTTTTGAGGATGGTGATGATGATGGCTATTGAAAGCAGTCTTGCAAGATGGTTCAAAGTTGTCTAATATGGGCCAAAGATTTAAGCTGATGCAAATGGTTGATGCAAGAACGAACGAATTACACATACGCATGTCCGTGTTGACGTAAGCAGCAGCACAATGCACATGTGTTGTTTACACGAAGCACGAAGTGCGTGCATGCATCATAATACTCTCCAAAATGGAGGCAAGCCACAGCAGACTGGATTAGGAGGAGAAGAATTGTTGAACAAAGTTGTTATTTTTATTTTCTTTGCACACAAAAAGTATCCTTGTAGCTCCGTAAAATTAGGGTGAATTTTACTGCTGATGTCACATGGACTATTTTAGGAGGGTCAAAGAGCTCTCAGAATGCATAAAAAATATCTTAATTTGTGTTCTGAAGATGAACGAAGGTCTTACGGGTTTGGAAAGGCTTGAGGGTCAGTAATTAATGACAGAATTTTCATTTTTGGGTGAACTATCCCTTTAAGGACCATTTTGGAGATTAATTTAAGCTTGCTAGTGCATATACGTCGAAAGCTCTGAAATGGGGTAACGTTCGCTCTGATGATAGAAAAGCATTGTATAGCTATGCAGTCTACCTTAGAAGACGTTGCAATGCAGCACAAGATCCAGCAGATCTTGCAGAGTTCAATTTACCATCCAATTTAAAAATTATTGTCTCTAAGCTTCCTTATAATCTAAGAGAAAAGTCGAGCGCTACAGCTGGTGAAATTCTGGAACGCATTCAAAGAAGGCCAGACTTTGCTGACTTGGTAGCTTTCATTGAGAAACAAGCTAATATTCTTCTTGATCCAGTCTTTGGAGAGATTCAAGATCATTAATAGAAGGTCTGACTTTGCTGACTTGGTATCTAGTTTTTGTGGAGATTGAAGATATCTTCTTGCAGGAAAAGTTCTGTTACCACGATTTGTTCTATTGAAGCATCAAAACAGAATAGTCAACCAAAGAAAAATCGTCAATCGCCACATTCTAGTTGGAGATATAAATGAGGCGATTAAACATGCCTGGCAAACGAATTGAAATCCTGCTCAAGACAATGGGACAGGAAAAGCCCATGATAACCTTTCGGTTGAGTGGCTTGGAAGTAAGTAGGCTGGACAGCGACTACTTCAAGGAATTCGCTGAAACTTTCACACAAAGTTCACTCAAAGAACATAAAGAAATGGCTGTATCTGAAAGATGTTTGACTGTGTTCCATAAAAGCAGATGTTGATCTGTTAACTGGGATCTATGTCCCAAAAGCGATGGAATGCTTGAGGATTATTAACAGCCAGAAGGATGGTCCTTATGCAGTCCAAACGTGTTTAGGATGGCTAGTTAACGGGGCACTAAATGGTAACTCATCCACAGATGTTCATGGATGACCACTTGTGTCTTCTAACAGAATCTCAGTGGCTAAACTGGATGGATTACTCGAAGAAAAGTATAATAATGACTTCCCAGAGCACGCATACAATGAGAAACCCAAACTTTCTTTTGAGAATCAGAGATTCTTGGAAATTGTGAACAACTCTGTTGTTAAACGAGATGGTCATAACCAAATATGCCTTCGGTTTCCCAAACCTGAACTCACCCTGCCTGACAACAAAAATACTGCAGAACAATGAGCCTTAAGTATACTTAAGAGATTTAAGAAGGATGAAACATTCATATCAGATTACAGAGACTTTATTGGTGACATACTAAAGAAAGGTCATGCAGAGAAAGTGTCAGAAGAGGAGCTCAACTGCTATGATGATGATGGTAGAGTATGGTACATTTCACATCATGGAGTTTACCATAAAAGCAAAAAGAAAATCTGAGTGGTATTTGATTGTGCCGCCTCATTTCAAGGTACTTCACTAAATTCAGAGTTGTTGCAGGGTCCGGATCTCACGAATACTCTCTCAGGTGTAATTCTCCGGTTTCGCCAAGAACCCATAGCTGTGATGGGGGATATTTAGGGTATGTTTCACCAAGTTAAGGTTCCAAAGGAATTCCTCAATTTTTTGGGATTCCTGTGGTGGCCTAATGGTGATATCAGTCAACTAATGGAAGAGTTCTGAATGACTGTACATCTCTTTGGAGCTGTTTCTTCCCCCAGTTGCACCAACTTTAAACAGTTGCACCAACTGATAATGAAGGCAAAGCTGTTACAGAATGTTTTTCCACAATTTGCAACAACTTTAATGTGGATGATTGCCTCGAGTCTGTCTCGTATGAAAGATAAGCTGTCATGTTGGTTCAGGAGCTCACTGTAGCATGTGCTAATGGTGGATTTAAGCTCACCAAATGGGTTAGTAATAACCCCACTGTACTAGCCTCAATCCCTGATGAGAAGAGATCTAAAGAAGTGAAACATCTTGACTTGCACAGAGATGAACTTCCTTTAAACAGCGCAATGACACTTCACTGGAATACAGAGTCCTTTCTCTTCAAAATAGCTTTGAAGCAACAACAATTTACCAGAAGGGGTATTTTGTCAGTTTATGACCCACTTGGATTACTTGCTCTAGTAATGCTGCCAGCTAAAAGAATTGGACAAGAATCGTGCTGGATGAATTACGGATGGGATGAAGAAATTCCTGCAGCCTTTGCAAAAAAAATGGGACAAGTGGCTAAAGGAGCTCAAGCTACAGTACTTTCGAATTTGAGCTTCAGTAGATGCTTCATACCCAACAACTTTGGGAAAATATATAGAAATCAGCTATGGTATGGCTAGCTATCTACATCTTGTAGACAACAGCAGTTCTGTCCATGTTGTTTTTGTGATTGGTAAAGCAAGAGTAGCCCCACTGAATGACTATCCCTATACTTGAATTAGCAGCCGCAGTTCTTGCTTCAAAAGTTGACAGAATATTGAAGGAAGAACGAAAGTTAACTCTGGATGATTCAGTATTTTGGACGAACAGTACATCAGTCCTCAAATACATCTTAAATGATACTAGCAGATTCCAGACATATGTAGCCAACAGATTTTAGCTTTCAGAAATCTGTCACAGAAGTTTCAGTGGCATTATGTGAACTCTGCAGCCAATCCCACTGATGACGCCTCCTGATGTGTAAAGGTCTAGTTTTTTTTAAGAATGAGGGAAGATGGCTGAGAGGTTCAGAATACAGTATATGAAGAGTCCTGCTGCAGACTGGCCTGAATTGCCTCAAGAATCACTTTGCATTTCAGACAGTGATCCAGAGATAAAGAGAAAAACTGCTGTTTTTACTACCACTACAGCTAATACAACTCCGGTCAGCAAGCTAATAGGACATTTTTCATCATGGGGTAAATTGCGAAGACCAACCGCATGGCTGTTGAAATGTAAGAATCTCCTCCTGTACTTGAGTCAAAAGCAGAGAGAAGCAGCAGCTGTCTTTTCTCTTTTTCCCAAAGTTCAAGAGATTAATTGTTTATTTGATTATTCAAATTCAAATTAAAGTCAAATTGGTGCTTTATTTTACTAAGATCCCAAAGCTCAAGAATTACTTGATAATCACATAATTAAAACTATTAATCGACCTGATTCACAATATTCATCCTAGGAATGCATTTATGTAATGCTACTGACTGTAATTGCCTATCTGTGTGTGGTCAATTGACAAAAAGATGGCACACTTACCTCTGTGATTAAAATCATGTTGAATCAAATCGCAAAATTAATGTCAAAGAAATTGCGATAGAGTTGTTATTTTTGTGCTCTCAGAAGATTTATATGTTTTTTTTGTCCATATCGCACAACCCTAGTTCATTCAATAAATACAGTTAACAATCTAGCTGATCTGAGTACTAAGTATAGTTTACAGAGGATGCTAACCCAGAACAATAGCAGGGGCTCAGTACTCATTTTTTTTGCAGTGGGCCCCGCAAACATATGTATATATTTTTTGGTTATGGCAATGGGCCGCGAGTTGAAAAACTGGGTTGGGAACCACTGCTGTAGAAACTGTAGAACACATAATCAGAATTGTTGGAAAACTACATTATTAAAATTAATCACGTCATTAAAAAGTTGAACAAAACTGCCTTGTTATTATGTCTAATTTATACATATTATGTCTTAAAGTAATTAAAAAGTTGTAATGTATTGATTTTTTATTATGTATTGAAATAAATAACAACTGAATTTTAATATTTCGGACTGGGTCATTTCAACTTTTAATATTATAGTATTATAGTAAGGGTTTACCACTGTATAGACATTGAGAGAGAAACTGTTTTTTTTTCTCTCCTCAATCAATGTTTCAACACGGAAAAATTGGTCAGGTTCAATAGCTATGGACCTAGTGATATACAAATAAATCAAATAAAATTTAATCTAAGTCAAATCAAGAGCTTTTGGATCAAATTAGAAAATTGTGAAATCTTCTGTCAATATCCAGCCCTACCTTTTGATTGTTGCATCTTTTATTTCAAATCAATATTAGTCTCATGGGTGGAGTAAATGTTATGATAGGTAACATCCACAGGAACAAAAACCGCACTCATACAGAGATGAGACATAGTGGCTCCACTCCATATGGGTGGCAGGACACATACACTCGCACACTCATAAGGGTGTGCAGAACTGACACCAGGCAGCAGCTCACAAGCCACAGATGCCCAATGTTCCATGTCTGTCCTATATGTCCCACAGTGTGGCCACAAAAAGACTCAAAGAAGAAGAGCTAAATTAGCAGTTTCAGGAACGTTTGCTCCCTCCTCAGATGCATGAAATGCAGTCCCACTTCAGATGCCTTACACTTGGTCTGTGAATCTATGCAGACCCTTTAAAAAGATTCACATTCCTGGCATTAATCATTTTAGCTGCTCATGAACTTTAAAAGCCACAATGGGTTGCCCTCACTCTCAGGAATTCCATGATAAAGAAGCATCTATGCTCGCAAAAGTGCTGGTTTTCTTGAGAACTTTACAGATTCATAGAGTATTTTGGAAAAGATGGGAAGAATGTGGACATGTAGTTCTTGAGATTCACATGACATTAAGATCAACTCATTTTGCTCTTTCTGATAAAGAGTTCTTTCTGAAGACTGGTCATGATGCCAATCACAAATATTTTATTCTATAGACAGACATAGTTTTATGTTTCTCTTCAGGTTTACACACTGCCATTAAAAAGTTTGGGGTCAAGATTTTTTTTTAAAGAAATTGATACTTTTATTCAGCAAGAATGCAATTAATTTAGCAAAAGTGACAGTGAAGACATTTATAATGTTATGGAATATAGTGGTCTATTGATAACAGTTATTATGAACTTTCTATTCATCAAAGAATCCTGATTTAAAATAAATAAGTAAATAAAAATCATTGTGGTTTGCACAACTATATTCAACACTGATAATGATCAGATACATTATGTTTCTTGAGTATCAAATTATTAGAATGATTTCTGAAGGATCCTGTGACACTGAAGACTGTGTGATGATAATTCAACTTTGCATAACAAGAATGTTACATTTTAAAACATAATCAAATAGAACATTTTAAATTGTAATAACATTTCACAATATTACTATTTTCACTGCATTTCTGATCAAATTAAATAGCTTAAGAACATGAGACTTTCAAAAACATTAAAAAAAAAATTACCAACCTAAAACTTTTGAACGACAATGTAAATCTACCAGTAATTTAATGATGAGTAGAAAGTAAATGTTTTCCAGATTATATTTTACACAATTTATAATATTTATTAATTATTTTATATTCAAAGAAGGGGCTCTGTGGCTTAAAAAAACGTACAGAACAAGATGATAGTAACCCACATTATTTCTCCCTTACAAAAGTCAAATTAAAATTCTGCAGTAATACTATAATACTACCAGCATTCAGAGTGCAACCAACTGAGGTTAACACTTCAGCCAGAGGGTCACTCTTGTTTGTCAGATAAGTAGCTGAAGATGGGGCTGTGAGTACTTTTGCAAAAATGTTTTGTTTGCCTTGACTTCCTCCCCACTGTTATAACGGACTGAGCTTTCAATGTTTCCTGAAGTCACTACAAAACCTCTCACGACAGGAACTAAAACTTGGAACTGTCCAAGTGTCACTGAAACTTTTCTAACAGCAACATAACAGGCACTTTTTAAATAAAAAAACAAGACTATGCCACTGCATTTCAAGAATAAACTCAATGAGTATACAATTTTGGGAAGTAACACATCTCTTTAGTATGAAAAACTATTTACATTTTAATTTCTCAGATGGAAAAATGTACCAAAACTCAGTGTAAAGAGACAACTACAGGAGAGAGAACTGCCAAATACACATGACAGAGAAAGGCAATGTTTTATACAACATGCTCAAATGGCACCAAAAACGATGAATGTGACACGGCAACTGCAGAAACCTTCCTAACCATTCTGATCTATACTGCCCTCTATCCTGTGCCTTAGACATACCTACAAAAGGACCTTAGGGAACAACAATGCCATATACACCCTCTCCATTTCTCTCTCATTTGCTGTCGCTCTCACTCTCAGAGCAAAGGCTAATGAGAATGCAGTGTGTTTACCCGCCTGGCTGAGATCCTGCGTGAGGCAGATGCTGCTCGTGGGTAAATGGAGGCAACAGTCCTCTGACAGGCCCTCGGCTGCTGTCAATATTCACTCATTCAAAACAGCAGTCAGGAAGTCATGCTCTTAGGAGACACTCATGAACTCTTAAACTTAGTTTAAGGAGGACAACTTTATGCAGCTTTTTAGGATTTTTTTAGTCCATGCTCGAAGATTTGAGGAAGTAAAACAAGCTTATGTTAGAAATGGGGATTACCCCGGGGTTAACAATTAATCCAAGGTATCCATAAACTGACATTTCATACTGTACATTCCTAAACCCTGGGCTTAAGCAACATGCTTTACACATGCTTTGTTTAATTACACCTATGGGTTGCATTTAATGTCACTTTGACATGGGGTGGGGGTCTGGGCAAAAGGTTGGGAACCACTGGTCTAGTCAATGTATTTTAATATCTCAAACCATTTATCATACTGTGGATGAATGATTTTCTGTTTCACATTGGACAAAGCACACTCTTTAAATTAAGGAAGTTCCGATCAGGTTTCTTATGCCCCTGGTCTGATCCGATTAATTTAATCTGCTGATAATGAAACATTGTGCTTGTTGCACACTTCAAGTAAATTCAATTTATAGAGTTATTAAAATCAACCCAATTTATACAGGATGTGCAGAGAGTTTCTCAGGGACAGGGGCTCAGATTTAAAAAATAATATATATTATGAATAAAAATAATTGCTACAGTAATTATAGACACTGATAAATGTAAACATATTACTATAGTAGACATTGTGATCAGAATGTGTTGTCACAATTATGAATATGGGACTACTGATATAAACTTGTATTTTATATGTATAATATGCAGAATAATTGCAACAAAAAGAGGAAAAAAGGTTAAGGTAAGATAAGGTTAGAAGAAGCTTGCGGTGTCAGAATGCCGGTCTGTCAGTCAAGTCCCACGAGACACAACCCATTACAACATATTAGAGATAGTCTGACAGCAGATAAATGTAAACTGTAGATAAATGACTCGAGTGATTCATTAAAAAGTGTATCAAATGTGTTAAACACGGAAGCTCGAACATGTGTGAGGCACTAGAACAGACCTCATTGGTTCTCTCGCGTGTCAGGCAAGCACATTTGAGCATCTTCTTTTATTTATGGCCTTCTGGAAGGTTCATACCAACACCAACTGTACGACATGACAGCTGACATAAAATAAGGATCGCGCTTAGGAGAGCCAATACTGATCAGTTAAAAAAAATGCTTAGTCGGCCCTGATCCCAATATTACCACTTCGCAATCTTTTTTTGCCACCCATAGTTGATCGTTTGCTTCAGCTGCACTACCAAGTACTGAAATGCTCCAGGAAAGCTTTTTTTCATGCTGAGCTAATCAAAATCACCACAGCTGATGACAATTGAAAGTCAAATGGCTTTTTGTGCCATTGGCCGTTTCTCAATATGCATTCTAAAGCGATCTTGCGTCCTAGTGTTCTCGCTCTACGTCATTATTAACCATCGAAGTTCAATTCCAATACTCTAGAACGCAAGTACAGAGGACACATGAAAGTGCCCAGATGCATTCTTGATATCGAGAATGCATCGAATGCAGACTTGATGGAATCAAACCATTAGAAATCCCAGAAAACGCTGCGGGAGGATGACCTATGGAAGCCTGTAAGCTTTTAAACACACAGCAAGCCTGTAAATACGCGACGGCTTGTGAAAGTAAACATTGTTATTTTGTTTTGCATAATTTTAATAAAGTGATAAAGCATAATCATTTTCACAAATAGGCTACATGTGGTAAAATAAAAAGAATAATTTAACTAATATAAAAATAAAATAATGTCTATAATTACCTGAAATAATGTTTCAATATGGCATTAGTTTGTGATGTTATGTGTTATTTAATGTGTATCGCTCCTTATAAAGTGCTGGGATGGTCAGTTAAGCAGACAGATCACAGCGCATCTCAATTCTCACAAAAATGCCTTCTGTGTTCTTGTGTCCTTCCGAGTTTGTTCTTTCAAGGTAGCCTGGCAAGACCGGTCTCCATGAGAACACAAGTCCGTTCTTTGCATTCTTGGAATTGAGAAACCGCCCTTGAGAAGCTGATTAGCTACACCTGATTGAGTTTACAAGTCATTTTTAGGAGGGGGATGATCCTTTTTCCAACTCTATGATTCTGTTTTTGTTTTTTCTGATATGTTGGTGTTACATCTTTAACTTGGATGTTATAAATAAATACAGTTGGATAAAACAGAAACTGTGTCCGTCTTCATTTCAGGCTGCAAAGCAACAAAATGTTATTATTTTAAAGGGGGTGATTCTTTTCTATACCCACTGTATATAATCTCCTAAAAATGAAAACATTATGTCAACATTTACTCAGGTCATTCCAAACCCGTGTTTTCATCTGTGAAACACAAAAGATATTTTGTGAAATGACTGGGCCCCAAAATGTTCTTCAAAATCTTTTGTGCTCACACAGGAATGCAGCGACATGAGGGTGAATGAATGATAATGACAGAATTTTCATTTTTAAATGAACTAACCATTAAAGACCATTTTGAAAACATGTACTTTTAACACATCTCCACAATTAGATGTCATGTTATAAAACAGGAAGTGAGAGCGTTTTATATTTTCAGTCACGCTTCATGATAACTGACATTAATTCATCCTCGTCATCATGACTTTTTTTGTTTTTCTGCCCAACAGTAATTTGAAGATGCTTCTTACAGGAAATGCTCTTTTTTATATAGATTAACTAAAACACTATTAGAAATGCACTCTTTCAAACATCTTCAGACACTCAGTCTCTCCTAACCATCCCCATCTCACCGGCTGAAATTCATCCATGCTGCAGGCACAACTGACAGTCAAAGCTGAAATAA